>NC_041221.1:141966102-141968125 GCF_002837175.3 Physeter macrocephalus | reverse complement strand
GAGCCTGTGCTCCGCAACGGGAGAGGCCACAACAGTGAGAGGCCCGCGTACCACAAAAAAAAAAAACCAAAAACACCCCACAAATGTATTATCTCACAGTTTCTCTAGGTCAGGAGTCTGGGCATGTGTTAGCTGGCCTTCTGCGCAGGCCCTCCAAGGTGCCAGAGCTGGGGCTGGGTCCTTGTCCGTAATTACATGGGTGCTGGCACAACTCATTTTCTTGCAACTGTGGAACTCGGGGAAGCTGTATCTTCCAGGCCAGCAAGAGGGCATCTCTCACACTGTGAATCTTTTCTGACCTCAGGAAGATGCAGGCCCTTTTAAGGGCTCTCCTGATTAGGTCAGGCCCACCCAGGATAATTTCTCTTTGGATTAACTCAAAGTCAACTGATGAGTAACCCAATCTCTGGAGCGCTACCCCATCATATTCACAGGCTCCACCTACAGTCAAAATGAGAGGATTATATCAGGGGGAAGGGGAGGGTTGTACACCAAGGAGTTCAGAATCATGGGAGCTGTCCCAGAATTCTGTCTACCCCAACTCCTATCACAGTACTTAACTTCACAATATTGAATTATAAATTTGCTTATCTATTTCTCTATTGAAAAGTGCCCATTTTGCATCAAGGTCCTCATCACCAAACACTGAGTGCCCAAAGATATTCTATAAACACCAAATGGCCAAACTAACTGATGAATTCTGTACTCCTAATGAAGACCTCCTAATGAAGACCTTTTCTTCCCTAATCATTTCAACATTCTTAAGTTGAAAGGTTCTAGACATACAAATGGCCAGTAGGCACATGAAAATATGCTCAACAACACTAATTATTAGAGAACTGCAAATCAAAACTACAATGAAGTATCACCTCACACTGGTCAAAATAGCCATCATTAAAAAGTCTACAAATAACAAATTCTGGAGAGGGTGTGGAGAAAGGGAACCCTGCTACACTGTTGGTGGGAATGTAAATTGGTGCAGCCACTATGGAGAACACTATGGAGGTTCCTCAGAAAACTAAAAATAGAGCTACCATATGACCCAGCAATCTCACTCCTGGGAATATACTCGGACAAAACTATAATTTAAAACATACATGCACCCCAATGTTCATAGCAGCACTATTCACAATAGCCAAAACATGGAAACAACCTAAATGTCCATCAACAGATGAACGGATAAAGATGTGGTACATATATGCAATGGAATACTGCTCAGCCATAAAAGAGAATGAAATAATGCCATCTGCAGCAACATGGATGCAATTAGAGATTATCATACTAGGTGAAGTAAGTCAGAAAGAGAACAACAAATACCACATGATATCATTTATATGTGGAATCTAAAATATGACACATATGACATATGTATCATATGAAACCTAGCTATGAAACAGAAAGAGAATCATGGACATAGAGAATAGACTGGTGGTTGCCAAGGAGGAGGGGAGGTGGGGGAGGGATGGACTGGGAGTTTGGGATTAGCAGATGCAAACTGGTATATATAGAATGGATAAACAACAAGGTCCTACTGTACAGCACAGGGAACTATATTCAATATCTTGTGATAAACTATAATGGAAAAAAATATGAAAAAGAATATATATATGTGTATAACTGAGTCACTTTGCTGTACAGCAATAGTTAACACAACATTGTAAATCAACTATACTTCAATTAAAAAATAAAATAAAAATAAATAAATAAAATATAACTGTCATCATTATTATTCATACTGATCATTTGAACACTGACTGTATGCCAGGCATTGTTAGATGGTTTGCAAGCAAACACTCTCCTATAATGTCCCATGAGAGGTAGAGATTATTTCTCTTGTTCACTACTTTACCAGTGTTAACCCAGTGTCTGGCCATTTGTGGGCTCTCAGTGAAATGGCTGTCAAATGAGTGACCAACCACCCTTGGAAGAAGCTATTATGCCCATTCAAAGATGAGGAAACTGGGGCTTCCCTGGTGGCGCAGCGGTTGCGCGTCCGCCTGCCGATGCAGGGAAACCGGGTTCG
>NC_041221.1:141945113-141965761 GCF_002837175.3 Physeter macrocephalus | reverse complement strand
CAGAGGGAGGCCCGCGTACCACACACACACACACACACACACACACACACACACACAAAAAAAAAAAAAAAGATGAGGAAACTGATGCTGAGAGATCAAGTATCTTGACTAAAGACACACAGAGAGACAGGATTCAAACACAGCTGCTTCACTCCAAAGCCCACACCCTTAAATACTCATTTGTTATGCTTCACTTCTCATCTGTGTAATTCCCATCTCACAGTAACTTTTGGCAGTTTAAATACTGGACTTAAATTGGCCTAAGTCTCTTAAACCAAAGTCTTTCTTTGTGTGTACCAGTCCCAGTTCTTACAGGTATCTGCCTGCTAAGCAAGCCTGTTTCAAGAGAAGATGGGAAAGAAGACCACCCATTATAACCAAGGCCTACACTCATGTAAGTTTATACCCCATGCCCTTTTCTTAGGTAAAGTAAGGAAAAGCACTGACAAATCCATTTAGGATGCACTCTATGCCTCTCCCCTACCTGGTAATGGTTTTTGAAGCCGTCACCATCCTGGAAATACCTCAACATTTGCTTGACTAAACCCCAAGTGGACATTTAAAACCCTTCCCATGACATAGAAAATTAACCCACAAAACATTTGTGTGGAAAGCACGCAATGGCTTTAAGAGTTAGTGCCATCTGGGAAGTTGTATGCTCAAAAAATATTGGGGTGTAGGAATAGAAGTAGGCTGGCAGGAGGTATAAACATGATGGTAACGCCCCCAAAAGACTCTGGTGAGGACAATCGTGACACAAGCTTATGACTTTTCTCCTCTGTGCTGTCACATATTCAGAGTCACCTTCCAAAGTCCCTGGAAACCAGGAAACCCAAAACTCCTTGTGACATGTTTTCAAGAGAAATAGAAGTCAATAGTGCTGGAGACCTCCCTTGTGGACACATTCTGGGGTACTGTTGGGCTCCCCCCTTAACTCTGTTACCACCCACATGGCCACACCACTGGTCGCCATGTTTTTACCCTGTGCTGCCACCTAGTGGCCATAGCTGCACAGACCAGAGTACTGTGCAAGATCCGTAAGGCAAAGCCTGACCCGCACTGGGGCGGGTTGGGGAGCTAAGATCACAGGGCACTTTGGTCTGGTTTCCTATAGAGGGGTGCAAACTTGAGAGCTGAGGGGAGCTGCTTTACAGTTGCTATGTGCACTACAGCCATGCCTACCCACAAGCTCTTTGTTAACAGCCCATGAGGAGTTAAGTACAGAAATTGAAAATAAGCATTTAGAAACCCTTATAGAACTTGGACAGAAGTAATTTTATGACTATGGTATCTAAGAATAAAAATTAAGGTGTATTTCATTTTGGCAAAAATAATTTTTACTGTGTTTTGGCACAGACAGTTTTGGAAACACTGGATTTCAGAAAAACAAACATATATCTGCAGACAGTGGGGGGGAAAAAAAAGGCAGAGGCAGATGTTTGTGAAGGAGGCCTTGGTTCCAGTCCATTCCTGAGGCTTGATGACACCCATGTCATTAGATTAAAAAACATTCCTGAGTCCTTGTGATGAACATCCCTTTTCTGCTGAAGCTTGCTCATGTGATTTTATGGGTATTGAAACTAGAGTCCTAATGAATATATTCACACCAGTCTCTGAGGAGAAAAAACAAAAGCCGTAGTAGTCTTTATGCTAGTTTTCTAAGAACTTCTCCTAACCTGAGACTCCATCAAAGCAAGTCAAAGCAACAATCATCTTTTCATTCTCATCCTTGGCTAGACCATTAATTCTAAAATAAAATGATTCTTTATGTAGGAATCATGGAGAAGAGAATAAAAATGGTTGAAACAGAGGAGCGTTAGTCAACAAATATGTAGAGAGAGCCTACTAGGTGCTCTCACTGAGTGAACAGGTGTGAGCAGGTGCATGCAGGTTGCCATATGGAGTTCACGTCAGAATGGGAGGAGGGAGACAGCCGACAACTAAACAAATCAATAAACAAGATCATTTCAGAGAGCAATACATACAAGGAAGGAAATTATATATGACAAGGAAAACAGACCAGCCCCTCAAAACTACCAGCTAAGACAAGGAAGAAGCTGAAGCAGAGAAGAAAGACCAATAATTATAATAAATACCATTTATCAAAAACTAACTCTATGCCAGGCCTGCTAAATATTTTAAGTACCCTCACATCAACCCTAGGAAATGCTGTTGTTATCCCCCCCTTTACAGATGGAGGAAAAGTTCAGAGAGATCCCGTAACTTGTCCAAGATAGCAGTTGGGAAGACATGAAGGCAGGGCATGAACCTGAATATACCTTACCCCAAAGTCCATACCATTAACCACCCATGGAGACTAACAGAACAAAAAGGTGAGCCTCAGCAACATGACCACTATTTTTTTGGTCATCAGAACAGTTAGGCTCAGCCATTCTTGCTTCTTGGCAAACCAGGAAATCCCTTCACATACACATTCCTTTCTGAAACCCAAATGCAAAGGCCTCCTCCTCAGTGAGACTGGCTGGTATCAGTTACTAGAAACCAACAGTAGCCAAGTGCTTTGGGCCACATAAAAGCTTTTTCTTGTAATTGAAGTATAGTTGGTTTACAATACTGTGTTAGTTTCAGGTATACAGTGCAGAAATTCATTTATATATACATATATATGTATAAATATATATATAACATAAAAGCTATTTTTGCAGGAAGCATCTCACAAAACAAAACAAGAAATAAAGTTGGATCTTATGACACTATTTCTCCAAGCAGTGGCAGGGAATTGCTGTAAGATGTCTCTGAAAATCCATCAAATGTACAAATGGCATGGACTTAAGTTGAACAACGATTCAGTCAGTCATTGAACATATGGACTGGATTTCCAACAGCCAGAAGAGCCCGGGGCTCAGATATTTGTTTATAGATGCTAACCAATCCATCACAACCCCACCACCACCATTTAAGCCATGTCCGCCTGCTCTCCAGGGCTTACCTCTCTCTCCATCCCTCTCATTCTCTTGATAGGTTAGTGCATGTGTTTTCTAATAACAGTTTCAGGTGATTGAAGTCATCCATCTTTCTGGACCTTCCTGGTAGGCAGATTCTGAATTTAGGTCCCAATAACCAGCTCCAGGCAGATCGCCTGACATCCAAGCAATAAGCAATGAACACAAGAAAACTGGGTGCCTTCAGGTATGGAAAAGATTTATGGAATGGTGGCTCTAGTGCAATAAAAAAAAAAAAAAATCCATTCCAACTTCTAGAATTTGCTGCAATCTAAGATAATTTTTATTGGATTTACCTGTATGCTGCTTGTGAAATAAATGTACACTAAAGCAATTAATATTTTCAAGTAGTTTAGTAAAATTAACTCTCTGCAAGCACACCACATGCTATTCATCTAAGAGTTATAGTTGACCAGATTTCACTAATAATAATAAGTGCTCGATAAACATTAGTTTTCTGTCAGATCCCATCAGGCTAAGTGTTACCACAACCGTATGCTGTAGAGAGTATTATTCCCACTTTAAATTAAAATAAAATTAAGGCTTAGAAATTAAGTGTTTACCAAGGGCACGCCAGGCAGAAGCATGATTCAAATCCAAACTCAGGAGGTAGGATCAAGAGTAGGAACAGAGTGGGAAGACCCTGAGCTCCTGTTCCCCCATGAACACATCAAAACCACAACTACATATAGAGCAATTCTTGCTGAGAATGACCTGAAGACTAGCAGAACAGCTCTTGATCACCAAGGCTATAAAGAAAGAACCACATGGAGTCTGGTAGGAGGGGAGGAGAGGGGATCAAGTCCCTAGTGGGTGACTCAGAAGGAGAGGGGGGTATCACAGGCTTAAGGATCTTCCCTAAGGAGCAAGGGAGTTGAGCCCCAAATTAAGTCCCCCAGCCCTGGGGCTCTGGCACTGGAAGGATGAACCCCCTTGGCTGGTTTGAAAATCAGTGGGGCTTACTGGAGGGCTGTAAGAAACCAGAACTTTGCTCTTGAAGACGATGCACACAGACTTGTTTGCTCCCAGTCCCAGCACAGAGGGAACAGATTAAAAACTGCCTGGTGCTCTCATCGGCTTACCAGGACTGCCCCAGTGCACCCCCACCCCAGCCCACACTGGGCTTCTGCTCCAGCCCCTCCTGCTCTGGCACTTCTCCTCACTAAGGCAGAGACTGCCATCACCCCAGGGAAAAGCCCAGCTCCCTCAGGGCTCCTGCTTCAGCCCCACCCCCCAATAGGGCAGCAACCACTACTGAGCACGGGAGAAGCCCAGGCTTGCACCTGGCTTTGGCTCTAACCCCTCCAACTCTAGCCCTACCTCTCACAAAAGCAGCAGCTGCCAGCACACCCCAGGAGAAGACACAGCCCGTGCTCACTTCAAATCCAACTCTCCCACCAAAGCCACAGGGCACCCACAGACTGCATAGGGATGCTCCCACACAAGGACAGACCTTCAAGACTGACCCGGATAGGTAACTGTTTTGCCTAATTTCATAGAGACAAACAGGAAAAGTCAAACAAAATGAGAAGACAGAAGACTTTGTTTCAAACAAAATAATAAAACAAAACACCAGGAAAAAAATGCTAATAAAATGGAGATAAATAATTTACTTCATAAAGAGCTCAAAGCAATAATAATAAAAATGCTCACTAAGCTAAAGAAAATAGAGAAACAGAGTGAAAACACCAACAAAAAACTAGAAAACATTTTAAAAAACCAGTCAGAGCTGAAGAATATAATAACTGAAATGAAAAATACATTAGACTGTGTAAATTAGGTGATAAAGAAGAATGCATAAGTGACCTAGAAGATAGTATAGTGAAAATCATCCAATTAGAACAGCAAAAAGAAAAAGAAATGTTTTAATGAGGATACTTAAAGGGATCTCTGGGACAACATCAAACATACTAATATTTGCATTAGAGGGATCTCATTAGAATGAGAAGAGAGAGAGAAAGGGGCAGAAAATGTATTTGATAAAATTATGGCTGAAAACTTCCCAAACCTGAAGAAGGAAACAGATATCCAGGTCCAGGAAGCACAAAAAGTCCCAAACAAGATGAACCCAAAGAGACCCATACCAAGAAATATCATAATTAAAATGGCAAAAGTTAAAGAAAGAAAGAGGATTCAAAAGGCAGCAAGAGAAAAACAAAGAGCCGTATACAATAGAACCCCCATAAGGTTATCAGCTGATTTTTAAGCAGAAACTTTAGAGTCCAGAAGGGAGTGCCATGGTATATTGAAAGTGTTGAAAGGGAAAAACCTACAACTGAGGATACTCTACCAGCAAGATTATCATTTAGAATAGAAGGAAAAATAAAGATCTTCTCATACAAGCAAAAACTAAGAGTTCATTAACACTAAACCTACCCTAAAAGACATGTTAAAGGGTCTTCTCTTAAGTGGAAAAGGCTACATCAAGAAGTAAGAATCTATAGGAAAGGAAAAATCACACTAGGAAAGGCAAATATATAATAAAGGCAGTGGATCAACCACTTATATAAGCTAGTACAAAGATTAAAGACAAAAAAATTGTAAAATTAACCATAACTACAATAAACAAGTGAAGGGATAAACATGTAGATGTAAAATATGGCATCAAAAACCCAAAATGTGGGCTTCCCTGGTGGCGCAGTGGTTGAGAATCCGCCTGCCGATGCAGGGAACGTGGGTTCGTGCCCCGGCCCGGGACGATCCCACGTGCCATGGAGCGGCTGGGCCCGTGAGCCATGGCCGCTGAGTCTGTGCGTCCGGAGCCTGTGCCCCCCAATGAGAGAGGCCACAACAGTGATTGGCCCGCGTACCACAAAAAAAAAAAAAAAAACCCAAAATGTGGGAGAAGGGAGTAAAAAAAATGTAGACATTTATGTGTTTGAACTTAAATGACCACCAATTTAAAACAAGAGGATATAGTTATAGGTGAACATATATGAACCCCATGGTAATCACAAATTAAGAACATATAATAGATACACAAAACCTAGTAGGAAAGGAGTACAAGCATACTACTAAAGAAAATCTTCAAACCACAAAGGAAGAAACTAAAAGAAGAGGAAAAGAACAGAGAAGAGTTACAAAAACAACTGAAAAACAAGTAACAAAATGGCAATTAGTATCAATACATAACCATCAATAATCACTTTAAATGTCAATGGACTAAATGCTCCAATCAGAAGACATAGGGTAGCTGATCGGATGAAAAAAAAAGCAGACCCATTTATATACTGCTTACAAGAAACTCATTTCAGAGCTAAAGACATACAGGCTGAAGGTGAGGGGATAGAAAAAGATAGTTCATGCAAACAGAAATGTCCATAAAGCAGGGGTAGTTTTTCTCTGTCTCATATTAGACAAAAGAGACTTTAAAACAAGTCTAACAAAAGACAAAGAAGGACACTATATAACGATAAAGGGATCAATGCAAGAAGAGGATATAACACTCATTAACTTTTATGCACCCAATATAGGAGCGCCTAAATATATAAGGCAAATATTAACAGACATAAAAGGGAAAAATTGAAAATAATGCAATAATAGTAGGGGACTATAACACCCCACTTATATCAATACAGAAGCAGTAGTCTTAAATGGCACAATAGACCAGTTGCACTTAATAGATATCTACAGGACATTCCATCCAAAAACAGCAGAATACACATTCTTTTCAGGTTCACATCAAATATTCTCCAAGCTAGATCACTTGCTAGGCCACAAAACAAGTTTCAACAAATTTAAGAGGACAGAAATTATATCAAGCATTTTTTCTGACCACAGTGGTTTGAAACAAGAAATCAATTACAGGAAGAAAACGGGAAAAACACAAACATGTGAAGACTAAACAACATGCTACTCAAAAACCAATGGGTAAATGAAGAAATCAAAGGACAAATCAGAAAATACTTCAAAACAAATGAAAATAAAAACACAACTTTCCAAAATCTATGGGATGCAGCAAAAGCAGTTCTAAGAAGGAAGTTTATAGTGATACAGGCCTACTTGAAAAAAACAAGAAAAATCTCAAACAACCTAACCTACCATCTAAAGGAATTAGAAAAAGAAGAACAAATCCCAGAGTCAGCAGAAGGAAGGAAATAATAAATATCAGAGTGGAAACAAATAGAGACTTAAAAAGTAGAAAAGGGGCTTCCCTAGTGGCGCAGTGGTTGAGAGTCCGCCTGCCGATGCAGGGGACACGGGTTTGTGCCCCGGTCTGGGAAGATCCCACATGCCGTGGAGCGGCTAGGCCCGTGAGCCATGGCCGCTGAGCCTGCACGTCCGGAGCCTGTGCTCCGCAACGGGAGAGGCCACAACAGTGAGAGACCTGCATACCGCAAAAAAAAAAAAAAAAAAAAATTGAAAAGACCCATGAAACTAGGAGCTGGTTTTCTGAAAAGATAAAATTGATAAGACTTTAGCCAGACTCATTAAGAAAAAGAGAGAGAGGGTCAAATAAACAAAATTAGAAATGAAAGAGGAGAAATTACAACTGATATCACAGAAATACAATCATAAGAGAATACTATAAACAGTTATACATCAACAAATTGGACAACCTACAAGAAATGGATAAATTCCTAGAAATATACAATCTTCCAAGACTAAATTAGGAAGAAATAGAAAATCTGAACAGACCAATTACTAGTAATAAGTAATCAAAGAACTCCCAACAAAAAAATAAGCCCAGGACTGGACAACTTCACAGGACAATTCTACTAAACATTTAAAGAAGAGTTAATACATTTTCAAAAAGTTAAAGAAAAGGGAATACTTCCAAACTCATTCTATGAGTCCAGTATTATCCTGATTCCAAAACCAAAGACACAACAACAACAACAAAAAGAAAGTCATAGGCCAATATCCTTGATGAACATAGAGGCAAAAGTACTCAACAAAAGATTAGCAAATCACATTCAACAAAACATAAAGAGGGGGACTTCCCTGGTGGCGCAGTGGTTGAGAGTCTGCCTGCCAATGCAGGGGACACAGGTTTGGGCCCTGGTCTGGGAAGATCCCACATGCCATGGATCACCTGAGCCCGTGTGCCACAGCTGCTGAGCCTGTGCTGTGGAGCCCATGAGCCACAACTACTGAGCCCATGTGCCACAACTACAGAAGCCCAACTGCCTACAGTCCATGCTCTGCAGTGAGAGAGACCACTGCAGTGAGAGGCCCGTGCACTGCAGCAAAGAGTGGCCCCTGCTCTCCACAACTAGAGAAAGCCCACGTGCAGCAATGAACACCCAACCCAGCAAAAAATATAATAAAAAAAAATACCATAAAGAGGATCATACACCATGAACAAGTGGGATTTATTTCAGGGATGCGAGGATGTGTTGATATTTGTAAATCAAACAATGTGATACACCACATTAACAAAAGATAAAAATCACACAATCATCTCAATAGATGCAGAAAAAGAATTTAATAAAATTCAACATTCAATCATGATAAAAACTCTCAAAAAGGTGGATATAAAGGGAACATACCTCAACAGAGTAAAGGCTATATATGATATGCCCACAGCAAACATCATACTAAGATCAGGAACAAGACAAGAATGCCCTTTCTCACCACTTTCATTCAACCTAGCATTGGAAGTCCTAGGCACAGCAATCAGATAAGAAAAAGAAATAAAAGGAATCCAAATTGGAAAGGAAGAAGTAAAACTGTCACTGTTTGCAGGTGACATGATACTATACATAGAAAATCCTCAAGAAGCCACCAGAAAAACTACTAGAGCTCATCAACGAATTCAGTAAATTTGCAAGATACAAAATTAATGTAAAGAAATCTGTTTCATTTCCATACATTAATAAATGAACTGTCAGAAAGAGAAACCAAGAAAACGATCTTATTTACAATTGTATCAGAAAGAGTAAAATACCTAGGAATAATTTTAATCAAGGAGGTGAAAATCTGTACTCTGAAAACTATGAGACACTGATTAAGGAAACTGAAGATGATAAAAATAAATGGAAAGATATTGCATGCTCATGGATTAGAAGAATTAAAATTGTTAAAATGTCCATACTACCCAAAGCAATCTAGATTTAATGCAATCCATATCCAAATACTCATGACATTTTTCACAGAACTAGAATAATACTAAAATGTTTATGGAGCCACAAAAGACCAAATAGCCAAAACAATCTTGAGAGAAAAGAAATTCACATCAAAACTACAATGAGGTACCACCTCACATCAGTCAGAATGGCCAAGATTTAAAAATCTACAAATAACAAATGCTGGAGAGGGTGTGGAGAAAAGGGAAACCTCCTACACTGTTGGTGGGAATGTAAATTGGTGCAGCCACTATGGAGAACAGTATGGAGTTTCCTCAAAAAACTAAAAATAGAGTTACCATATAATTCAGCAATCCCACTCCTGGGCATATATCCAGACAAAACTATAATTCAAAAAGATACATGCACCCCTCTGTTAATAGCAGCAGTATTCACAATAGCCAAGACATGGAAACAACCTAAATGTCCATCAACAGATGAATGCATAAAGATGTGGTACATATATACAAAGGAATACTACTCAGACATAAAAAAGAATGAAATAATGCCATCTGCAGCAACATGGATGGAACTAGAGATTATCAAACTAACTGAAGTAACTCAGAAAGAGAAAGACAAATACCATATGATATCACTTATATGTGGAATCTAAAATACAACACAAATGAACTTATCTACAAAACAGAAACAGACTCACAGACATAGAGTTGTGGTTGCCAAGGGGGAGGGAGGTGGGGGAGGGATGGATTGGGAGTTTGGGATTAGCAGATACAAACTACTAGGTATAGAATGGATAAACAACAAGGTCCTACTGTATAGCACAGGGAACTATATTCAACATCCTGTGATAAACTATAATGGAAAAGAATATGAAAAAGAATGAGTATATATGTATAACTGAATCACTTTGCTATACAGCAGAAATTAACACAACATTGTAAATCAACTATACTTCAATAAAATAAATTTAAGGAAAAAAAAAAACTAAACTGGAGGTATCACACTCCCTGACTTCAACCTATATTACAAAGCTACAGTAATCAAAATAGTATGGTACTAGCACAAAAACAGACACACAAAACAGAACAGGAGAGCCCAGAAATTAATCCATGCACATATGACCAATTAATCTATGACAAAGGAGGCAAGAATATACAATGGGGAAAGGACAATCTCTTCAATAAGTGGTGTTGGGAAATCTGGACACCTTACATGTAAAAGAATGAAATTGCAACATTTTTTCACACCATATACAAAAATAAACTCAAAATAGATTAAATCTAAATATAAGACCAGAAACCATAAAACTCCTATAAGAAAAAGTAGGCAGCATGTTCTTTGAAACTGGTCTCAGCAGCATTTCTTTGGATCAGTCTCCTTAGGCAAAGGAAACAGAAGCAAAAATAAACAAAGGGGACCTAATCAACTTAAAAACTTTTGCACAGAGAATGGAACCATCAACAAAATGAAAAGACAACCTACTGAATGAAAGAAGATATCTGCAAATGATATGTCTTATAAGGGGTTATTATCCAAACTATGTAAAGAAATTCTACAACTCAACTTTGGAAAACCAAACAATCTGATTTTTAAAGGGGCAGAGAACCTGAATAGGCATTTTTCTAAAAAAGATATACATATGGCCAACAGACATATGAAAAGATGCTCAACATCACTAATCAGGGAACCACAAAATCCACGATGAGATATCACCTCAGATATTTGTCAGAATGGCCATTATCAAAAAAGTCTACAAATAACAAGTGCTGGTGAGGATGTGGAGAAAAACGGAATTGTTGTGCACTGTTGAAGTGAATGTAAATTGGTGCAGTCACTATGGAAAACAGTATGGAGAGTCCTCAAAAAATTAAAAATAGAACTATCATAAGATCCAGCAATTCTACTCCTGGGGACTTATCCAAAGAAAACAAAAACACTGATTCGAAAAGATACATGCACCCTAATATTCATAGCAGCTTTATTTACAATTGCCAAGATATGGAAGTCACCTAAGTGCCCATCGACAGATGAATAGATAAAGATAATGTGATACACACACACACACACACACACACACACACACATATACACACAATGGAATATCACTCAGTCATAAAAAAGAATTAAATTTTTCCATTTGCAACAACATGGATGGACCTAGAGTGTATTATGCTCAATGAAATAAGTCAGAGAAAGACAAATACTGTATGTTTTCACTTATATGTGGCATCTAAGAAATAAAACAAACGAATATAACAAAACAGACTCACAGAAACAGAGAACAAACTAGTGGTTACCAGTGGGGAGAAGGGTGAGGGAAGGGGCAACATACAGGAAGGGGATTAAGAGGTACAAACTATTAGGTATTTTTAAAAAGTTACAAGGATGTAATGTAAAGCACAAGGAACACAGCCAGTATTTTATAATAACCTTATATGAGGTATAAACTATAAAAATTTCAAATCACTATCTTGTGCATCTGAAACTAATAGAGCATTGTAAGTCAACTATACTTCAATTTTAGAAAAAGAAACCAGGAATGATAAGCAAATAGAATCTCTACATCAGACAAAAGAAAGGGAGAGGGTGCAGTAGCCTCCTAAATCATCTGACATGGAGTTGGGCATCTAGGGTAGTGAGCAAGAAAGTCCAAATCCAGTCATTAGGCACTCAGGAGTAGGCAGCCATCCTATCAGCTTGACCCTGTGTTTCTGGTTCTAGTTAAGGGTCAGGCAAAATACCAAGGGATCATAGGCACCAAGAGGAAGGCTATACTATAAAGTTCTGCTCTGAAGCCCCCCTGTAAGATTCTGTCCAGAAACATGGGGTGGGGTCATGCTGTCATGGGCCATTTCATGATCCCTCCTACATACCCCCTACTCCCTGGCTTTTGGCCCAAGTTCTAGTCTAGGTGGTCTGCTCTGTCATCCACTGCCTGCCTATATAGTTCCCTCTCTGGCCTTCAGTATCTTTATTGGTAAAATGGACATAATCTCTCTTCTCTGATTACCTTTTGTTTATGGAGTGATATAAATGATGTAAAAAGGCTTTAGAAAATGTAGTAACTTAAATAGATGGGGGTAATGATTTCTCCACATTTTAGCCATTCCTGTTTCAGACCTCTTCTCCTAGGTCCCAACCTCCAACTCTATCCTAACCCTTTGATCAATCTTTGCTTACCAAGGGGCAAAACTACATGTTATCCCAAGGAATAGGGACTATTCTTAGACTCCATCTACTCTCTTTGCCACTTCCCCTGACCATTCTTCAACCTAGAAACTGGGACCACTTCCATGGTTGGTGGAGCCTACTCACCAGCCACAAAGGAAGAGGTATGTACCCTTCATAGCGGGCATTTCCATTATGAATGGGGTGATACATGCAGTAGTGTGATATAACTGCTGGAGTAGGTCTGAGCTTCCGCCAGTTACCGAATTTCACAAGATGAGTAAGCACAGAATGCCAGTTGAAAAAATGACAAGAAAGCTACCTGCAATTTCCCCATCTCAGTCCCAGCCTCCACCTCCTCTTCCTGTTCCTTCTTGCTCTCATTGTCGGAGTCACCTTCCTCCCCTGTCTCTTCCATCTTTTAGCCCTCAGCCTACTCCCCAGCACCATCCACCTCTTTCAGTTTTGGACCCTACCTGTTTCCCTCCTCTGACTAGTGCCATCCCTTCCTGCCACCCTACCTTAAGGATTTCTGTGCCCAGCTCTTCCCTTGGTCCCTCTGGACCATCTACTTGCCACCCTGTTCATATTGTCCCCTTTTCCATTACTCCTTTGTCTTTGCCCCTACTCCTCCTCCTAGCCCTTCTTCTAGTTCCTTGGACTCTGGTCCTCACCAACACTGCAGCTACCCCCAACCTAGTAATTCACAAGTCTCATCCTGAAGAGATGGGTTCTCTACTAGTGGGAAAGATCCGGTGAAGTTCAGTTCAGAACTGCCAGGACTGTGGATTTCCAGAAGCCTGACCTGACGGACATAGGGAATTCAAGATGAAGGCCAAACAACATTCAGCATGACAGGTAAGCTTGGTTCCTTACAGGACCTCTTTTCCATCCTGGTTATCTTACTGCTATCTCTATTTTGCCTTCATCTTCATCTTATCAATCCTCTTCAGATGCCAGAGACACCTTTAAGAAGCTCCTTTCTTCTGTTCTTTTCCTCTCCTGCCTGATCAGCCAGTCTGCATGATTCTCTACATTTGTAATTGGCTTCTCCATGAAACTTGGTCTGCGGCCACAGAGCAAATAGCAAGACCAGTGACAGAGAAGGTAGAGAAGAGTGAGGAGTAGAAAGCATCGTATCGGATCTCTAGGCAGGTAATTTCTATTGATCTACCTTGGGTTAAAGTGAGCCCAAGAATGAGCGATCCATGAAAACTCACACACGGGGCACAAGATCCCTACCCAAGGATATTTGGTCTGGTTCCTCCAAGACTCCAATTTTTTCTGCATCCTAGGATTCTAGAACCTTACCAGGGACTTTCTGCCCTTGAGAAGAGGGAGGGGCCCTCCACTGTGTTCTCATCAAAGATCTAAAGGTTGAGCATCTTTCTCATTTGGCTGCTTATACCCCAGAATGTGGAAGGTAGCAGAGTCTGGAAGGCAAGGACAGGTCCAGATCCTACCAAGATGACAGCATCAGATGAACAGATGATATTTTTTAAGTGCTCTCCTCAAACTGATATATAGATTCAGTGTAATCTCAATCAAAATCCTAACAGGTATTTTGGGGGAACTTGACAAGTAATTTATATGGAAAGGCAAAGAGACAATAATAGACAAGACTCTCTTAAGAACTGGTAGGAACAATTTCCCTACCAGATATCAGGACTTAAAACAAAACTTATAGTAATTAAGATACTGTAGTACTGGTGCAAGCACAGACAAATAAACAGATGGCATAGAATAGAACCCAGAAACAGATTCACAGATATGTGGATACTTGATTTAAGATAAAAGTTTCATAGGAATAGGACTATCTCTTCAATAAATTGGTTCTGGGTCAATTGGATACTCATATGGAAAAAAAATTAAGCTAGATTACTACCTCACACTACACTCAAAAATCCATTTCAGGTAGAACATAGATCTAAATGTAAAAAGGTAAAAACAATAAATCTTTTAGAACTGCTCTAGTCGTGCTTGGCTATTGAGCACTTGAGTTGTGCTGTTAAGTGTAAAATTCACACTAGATTTTAAACACTTAGTATGAAAAAACAATAAAAATCTCAATTTCTATACTGAAATGTAGAAATGAAAATAATCCAAATATATTGGTTAAACATTTTTTAAATTTAAAAAAAAGTACAAATTCAGACCTTTCAATCTCCACCATTCCACTAGATTGTCCAGACATCTATTTACGAAACTGTTATCAACAGCTACTTGGCAGAAATAAAATATTTTTCAAAATCACTCTGCGACTTCCCTGGTGGTGCTGCGGTTAGGAGTCTGCCTGCCAATGCAGGGGACACGGGTTCAAGCCCTGGTCCGGGAAGATCCCACATGCCACGGAGCAACTAAGCCCGTGCACCACAACTACTGAGCCTGTGCTCCAGAGCCTGCGATCCACAACTACTGAAGTCCGCCTGCCACAACTATTGAAGACTGCGCGCCTAGAGCCCGTGCTCCGCAACAAGAGAAGCCACCACAATGAGAAGCCCACGCACCGCGACGAAGAGTAGCCCACGCTCGCCGCAACTAGAGAAAGCCCACGTGCAGCAACGAAGATGCAACAAAGCCAAAAATAAAAAATAAATAAATTTATTAAAAAGAAAAATCACTCTGAAATCCACAGCAGACTTGTATTCTCCAAGCTTGAAACAGAAGCAAGGTTTCCCTGTGGTTAAAAGGATTTACCAACCATGGAATGTTTTAATCCATCTCACACAATTCGCTTATAGAGCCCTGAAACTCCTCTCAACAGCGATCCCCTAATTTGTCGGTTGTTCCCTTGCCCATGCCACTTTACAGGTCATGTGACCTGGAGCAAATTACTTCACCTGAGACTCACGACCCTCATCTGTCATGGCAGTAATAATGGAATCTAAATCCTGCAGCTGTTGTGAGGATTAAGTAAGATCGTATACATGAAGAACTTAGAACGTGATAAGAAGTCAATAATTCATAGTTATTATTGTGGCTGGTCTCTTTGTAGTCCCCCAATGTGGCGTGTTCTTTCCTAAATCTAAGTCTTCAGTCAAATTGTTCTCTCCTAAAAACTGTGTTCCAATCCCTCATTATTTCATCCATTCTACAAATCCCAATGCAAACAGGGATCACAATTGTAGACAGGGAAGGTAATGTAACCCTAGTAGATTACTTGATTCTGTCAAAACCTAAAATCTACATTCTCTATGACACATAAATTTTACTTTTATGATTACATTTCATAAAGATATACTCATATGCATACATAAAGAAATACATGCTCGAGGATACTTATAGCAGCACTGTTTTCAGTAGCTGGAAACTAGAAACAACCCAAATGTCCATAAAGAGGTAACTGGACAATCATTTATGATACTTGCACGCAGTGACTGTTCTGTGGATGTTAAATTGAGTGGGGTAACTCTTCCTCTATGGAAATGTAACCAGCAATCAAACATTAAGTGGGAAAAAAATAGATGAAGAATAGCAAATGTAGTATAGTAACATTTGTGTTTCAAAAAGAAAAGGAAGAAGAAATCGTTCACATATACACTTGTGTTAACATAGAATACCTCTGGAAGGGCATATAAAAAACTAGCTACCTCTGGGAAAGAAAACTGGGGTACTGGGGTCCAAGAAAGAAGAGAAATTTATTTTTCACTGAGTATCTGTTTGTAGTATTTAAATTTTTACCATGTGCATGTACTAATTTTTTTTAATTGTTGAAGGTCATTAAAATTAATTGTTCAGATCAAGTCTCTCCTCCCTGATGAAGCAGTCCCAGTTTGCAGCCCCTGGTGGTCTCTCCTCCAAGATTTCAGAGCTCTGGATTCTCCCTGTTCTCCTCTCCTGCTGCCTTGACCAACTACCTGTGGATCTCCCAGTCACTCCCACTAGGAGTGACCATGAGACTAGTACAGCTCATAAAAGCATAGCCCAAAACTACAATGCCATATGGAAAATACTATAACAGAGGTCTGTGAATGGTGAAATGTGGTTTCTGGCAAAATGAGTAGACTTTGGATTTAAATTGTTGAACCCCCAAGCTCAAATATTTGACAGATGCTCTAAGACTTTACAAAGCACAAAATACATGGTGCTTCTCAAGATATCCAGTTCCTCTACCTTCCTTTCTGGGCCACTAACCACAAGGGCACTGGGGTGACCCCCTCTCCTGCTTTACCTATTGACTCAGAATACATCCCTGAAATGAGAAGAGAGTTACTAGTTTTACAACAGTAAGATGCACGAGAGTTCAAGCCTGAAATCTGGAAAAGGAAAAACATCCCCCCTTGACAAGGTCTCGGAGGTAATCAGAATGAACAAGAATCCTTTTCCTGGATTATCAACCTCTTTCCTGCTGCCACCATATGACAGACAACCTCCAAAGGGAGCTTTCCTGGACCATGAGAAAGTGACACCCAACCTGCCAGATTTTTTTTCTACCTAAAGAGCCTATTTATCTCTCAAATTATTCTGAGTTTCTTTTTTTTTCTTTTTCTTTTTTTTTTTGGCCACGCAGCTTGCGAGATCTTAGTTCCCCAACCAGGAATCAAACCCAGGCCCCCAGCAGTGAAAGCGCCAAGTCCTAACCACCGGACCGCCAGGGAATTCCATCCTTTATTTTTAAAGGAGAAATTTTCATTATTCCATTTTCATAGCTTTTTACCTTAGTTTTCAGCTCCATCCAAACTTTCTCTCACCACCCAGCCACACACTCTCTGGCTGATTCAGATGACCAAATTCTCCAGGCCCAGGTGTGGGGAGTACAGGAAAGTACAGGATGAAGCCCATTTCATTTAGGTCCTCTTGGCTGACATCCACCAATCAACCTACGTGGGCAGATGATTCCTCCTCCTCTGTAAAAATCCCTGGGGTCCCATGAGTTTTTGGGTTTTTTTTTTTTTTTCCTAAAAAGCCCTTGCTGTTTAGAGCATGATGAGAATCTTCATGTCTCAGGTAAGTTGAGGGACTCCAGGTGCTGCTGTGGGGAGAGGGGGATGCAGAGATTGTGGGGAAGGGGCAGTGGGCTGAGGAGGAAGGATCCTGTCTAATTGTCTCTCAGCTCAGGTCAGAAGAGGTCTCACAGTTGCTGTGATCTCTGCTTCTGGGAAGTGAAACTGAGTCCCCCTAAAACTGACTTACCCTGCCGAGTTTATGATTAACCTCTCTAAAATTTTATTCCCTGTCTTGTCCCACCCCTGTTTCCCTCAGGATTGAGGAATATCTAAGGAAAGGTGGGGGGGATTGAAACCAAGCAGCACCCTGTGAGGCCGCCCCAATGGCAAGACCCCTCTTGCTTGCAGGAAAAAAGGCTTTAGTCTCCTAGGCCTTTCCTGAGTTCCAAAGAGCAGACTCAAGCAGTTACTAATTAGAGAAGTGATGGAAACCAGAAGTGATGGTCTTAAGCAAGATAGCTTGAACAATAGTACAGTGATAAAAGAGTCCTAGTTCCTCTTCAAGGGATATATATAACAATCTGATACATATCTTTGAGTTGTTCTGCAGAACTTGGGAGGACCCCCAACCCAGGTGAAAGATGGTGACAATCTGCTGACCACAAGCACATAGACCCCAGACTGGTTGGAAACAGAAGGTTGATGATTAAGATTCCCCAAACACCACACTGTTACCTCACCACCAGCCCTCAGAAGCAAGTCCAGGAGCTGCAACCCTCACCTCAAATGTTGCCTTTAAAAATCCTCCCGTGAAAGCCTTTGGGGAGTTGAGGTCTTCTGAGCACAAGCTGCCCGTTTGTTATCCTTTCTTGGCACCCCCAAGTAAATGCTGCACTCTCCTTCCACAACAAGCTCTCAGTAGATTGGCTTTGCTGCACGGTGGGTGAGCAGACCCAAGTTTGGTCCAGTAACAGAATTGTCTCAAGAAACCAAACTTCAGTTTCAAATGTGGGCTCCTTTAGCTAAAGTAGGATTTCCCAAGGATGTTCCAAAGAACACACATTCTACAGGATGTTAATAAACCTTATAGACAAAAGATTCTCTAGTTAAGGTCAGTGGAAATGGCTATAATAAAAAGAGACTGGCAGATTTCTTTATTATGGGACTCATCAGAGCATTTATTGGGAAAAGTCTGTACATCTACAAGAAGGAGATCCAATATGCAATATTTCTTGGTTATTGGACCAAGAAGTCTTTGAGCAAATCATTGCATGATTACTATTCCTCAAAACACCCTCAGAAATGTGCAGCAACAAGAAATCCCTTTAAGGGTCTTCTTTTCAAATGTTTCTGTCCAGTTACATCAAGGGATTGGCAGAAATGTTCCCTAAAGTCCTCCCCATCCCTCTGATTCCACGATGAGCTGAAGGCAGCAAAATAGCAGGATCCACCGTTTTGTGTTTCATTTTAACTGAGGCAGGATTTCTTTGCTCAATTCAAAACAAACAATAGGAAGAACAAAAGCAGCAACAACCAGCTATTTACTATTGTTCTGAGCAGTATCTGCCAGGTCCCCTACAATGTTTCCTAAAATCTTCCTAAGTGCCCTAGAAAGTGGGTTTCCCATTTCACAGAAATGGAAAGTAGACCTTGCAGAAGTTAAGCAGCTTGCTCCAGGTCACACAACCAAAGGGTGGCAGAGCCAAGAGCTCCTGAATGGCACATTATGCAGAGCCATTACATGATCAGTGGAAGACGAGTCCCTCAAAAAAGTCCTGGGGGCAAAGGGGAGGGGATGCTCTTCATAGAAGTGGCACAAGAGATATTAGCATAATATTGTCTTCCAGAAGTCTGTCCATATTCCATGCAGTAACTAGCACAGGTCTGGGTACTCAGCGGTCTAGCAATAAAAAGCTCTGAATAGAGGATTGGTTCAAGATGGCAGAGTAGAAGGACGTGCTCTCACTCCCTTCTTGCAAGAGCACCGGAATCACAACTAACTACTGAACAATCATTGACAGGAAGACACTGGATCTCACCAAAATGATACCCCACATACAAAGACAAAGGAGAAGCCACAATGAGATGGTAGGAGGGGCGCAATCACAATAAAATCAAATCCCATAACTGCTGGGTGGGTGACTCACAAACTAGAGAACACTTATACCACACAAGTCCACCCACTGGAGTGAAGGTACTGAGCCCCATTTCAGGCTTCCCAACCTGGGGGTCCGGCAAGGGGAGGAGGAATTCCTAGAGAATCAGACTTTGAAGACTAGTGGGATTTGATTGCAGGACGTTGACAGGACTGGGGAAAACAGAGACCCCACTCTTGGAGGGCACACACAAAGTAGTGTGCGCATCGGGACCCAGAGGATGGAGCAGTGACCCCAGGGGAGACTGAACCAGACCTAACTGCCAGTATTGGAGGGTCTCCTGCAGAGGTGAGGGGTGGCTGTGGCTCACCATGAGGACAAGGACACAGGCAGCAGAAGTTCTGGGAAGTACCCCTTGGTGTGAGCAATCCCAGAGTCTTCCATTAGCTCCACCAAAGAGCTCAGGTAGTCTCCAGTGTTGGGTTGCCTCAGGCCAAACAACCAACAGGGAGGGAACCAAGCCCCACCCATCAGCAGACAAGCGGATTAAAGTTTTACCGAGCTCTGCCCACCAGAGCAACATCCAGTTCTACACACCACCAGTCCCTCCCATCAGGAAACTTGCACAAGCCTCTTGGATAGCTTCATCCACCAGAGGGCAGAAAGCAGAAGCAAGAAGAACTACAGTCCTCAGCCTGTGGAACAAAAACCACATTCACAGAAAGATAGACAAGATGAAAAGGCAGAGGGCTATGTACCAGATGAAGGAACAAGGTAAAACCCCAGAAAAACAACTAAATGAAGTGGAGATAGGCAAACTTCCAGAAAAAGAATTCAGAATAATGATAGTGAAGATGATCCAGGACCTCGGAAAAAGAATGGAGGCAAAGATCGAAAAGATGCAAGAAATAATTAATACAGACCTAGAAGAATTAAAGAACAAACAAACAGAGTTGAATGGTACAATAACTGAAATGAAAAATACACTGGAAGGAATCAATAGCAGAATAACTGAGGTAGAAGAACGGATAAGTGACCTGGAATACAGAATGGTAGAATTCACTGCTGTGGAAGAGAATAAAGAAAAAGGAATGAAAAGAAATTAAGACAGACTAAGAGACCCCCTGGTACAACATTAAACGCAACAACATTCGCATTATAGGGATCCCAGAAGGAGAAGAGAGAGAGAAACAACCTGAGAAACTATTTGAAGAGATTAAAGTCAAAAAGTTCCCTAACATGGGTAAGGAAAGAGCCACCCAAGTCCAGGAAGTGCAGAGAGTCCCATACAGGATAAACCCAAGGAGAAACACGCCGAGACACATAGTAATCAAATTGGTAAAACTTAAAGACAAAGAAAAATTATTGAAAGCAGCAAGGGAAAAATGACAAATAACATACAAGGGAACTCCCATAATGTTAACAGCTGATTTCTCAGCAGAAACTCTACAAGCCAGAAGGGAGTGGCATGACATATTTAAAGTGATGAAAGGGAAGAACCTACAA
>NC_041221.1:141944039-141944806 GCF_002837175.3 Physeter macrocephalus | reverse complement strand
ATGACATTGAAAACACGATGATCCAAAACCTATGGGATGCAGCAAAAGCAGTTCTAAGAGGGAAGTTTATAGCAATACAATCCTACTTCAAGAAACGACAAACATCTCAAATAAATGACCTAACCTTACACCTAAAGGAACTAGAGAAAGAAGACCCAACAAAAGCCAAAGTTAGTAGAAGGAAGGAAATCATAAAGATCAGAGCAGAAATAAATGAAACAGAAACAAAGAAGGCAATAGCAAAAATCAATAAAACTAAAAGCTGGTTCTCTGAGAAGATAAACAAAATTGATAAAACATTAGCCAGACTCATCAAGAAAAAGAGGGAGAGGACTCAAATCAATAAAGTTAGAAATGAAAAAGGAGACGTTACAACAGACATCGCAGAAATACAAACCATCCTAAGAGACTACTACAAGCAACTCTATGCCAATAAAATGGACAACCTGGAAGAAATGGACAAATTCTTAGAAAGGTATAACCTTCTAAGACTAAACCAGGAAGAAATAGAAAATATGAACAGAACAATCACAAGTAATGAAATTGAAACTGTGATTAAAAATATTCCAACAGGGCTTCCCTGGTGGCGCAGTGGATTAGAGCCCGCCTGTCAATGCAGGTGACACAGGTTCATGCCCCGGTCTGGGAAGATCCCACATGCCATGAAGTGGCTGGGCCCGTGAGTCATGGCCACTGAGCCTGTGCATCCGGAGCCTGTGCTCCGCAACGGGAGAGGCCACAACAGTGAGAGGCCTGCGTACCACAAA
>NC_041221.1:141943285-141943537 GCF_002837175.3 Physeter macrocephalus | reverse complement strand
TGGTTTGTGACCACCTAGAGGGGTGGGATAGGGAGGGTGGGAGGGAGGGAGACACAAGAGGGAAGAGATATGGGAACATATGTATAACTGATTTACTTTGTTGTAAAGCAGAAACTAACACACCATTGTAAAGCAATTATACTTCAATGAAGATGTTAAAAAAAAAAAGAAAACTATAAGACACTGATGAAAGAAATTAAGGATGATACCAACAGATGGAGAGATATACCATGTTCTTGGATTGAAAGAATT
>NC_041221.1:141941455-141942400 GCF_002837175.3 Physeter macrocephalus | reverse complement strand
TGGCAATCAGAGAAGAAAAAGAAATAAAAGGAATACAAATTGGAAAAGAAGAAGTAAAACTGTCACTGTTTGCAGATGACATGATACTATACATAGAGAATCCTAAAGATGCCACCAGAAAACTACTAGAGCTAATCAATGAATTTGGTAAAGTTGCAGGATACAAAATTAATGCACAGAAATCTCCTGCATTCCTATACAATAATGATGAAAAATCTGAAAGAGAAATTAAGGAAACACTCCCATTTACCACTGCAGCAAAAAGAATAAAACACTTAGGAATAAACACACCTAGGGAGACAAAAGACCTGTATGCAGAAAACTATAAGACAGCCGCATGGCACAGGGAGATCAGCTAGGTGGTTTGTGACCACCTAGAGGGGTGGGATAGGGAGGGTGGGAGGGAGGGAGACACAAGAGGGAAGAGATATGGGAACATATGTATAACTGTAATGGATTCACTTTGTTGTAAAGCAACCTAAATGTAAGACTGGACACTATAAAACTCTTAGAGGAAAACATGGGAAGAACACTCTTTGACATAAATCACAGCAAGATCTTTTTTGATCCACCTCCTAGAGTAATGGAAATAAAAACAAAAATAAACAAATGGGATCTAATGAAACTTAAAAGCTTTTGCAAAGCAAAGGAAACTACAAACATGACGAAAAGACAACCCTCAGAATGGGAGGAAATATTTGCAAATGAACCAACGGACAAAGGATTAATCTCCAAAATATGTAAACAGCTCATGCAGCTCAATATTAAAAAAACTAACAACCCAATCCAAAAATGGGCAGAAGACCTAAATAGACATTTCTCCAAAGAAGACATACAGCCAAGAAGCACATGAAAAGCTGCTCAACATCACTAATGATTAGAGAAATGCAAATCAAAACTACAATGAGGTATCACCTCACACCAGTTAGAATGGGCATCATCAGA
>NC_041221.1:141929894-141941189 GCF_002837175.3 Physeter macrocephalus | reverse complement strand
ACCCCAATGTTCATTGAAACACTATTTACAATAGCCAGGTCATGGAAACAACCTAAATGCCCATCAACAGACGAATGGATAAACAAGATGTGGTACATATATACAATGGAATATTACTCAGCCATAAAAAGGAACGAAACTGAGTCATTTGTAGAGACCCTCATACAGAATGAAGTAAGTCAGAAAGAGAAAAACAAATATCATATATTAACGCATGCATGTGGAACCTAGAAAAATGGTACAGATGAACCAGTTTGGAGGGCAGAAATTGAGACACAGATGTAGAGAACAAACGTATGGACACCAAGGGGGGAAAGTGGCGGGGTGGTGGTGGTGGTGTGTTGAATTGGAAGATTGGGATTGACATGTACACACTAATATGGATAACTAATAAGAACCTGCTGTTTAAAAAAATAAATTAAATTAAATTCAAAAAAAAAAAAAAAAAGCTCTGAATAATGTCACCCTCTGCTTAAAAATATTCAGTCCTCAGAACAGAGCACACACAGAAGAGGAGAAAGCCATGGAAAACAAACAGAGGGGACAGGAGACCAGAGCCCATGGAGATGCACAGCCAGTAAGAAAATTCCCAGGGCAGGGAAAAACTGATACACTTCGTGAGCCACATTTGCCCTCTTTTTCTACACTTGGGAGTAGCCAAAGCTTACAAAATACCTAGGAGCCATCCTCTCTTTCCCTCCCTCCACCCTTGCCCACATCCAATCCATTGCTAGATTCTCTCAGTACACAGGAATTAGCACCGAATTCCAAAGCTTCCAGCACAGCTCCTGAGCCCTGCCATTTATTTACATCTTTCCACTGATACTACCCTAGTCCAAGTCACCATCAGCTTGGACTTAACAACCGCAGAACCTCTAACTGCTCTTCTCACTCCCATTCCTCCCTCCACCACCTATTCTATCCAAGACAGCTAAAGCGACCTCCCCACATGAACCACGAATCAAAATGTGTCATGCATCTCCTGAAAGTCGTCCAGTTGTACAAGAATACAATCCAGATTCCTTATTATGGCCTCTCAAGTTCTGCCTATCCCTCTGATCATATCAGACCACACTTTCCTGTCATGTTGTTCTCCTTTCTGCTACTAAAATGACCTCATCTCCGCCCATATCAGACTCGAACTTGCAGATCCCTTTGCCTGGAACACTCTTTCCTGAGGTCTTCAGATAACTGGCCCCCTTCTACCCTTCAGGTGATGGTTTCATTGCCATCTCCTGATAATGCCTTCCCTGACCTCACACTCTGCATCGCATGACCCAGTATTATCACCTTCAAAGCACCTGTTACCACCTGAATTGGCTGGTGCACCTGCTGTGGACTCATTTTTGGTCATTCAGACTGGAGTATAGGTTCCTAGAGAGGGGGACCTTTCATCTTGTTCAAAACTGCTGCTCCATAGCACACAGTAGGAGCTCAAGAAGCAGTTACCACATGAATGGATAGATAGATGGTCCCTGTATTGGTGTTTCTTTGATGGAATGAAATGAGTCACATTTAGCTGTGAAAAGGAGTCTGGGGAGGGACAGTAGTGTCTGCAGGACCAGCCATCCAAGAGAAGACATCACAGCACTGAAGACACCTAAGCTTCACCATGGGAACCTTCAGAGACTCTGAAGAACAACTTGGTGGCCCCCCCACAAAGAGTGGTATAAAGTAATAGCAGCTCCATAAGGTTGGGGGACTCAGAATTATGTGATTTAGGTTACCTAATTTAATCCTCACAACCACCCACTGGAATTGGCAGGATCCCTAAACTCACAGGATGAGGAAATGCAGGTTTAGAAAGGTTGAGTCATTGCCTGGTGGCAGAGTTCTTACACTCCCACTCTCTCTCTGTCAACAACTCTGTATGCTGGGTTGAGTTATATTTACAGTGTGGCATTTTCCATCTTCTCAGACACTCATTTTTGGTATCATCTAGCCCTGCAGAAAATGCTTCCTTGAGTCAACTGAGAGAAAATTGCATTTTTTACACAGCCAACCGGAGGTGATGTCAGAATTCAAAGGCAACTTAGGAGCTTTGTGTTTACAGATTTATCAGCTCTTTTTCACTTCTGGATAGGTTGATTCTCTGCTCGGTGGAAGGCAAGACAGGAGAGAAAACATTTCTAAAAGAAGGTCTGAGACTCCTGCATTCCAATGAGACCACAAAGGAGCTGGCACTGAATTCCAGAGCTGCCAGTAACTATGCCGGGGTTAGAATTTATAACCTCTGGTTTTCCTGGCTCCTCTTCATGTGATTTTTTCCCTGCAATGATATCTCTGAGTGATGAATAACTGACATACTATTCAACACGTATGAAGATCAATGTGATCCCAAGGCTATCAATCCACCCATATTAATGCAATTCTCCTTTTGCCCACATCCCTGATGGGCCCAGAGATGAATTGGGGGGGCAGGGGGTCCTGCAGAGCCTGAGGGTGAAGGTGATAGAACAGCCTCAAATTATAGTGTCCCTGGGATTCTGTGGGCGTGGGGAGAAGAATTTGGACTCAGCAGTACCTTGTTAAGACTCCCTGGGGAGCTACTAGTCAGACTGAGAGGCAGACCCCAGTGATGAATAATCTTCTTATGCCTTTACTTCTCAGTGTCTTTTCTCTTCTCAGTCATAAGATGACTAGGAAAGACTATAGATGCAGAAACATGCACATACACAGATACATACATACAGAGAGAGATACACAGATAGATACATACACACAGATACATACATACACACTGGATACATGTACACAGATATATATACACACACTCACACACACACACACACACACACACACAACCTGCGTTTGGCAAAAGCCTGCTTAGTTTTCAGATGGCCGGCTAGGATGCTCCCTGCTTAGGTTTAAAAAAAATAAGTAAATAATTGACTGCAGGGTGAGGTTTGTCTTTGGAATTAAAAAAGATAGGGAGAGTCTCCCAAATTTGGGAAACCTGGTATTTTCAATAAACCTTCTGTGAATATGAATAAATTCCTTCAAACTAGGTTTTGAGAAATATTTGTAAGCCTCCTTTTAATTCTCAAGAATCATGGGACCAATTCAAGGACAAACATATGTTGTAATTTTAAGAAGTTTCTCAGCTTGCTTTTGTGAATGGGATCCCATTAAACCTACTTGTTTAACAGTGATGATAATAAAAGTCTTCCTAGCAGTGAGAAGACCAATATGTATGAATATAAGATGTTGAAGTTACTGTTAAAATAATTATTCTGTTCCATAAACTTTATTTAACATTTCTAGCATCCCTATAAAACCCATTTCTCCAAGTGTCCAAAAGTACTCCAACCATATGTTTTAACTACAATTTTGCCACTTGGCAATCCATGGTCTTGAACTTCTCAACTAGTCTCAAGGTGATTACATAACTTAAAATAATGATGAAGATGATATAGATCCATCTGATACAATTCCAAAATATTAAGAATCTCAAACATCAGGGAAGAATGGACAGATATTATTAACTGAATTCTTATTCATGCCAGACACTACAGTAAGTTCCTTACATACGAACGAGTTCCTTTCTGAGAGTGTGTTCATAAGTCCAATTTGTTCGTAAGTCCAAAAAAGTTAGCCTAGGTACCCAACTAACACCATCGGCTATACAGTACTGTAATACGTTTATAATACTTTTTTACACAAGTAATACATAAAAAGCAAACAAACACAAAAAATAAAACATTTTTAATCTACAGTACAGTACCTTGAAAAGTACAGTAGTACATACAGTACGACAGCTAGCATACAGGGGCTGGCATCAAGTGAACAGGCAAGAGGAGTTACTGACTGGAGGAGGGTGAGGAGGTGGGAGATGGTAGAGCTGAAGGATCATCAGCAATAGGAGACGGAGGGCAAGGTGCAATTTCACTCACGCCTGACGTTGATGGCACAGGTTCTGGTTCCTTGCTGGAACCAGATGCACGTTTGCATCTTTGAAAGTTCGCAGCTTGAAGGTTTGTATGTAGGAGACTTACTGTATACATACAGCTTTTCATTCATTATCTCATGTAATCCTCACACCATGCCATAAAATTCACTGTTAACCCTACTTTACAGATGAAAAAAAGTGAGGCTAAGAAAGATTCATCTGCCCTGTGCTAGGTAAGTGGCAGAACAAGGTTTGGATCTTGCTCCCCGTCCTCAAGATCTGACTTATATAAAGCCCACACTCTTAACAACTACATTATTGTACGTATACTATTTCTAAGTGGCCAAATTCAAACACATTATTTTGGGGGGAAATTGTGGAAGGAAATCATTTGGAAGCTTACACATGGGCCCCTCAAAAAGTTGCAATCATCTTTTTTATTTACTACAGTTCCTGAAATCATAAAAATGATAGGTTCCATGCTAATAATCCCAAGAGACCATCAACCAACAGAACACAAACTACATTTGTTTGTGTACCTATTCCCCAGGCAGATCAGAACTGACTTTTGCTTAAAGGTATTTGCCACCAATGTCTTCAGGTAATCTGTGAACCCCCTAAAGTTAAAGTTAAATTTATCTGTATCTACATGGATTTTTCTGGGATGAAATGTCACAGCTTTGACCAGTTTTTCAAAGGGCTACAGGTCCACTACACTAGAGACAGACAGTATTTAGATATCGCACCAAGAGAAAAATTCCTAGAAACTTCATCTTCCTCGAAATGATGGAGGTGGCCACCAACAAAATACCAACATTTCAAGGAATTAAAAAATAAATTCTATTAAAGATACACGATTTTTAACTCTACTAATAACTGTATACCCTTATGCATATAACAACATAACTCTTTCTTCCTGAGTCCTCTCAAGCAGTATCTGAGACAGCCTTCAGAATGCAAAGATTCTTCTGAATTGCTTTTGGCCTTGGGCAGTCTTGTCGGCATTGTAGCAATGCTTAGCTTTCCCTAACTCACATTTGTGATCTTGACCTTTATGACACTACTTCAGGGGCAGGAGTAAAATATCGAAGTAAATCAAAGCATATTGTTAAATGAAAAAAGCTGAGTATTGAACAGCATGCTTTGTATGCATCTCTTTGTTTTGTTTGTTTTGCTTTGGGAGTTTTTTGTTTAACTTGGTTTTTTAAAAAGAGGAAGAGGATGAGGTAGCAACAAGAGAAGATAATCATATTTGCTTATTTTCATATAAATTTCACAAAAGAAACTAACACTGCCTGCTTCCAGGGAGGAGAACAGGGTAAGAGGGAGACACTTAACTGTTTACTTTTATAACTCTTGAATTTGCAATCATGTAAAGTTATAATTTTTTAAATACTTTCAAGACAACTCAACGTATAACAAGGCTTCACCTTCATTTCCTGTTTGGTTAAACTCATCATTTCTGTTTTCCTTAACTGAAATATATGCAACTGGAAGTTAAATAGCTTCTTTCTAAAGTCAATCATAGCAAGCTCAAGCACATGAATTGTCATACCAGCCTCTTAGAGCTTAGAAAACTCTATCAACTATTCTAAGACATTTAGAAAACATTACTGCATTTCGTTGCAACTGTGGAGATGTATATTTACAATAATTTTGTTTCTATGTTGCATGACAGTATGATCTTTTTGAAGACACTTTAACCAGCAATGAGATATCCACATTTAATTTTAGATTTACTTTGAAAGGTGCTACCAAAAAAATCTCTCAGGCAAGGTGATAATCAGTGGACAGAGTCCTTCTATGAACTCTAAGTTTGAATTTGAACAGTCAAAGACAACCTCTGACCTGTCACTCCTTATTCCTCTGCCTGGTAAATTTCTTTTGATATTAACTCAAAAAACATCTTAACTTCAAAAGTGTTAAAAAAAATTTGTTTTAATGTTAAAATGAAGAGCAGGGAGGAAAAGAGCACATCCACTAGCATGGCTAAATTTTAAAAGACAATACTAAATGTGGACAAGGATACAGAGCACTTGGAACAGTCACATACTTCTGATAGAAATGAAAAAGGTACAATCACTTTCAAAAACAGTTTGGCACTTTTCTACCATATGACCCATACATTTCACTCCTATATTCCTAAGAGAAGTGAGTGCATATGTCCACAAAAATGCATCTACATCAATGTCCATAGCATCATTATTTATACTAGCATAAGACAGAAATGACCTAAATATTCATTATCAGGAGAATGGATGAACTGTGGTATATCCATACCATTAAATATTTCTCATCAGTTAGAATGGACTACAACAAGCAACAACTTGGATGAATGTCCAAAACATTATGCTGAATGAAAGAAATCAGTCACCAAAAAAAAAGAATGAACACCAAATGATTCCATTTACATGAAATTCAAAACTAGCCCCAGTAACCTCCAGTGGTAGAAATTGTAATAGTGATTGCCTCTGGTGGCAAGGAAGGGTTGACTGCAACAGGGAGCAAAGGAAGATTCAGAGGTGGTGGAAAACTTCTGTATCTTAATCTGGGTGATGGCTACACACATGTATGTGTTTGTCAAAACTCATCAAGTTGCATGTTTAAAATCTGTGCATTTTACTCTATGTAAACTATTCCTTAATAAAGTATTGTTAGCATTAAAAATGTGAAAAATCTACCTTATAATTGAGGGTATGTGTTATACAGTTTTGTTTGTGAATACCTAATTCCCCAAAATGAGACTGAAACAGAAATCTCTGCAATCCTAAAAGCAATGAATAGGAACTCAGTAAAGGCAAATCCCATCTCAGTACTGAATTTACTGCCTTCACCCTGGCAATTTGCTCTCTTTTCTGTCTTGTGGAGCAGCTGGACTAGATTAGTGGGTTTGTCTTTAGATTTTAATCTTTGAGAATCTGATTAAAGCAATGAACCAAAACTCCAGAAAAATAACTATAAATACACCATTTTGCATAGGATTCCATGGGGATGAAAATGATCTGAAGACCATCCATAGAAGCCAGGGCAGGTAGCCCTGGAGAGATGTTTTCTGAGACTCTTTGTTCAAAGCTCAGAGGTTTTTTATTTTCTAAACCAAACCAAAGGCCTGTAAAATGAAAATTGGTCCACTGAAGTATGGAAATATTTATTGTTTTAATCAAAAAATAAGCATTTATACTTTACTAATATTTAACCTATGTTGAATCAATAACAGACATAATTTATAAATAAATATATATATAAGCTAAGATTTCCTGCTCAAAATTTTGTATAAAAAGAGATATATAACCTAAAAAATGCAGAGCCCCCTCTCCTATTTTAGACCTTCAAATTTCATGAACTTTACCCACCTACCCCCAAAATGGAGACAGACGTTTTGGGGGTTTTGGTTTTTTGCCTTTTTGCCTTAAAAAAAGAAAGGATTGTTCCCTACCTTTACTATGGTATATGAAAGAAAGACAAAAGGTAGGAAGAACATAGTCTCAGGATATTTTTTTAATCCTTTAAAACAATAAATTCAGCTTTATGAATAACTCAAGATAGTATCTTGATTTTTTCAAACTTTACTAGAAAAGGAAAAACGTTGCAAAGCAGTTCTAGTGCATAGTCTTAAATGCTGGTCTCCTTGAAATCTCAACCCTATTTTACTTTGCCTCCACCAAGCTCACATATGAGGAAGAGAAAGAGCTCAGACATTTTTTTAATGTAAAAGACTGATGGCCCCTTGCAGAAAAAGAAGAGGAGAAGGAGGATGGGATACAGTTCCATTCTCACCTGCATTCCTGGCAGCACCCAGCCTCACAGCATTACAATGAGGGCTCTACGTCAATGCCCATGCATTGGGATGACAGAAGAATTTAGAGCCAGGAAAAGGAAGCCCACAGGGAAATAAATACAAAGAATGTATAGCCCTCAGAGGCAAAATAAGTTAAAAAATAATAAGAAGAGCAATATCAACGACCATCGATTGTCAAACATGTCCTACACTAACTATGTCATATATTGGTGCGATCTTATGTCTTTTGATAACTAACTAAAACTCCATGTAACAAAACAGAGAAACAGACGCTCAGAGAGGTTATTTGTCAGATGTCATACAGGTAGTTAGAGAGAGAGGCTTGAAACCAGGTCGGCCCAATACCAAAGCCCATCCTTTGACTATTGGAGATCTGCTACCTCAGAAACAGGTCCTGTGAGATAAACCAACTACCAAGGTCATAAGATAGAGCTCTGCAGTAAAAATTGGGTTCAAGTCCTACTTATTCCTCCCTATGTGACCTTCAGCAATTGACCTTTCTGAATCCCCAATTTCTTCCCCTTTTAAATGGGGTTAATACTGCCTGTACCCCAAAGTTACCTTGAGGATTAAATGATGAAAATAAATAAACAATTAAAGCTCCTAGTATAGTAATTGACACATCTCAGGAGCTTGACAAGTGCTGGTCTGAGGTTCCCCTGCCTTGGCTGGCTCAGCGAGGTTGTGTTTTCCTGGAAGTCTCCACTCAATCCCAGCCCCTTCACAGCTACAGCTCTGCAGAATTCATCCCAAAGGTAAATGCACACGCCCAGCTGCTCTTGTGGGACTGGCAGCAGGCACTAACCACTGCAAGTCTTATCCTTCACTGGCTCCTGGTAATGAATTGTGCTTTTAGCCAGCCTGATGCAGCCAGGCCTCCTGTTCCCAAGCAGAAGCCCATTAGCATACACAGCCCCATTTACTGATAAATGCATGTAATTTGTTTCCAGCGTGTCACTGTTTTATGGCTGCTTCCTGTCTTGGGGCTCAAGTGATAAAGTTTTATGCAGTTGTGGGTTTTTTGTTTTTCTTTTAATTGGAGCTTTAGATTTCAGGAAACAAAAAAATAGTGTTTAATTTAAAATCACTCATGGGTTTGCAATCCTTTGGTGCATTAAAAGGGGGGAAAGAGGGGTGAACAAATTGGTTGGGGGGGTGGGAATTGAAGAGATCAACTGGGTAATGAAAATCAAGGCGGCTCTTATCTTGTTAAAGGGAGGAAATACCCAGTCACGTGTCTTTTCTGAAGAATAGGCCATTCTGTTGTTTTTCTCAGATGCTGCAACCCCATCTAACAGACCAGGCAAGCAGAGGTAAGGGTCCCTTTAATCGGCCAATAGAAGGAACTATTCTAGTATCTGATGTCTGTGAGATTGAGTCCCAGCCCTGCAACATGCTCACACACGACCTTGGTCAAGTTATTTAGCTTGTATGAGTTTCAGTCTCCTCTCCCATAAAGTAGGAAGAATAACAGCATTCGATTCGTAGATATGACACGGTACTTGGCTGCAAGCAAGAAGAATGTATTAGAATCCACAGAAGTAAAGATGTGCACACGTGCAGGAGCAGCAGCCCTGAACGCTCTGGTCACTGGGCAGGGCATCGTCTAGAACGCTGCTACAGCAGCACAGATTTTTCCGTCCTGTCTCTGCCCTCACGCCTCTTGGCTCAGGCTCATATGCAAAGAATCCAGGGCTTCCCTGGTGGCGCAGTGGTTGAGAGTCCGCCTGCCGATACGGGGGACGCGGGTTCGTGCCCCGGTCCGGGAAGATCCCACACGCCGCGGAGCGGCTGGGCCCGTGAACCATGGCTGCTGGCCCTGCGCCTCCGGAGCCTGTGCTTCGCGACGGAAGAGGCCACAGCGGTGAGAGGCCCGCGTACCGCATAAAAAAAAAAAAGAATCCAACATGAGTGTCTGCTGGCTGACCTGTCGGCTGGCGGCAGGGAGAGGGAAGATGAGGAGGCATCCATGGAAGTAGAGCCCTGCCTGGATTCCCCCACACAAGGGAGAGTCACATAAAGACATGCAGAAGGGCAGCTCTCCCTCAGAAGAAATGCCTATGACAATAGGATGGCTGTGGAGAATAAACAAGATAATGCACGGAAAGCCCTTAGCAACTTACTAGAACCTAGCAGATGGCCAATAAATGGCAGCTATTATTATTAGTGCTATAATTAGCATTATTATTAGCATTATTTTCAGCAACTACTGCTCTGGCCACTGGGGGTGATCCAGGCAGATGATAGGAATAGACTCATTTTAGAAGAATTCATGATGAGAGTCATGGGGAAAGGGTACAACTATAGACATTCAACATATAGATAGGCCAGTGCCTCTGACACCTGAGAACATCAAGGCCACTTGTGTACCACCCTTGACATCACTGTCAGCCTGGCCACCCAGGGACCATCGTCTGCTCTGCAGCTAAACTGGCGCTGTGATGCCAGGGCCTCCCTTGCATTTTCCAGATTCCACCGTGCCACAGGCGGGCTCCTCAGCTCGGCACATGAGGGTTCTTCCATTTTAATGACTTGCCTCAAGTCCCATGTGTAAGAAAGAGAAATCTGAGGTCCTCGTGGGGCTCACAAGTAGGCTCCAACCTTGCCATTTAAAAAGGACACGGGTATGCTTGCACACTTGGCTGAAGTCTAAAGATTAGCCCAGTGTAACTACACAGAAAATGAAGCCTGACGTGGCAATTGATTCTTTGCATCCCTCTGCTGTCTACAATGGGGATTCTCTTTTTTCTAAGGGCAGAGTTCTCACCAGAGATTCAAGTCCTATTTGTCAGTGGCTTAGAGCTAAAATTCAAAGTGAAATGCTACCTTGGAAACCATGGTCCTGAAGTCATTCTGATATTGCAGAAGAAGAGAACTGTTCTCTTAAATATGTGTGGTTTGAGTTGCCTCTGACAGTCTTAAGCTGACCCTGTATTGCTTGGTCCTTCCTCACAGCCAAGGTATATGATGGTATGTACATGATGAATGTGAGGCCTTGAAAAGCTCAGAGGGCCATCACAGTTTTTAAAAAGAAGAAAAAAGAATACGTATATGTATAACTGATTCACTTTGCTGTATACCTGAAACTAACACAACATTGTAAATCAACTGTACTCCAATAAGAATTAAAAAAAAAAAAAAAAAGGAAGAGAAAAGAAAAAAAGCAAGAAACCATGTTCAGTATTGGGTAAAATTTAGTGAAGTTAAAAGAAAATTTAGTATTGGGTGTAAGGTTACTGTAATCTAGAGTATGTAATTATTTAGAGAAACCATACTCCACCTCCCCACCATGCCAAATCTTTCACCCGTCCTAATATATTAAAGTTGTAATTCAAGTTGTGATAGTGATAATGCTAAATGATGGTAATTAATCAAAATTCAATTAAAAGTTAATGTACTGGGTAGTCATTCCTTCATCCAAACAATCTCGACACAACGTCTGCTGTCTTCCAGGAATCATACAGAGTTTGGGGCCACAATGAAGGGCAAAGGTAGTCAGGGACCTCAGGGAGTGCCCAGGCTAGTGGACGAAAAAGCTAGTGATTGTATAAAGACGCAGATGTAGAGAATGGACTTGAGGACACGAGCAGGGGGAAGGGTAAGCTGG
>NC_041221.1:141916071-141929394 GCF_002837175.3 Physeter macrocephalus | reverse complement strand
AAAAAGAAATGAAATTGAGTTATTTGTAGTGAGGTGGATGGACCTAGAGTCTGTCATACAGAGTGAAGTAAGAAAGAGAAAAACAAATACCATATGCTAACACATATATATGGAATCTTAAAAAAAACAAAAACAATGGTTCTGAAGAACCTAGGGGCAGGACAGGAATAAAGATGTAGACATAGACAATGGACTTGAGGACACGGGGAGGGGTAAGCTGGGACGAAGTGAGAGAGCGGCATGGACATATATACACTACCAAATGTAAAATAGCTAGCTAGTGGGAAGCAGCCACATAGCACAGGGAGATCACCTTGGTGCTTTGTGACCACCTAGAGGGGTGGGACAGGGAGAGTGGGAGGGAGATGCAAGAGGGAGGGGATATGGGGATGTATGTATATGTATAGCTGATTCACTTTGTTATACAGCAGAAACTAACACACCATTGTAAAGCAGTTATGCTCCAATAAAGATGTTAAAAAAGAAAGAAAGAAAGAAAGAAATATAGCCCAGGGAGATGTAATGGAGGAAATAAAGTCAGAGAAAAGGGACAAAATGCCCAGTTTAGTTGTAGCTGAGTAGTTGATCAAGTTGGGCCAACTCTGCCCACTCTGTACCCAAGGCAGAAAATAATAACTGATGTCCATTCCATTCATCTTAGATTTCAGGAATCTTTCTTTCCAGGCAGCCACTCCTGATAAGTTGAAATATGAAACTTATCCAGCAAAATTGTGGCACCATTAACAGAAACAGGGGAGAGAGGAAAGAGAGCTGAGCTTGGAGGGAAATGCAAAGGGCTAATTTAATTTGTTGGTAAGGTTGTGTCTAGGAGCAAAGTAGTAAAACTCAGCAAGACCTATTAACCTGGGAATCAGCCTCAGAAAGATGCTTCTTGATCAATATTCACTCTCTTGAGCTCTCTTTGCTAGAGAAAACCACAAAGTCAGGCTACTTTGGATAGGTATGAATAAGCTCTTCATTTAAGAGGCTACATAATCATGGAAACCATGTAGCGAAATGAGTGAATGCAGAAGTCTGCTAATGGACTGGATCAGGGTTTTTCAAACTTCATTCATTCACATCATTCCTGTTAGTGAGTGTAAAAGAGGTGGTAATAGACATACTAGCAACTAACCAAGAAGTTGTCCTAGAAAGATGAAAGAAGAATTGAAATAGAGGGACTTCCCTGGTGGTCCAGTGGTTGAGATGTTGCCTTCCAATGCAGGGGGTGCGGGTGCAATCCCTGGTCGGGGAGCTAAGATCCCACACGTCCCAAGGCCAAAAAGCCAAAACATAAAACAGGAGCAGTATTGTGACAAATTCAAAAAAGAGTTTAAAAATGGTCCACATCAAAAAAGTCTTTAAAAAAAGAATTGAAAGAACGTATACCTGTGTGAGTTAAACGTTACCTATGTTAGGTCTGTGTGCCCCCCAAAACCCATCTATCAGACCATGTAAGTCTCAGATCTTTGAACCATTGGACAATGCATAATTGGCTAAATTTTACTGAACCTGGACCAGTCACCATATTAAAAGCTTTATATTCCAAACAACTCCAGTTTATATATGAGAAAAAAAATGGGATGTGAGGTTAAGAAATTTCCCTGGGTCATACTACCAGGAAATGGTTGAGCTGGGATTCACACCCAGTCAGCCTAGCTCCAGAGGCCATCCTCTAACTAGAATACTATGCTGGCTGGCCAGAGACTGAAGCATCTCTGTAGAGTGATGTGGGAAGGTTGACCTCGCAGGTTGCTGAAGGTGTCAGGGACAGAGAGGAGGGTCTCTGGAAATGCAGTGTTTTGATGGATTGCATATACCCTACAGTTGTAAGAACACAGAGAATAGCATTTAACTAATAGAGAAAGTTAAGGTAGGGCCTCCATGGGTAAGAACACCATACGAATAGACATTTTCAAAGAACATAATTTAATATAGTGTATTAAATACAAATTCAAGATTGTGTGATTGACTATATATATATCACACATACATACATACATACACACGGGGTGGGGAAGGAGGGAGAACGTCTAAGGTAATATTTATTTACTGGTCGGAGTTTAGTACAGGAAGCAAAAACCACTCTAGATATCTTGAGAAGAACGAGATTTAAATCAGGGATTAGATGCTTGCAAAATCGGTGGAAGAGTTAGCTGAACGGAATTCAAAGGGTTGCCTCTAGGTTCCTGTAGGAGTATAAGAACTGTTCACCAAGTCTTTCCAGCTTTCCACCTTCTGGAAACACTTCCTAGCCCCTTTGTGGTTATGTGGGACTTGTGACTAGTTATGACCATTGGATTTTGAGAGTAAGTGACATGTACTGCTTCTAGGTCAGAGCATTTAATTGCCAGCACAATATCCCTACACCTTACCACCCACCCCTCTGTCATGGTACCCAGCAAAGATGGAGCTGATGGCTGCTGCATCAGTGTGGATCCTAGCGTGAGGAGACACGAAGCACAGCCCCTCAGCAATCCACAGCCAGCACATAGCAGCAGCAAGAAATAAAGCTTGATTGTAAGAAAAAAAAAAAAAAAAAAAGCTTAAGATTTCGAGGTTGTTTGTTACCACAGCAGCACCGCACCTACGCTGACTAAAACGGGTTCTGACTTCAAAATTATAACTCCCATAGCCATGATCCAGAGGGCAGGGACTATTACTGCCAGTGAGGTGTCAGGCTATTGCTGTTTCCACAGCTATCACCATGCTGAAGCCACAGCTTCTCCAGACGGTGAAGCTAAGTAAACAGTGACTGTGAAGTCCAGCTACTGCCAACATTCACATATATCAGCAGCACAAAATCTCAAGGGGAAAGAAAAAAGAAAGAAAAGGATGGTCTTTGCCTATCTTCTGCCTTCAAGATCTCAAGGGCATCTCCTTACCAAAATCTAAACTGCATCCAGAATCCTAGTGGCCAAAGAGTCAGGAGCATGTGGTTCTTAGCCTTCTAGCCCCTGTGATGAGGGTTATGGGGACACAGAAGGTGATGGAAACAGATGCTGTGTGCCAAGACACAATATCTAGCACAAAATCTCAAAGTGTTCTCCAGGGAGCCTCTGCCTCAGAACTGTTGGGGGTGCCTACCACCAGATGCCAAACATATACAGTCGGAATCTCTGGGCATTTGCATTTTGACAAGGGCCTCAAGAATCCTTCAACACACACTAAAGATTGAGATCCTCTGGATTATAGCAAAAGGAATTTACCTATAAAAGTGATGGGAGAGGTGGGAAGAAAAAGATTCAAAGCAAAATGGCTCCTATGTGAAAATTGTATTAATATTTTAATGTCCCCTATAAGGCTCGTGTTTCTTGCATAGTTTTAAATCACATTAAAGTTGCAAATCATAAAAGTTAGATTTAGACTTCACAGAAAATAAAACCCAACACCTTCATTTTAAAAACTAGGAAAATGGGGGCTTCCCTGGTGGCGCAGTGGTTGAGAGTCCGCCTGCCGATGCAAGGGACACGGGTTCGTGCCCCGGTCCGGGAAGATCCCACATGCCGCGGAGCGGCTGGGCCCGTGAGCCGTGGCCGCTAAGCCTGCGCGTCCGGAGCCTGTGCTCCGCAACGGGAGAGGCCACAGCAGTGAGAGGCGTGCGTACCGCAAAAAAAAAGGGACCCGGGTTCGTGCCCCGGTCCGGGAAGATCCCACATGCCGCGGAGCGGCTGGGCCCGTGAGCCGTGGCCGCTAAGCCTGCGCGTCCGGAGCCTGTGCTCCGCAACGGGAGAGGCCACAGCAGTGAGAGGCCTGCGTACCGCAAAAAAAAAAAAAAAAAAAAAAAAAAAAAACTAGGAAAATGAAGCACAGACAGGTTAAGAATTTTCCTTAAAATACTTTTAGTGAGAGAGAATTTTGTGGACCAAAGAAATGATTGAAAACCAAATAAATTAGATTTAACCTCAGAAGGCAAGTCTATTCACCAGCCACCTGAGTATTACCCACAGATCCCAGGAAACCCTTATGCAGAAGTTACAAATGGGTAGCCCTCAAGCCATAGCTGTATTCTTTTATTGATATTATACACTGTGTATTCTTTTAACATTTGAGCTAATATCTAAAATTTGGGATATTTCATGTAAAAATCTATATATCTGGTTTCTTTTGAAAAAGTAGAAGAACTAACCATTTGGGGACCACATCCCCAACTGACAGCTGGCTCCTCTGGGAAGCAGATGCCAACCCCTCTACTTTACTACAATCTCCACCCTTCCTTACTGTCTCCTGGAATTTCAGGCTGAGGGTCAATGGCCCTTATCACCATGCTTGAAACAGTCTTTCTTACCATAAAGAAAGATTTCTTGAGCAGAAACAGACTCACAGACATAGAGAACAGATTTGTGGTTGCCAAAGGGGGAGGAGGCTGGGCGAGGGATGGACTGGGAGTTTGGGGTTAGCAGATGCAAACTATCACATAGAGAATGGATGGACAACAAAGTCCTGCTGTATAGCACAGGGAACTATATTCAGTGTTCTGGGATAAACCATAATGGAAAAGAATATGAAGAAGAATATATCTAGATAGATAGAGAAGAAAAAAGAAAGTTTTCTAGTAACTCTACGTTGATCAAAAGCACAGAAAGAAATATAGACCAGTGAGGCTGTGTGAGGTCTCAGACCTTCCCATTTCATCATTTTTATGGCCAACCTCCCCACCGCCCCTCCCCACCCCCCAACAATTTGCTTCTCTGGCCTTAGAGCAGGCGGTAGCATTTAGGCCCTGAGGACAGCACTGCGGCATAAGGTCTGAACTCCAATTGAGGAGAGCCCTCACCTGGCCACCTGAAAAACAACACCCTGGAGAGCTCGCTATTTTTATATTCCGGCACGCAGGGCAGTTCTAGAGCACGTCTCCATACAGGATACCACAGCGCTGTGTGTTTGAGGTAATTAGCTCGGCTCTAAAATTAGCAGTTAAATAAAAGTTAATGAACAGCTGTTCCCAATAAACAGGATAAATTGAAATTAATAATTGCTGCATTCATTTAACAAATGAATTACCCACTTTTTAAATACAACGACATCACATGTGTGATCTCCCGCCAAGCCAGCCTAGGAAAATTTATTTAGTGGTGAAATGGGACAGACTGGGAGCTGAGAAGGGCAGATGCTGTGCAGCGCAGTCTGACAATACCAAGAAAACATGTGACTGCTTTGCTTGCTTTGACTTTAAAAGGTAAAAATAGCTGACAGACTTAATTGCTTATGGATCTTTAAAGAACGCAACTGTGTTACGTCCCAGGGGAAGAAAAAAAAAAAACTGCTAGCAACATTGAGTTCTTGGGCAGTGAGAAGGGCATGAGCTTTGGAGGGACAGATCTAGATCATGTAAGTCAAGTAGTTAGCACGATGTGTGCCACATAACATTTGCTTATTACATATTCATTTCCCTCTACATGGTAAAGGAAAAGGCAGATTCCAAAAAGGAACCAACTTACAGGTAAACTAAACATTGATCTGCCGGAGCCCCAGCTTTCATTGTTCACGAAAAGGCCATCTATTGTGCCAGATGCTGTTCCAGGCGGGGATGCAGTGTGACAAGGGCTCTGCCTGGTGGAGGCCCCACCCGGGCTCCTCGTGAGGCACGAGAACCTCCCAGGGAGGGCCCTTAGAGACTAGAGGACAGCGGGGGAGGGACTGGGTGGCTCCCACCGGGACCACAGAGCAAGTGAGGGAGCGCTTCCCTGAGAGGACAAATAAGCCAACACCTGCAAGAGAACCGAAGCCTGCCAGGAGAAGATCTCCAGGAAGAGCATTCCAGAGAAAAAAGCAAGTGTCAAGATGTTAAAGTGGGAAAGTGTTCTGGCATATTCCAGCAAGAAGATCAGTGTGGTTAGAGCAGAGTGATACTATCTGATTTTCGTTTCTAAAAGATCACTCTGCGTGCCATGTGGGACAAAGGCAGAAGGAGGGAGACGAGAAGAAAGGTGTGGAAGACAGCGGCTTCAACTAGGGTTTGCCATAGATTGCCCAACCTACCCCTTCCTATGCAAAGGAATCCTCCCCACCCCAGAAACTCACATAGCACATCGTGTTCATCACAAAATACAAGGTCATGACTGACAGAAGGGTTACAGCAACAACTAGTGGAGTCCTACACACTCTCCCTCTGGCTTGGAGCTGAGCCTTGAAGGTGGTGACAGGGCTGTATGTCAGATCTTCCTCAGCTTTCTCCACTCACTCTCCTGTCCCTCTCCCTACTCCTAACATCCACACTGCTTGTTATCAGAGTGCTTTGAATGTGGAGGGACTCAATAACAATCATGTGTTTAAAATATTAATCTACCACGGGCATGTGCAATATTTCAGAATGATTAAGAGATCTTAGCCTGGTCTGAATCCCAACTCTACCACCTTCTGTGTGTACAAACCTGGACAATTTACTTAACCTTCTTCATGTGTCAGGAGAAGATCAATAATGGGAAGATCTTTGGACATAAGTGTGTCAAGCATATAGTCAGTCAGTGCTCAGTCAATGTCAGCTCTTAGTAATAGGCCCCTAGTACACAAAGGTCTTCTCTCTGATTGACACAAATCCTGTTCTGATGATGGCCAACATGTGGCTGTAAAATAGTTCCATTCAAAATGAGAAACAAAGTTGGTGGTAAAATTACTTACTTAATAGACAGGACATTTGAAGTTTTAGATAAAAACTAATTTATGAATCAAATTAGTGGCAAACTCATTAGTCTCAGCAGGCATCTCTTTGGATCCAATATAAGGTGCTCAAAAGTTTACAGTAATAGAACGTCAATATAGGCAAAGTTAGGTGAGACAGCACCCTCATCCACAGATGGAAAAGGTATAAAATCATAGAGCCAGTTTAGAGGCAAATTTGGCCGTATCTGATACATTTTGAATGAGCATAAACTTCAACCCACCAGTTTCACTTCTTGAATATCTCTTCTGGAATTTGACACCTGCTATGGTCTGAAGGTGTAAGTACTCCCCCAAAAAATTCACGTCGGAATCCTAACATTCAATGTGATGGTATTAAGTGGTGGGGCCTTTGGGGGTGATTGGTCATGAGGGTGGAGTCCTCACGAATGGGATTAGTGGTCTTATAACATAGACCCATGGAACTCCCTAGCCCCCTTTCAGCCTGTGAGGACACAGCAAGAAACTATCAGTCTGCAAACCTGGAAGAGAGCCCTCACATGGCCATGCTGGCACCCAGATCTTGGACTTCCAGACTCCAGAACTGTGAGAGATACATTTCTGTTGTTTATAAGCCACCCAGTCTGTGGTATTTTATTACAGTAGCCTGAACAGACTAAGATAGCAGCCAAGTGTGCACAAGAAACACTGTCCAAGGGTATCAATTATGGTAATGTTTGTAATAGTGAAAAGCTGGAAATAACTTAAATGATTACCCGTGGAGAAATAGCTGAACAAATTACAATATTTTCACAATATGGAATACTATGCAGCAGTGAGTGAAATGCAGGAGATATGTACTAACATGCTAAGATCTCTAAAACATATTATACTGGGAAAAAAACAAGTTGAAATATTGTATGTGGGGAAGATGTAAAAATAAAGCTATGTAATTTTATATATACATTTGCACGGCAGAGATTGCTAGTTGCCCAGTCTACTTGCTATTTAATAATAGAACCATGATTTTATTGGTTAGCAATTAATTCAGCCAAAAGACTACAGTTCCCAGGATCTCTTGCAGCTAAGCATAACATTATGACTAAATTCTGGTCAATGAGATGTACTCAGAAATGAAAGACCTTCCTTCTATGTCTGGCCTGGGATGTGGATAGAATGGTTAGTGCTTTGCCACCATCATGGACCAGGAGGTGACCTTGAGGATGGAGACAATGGAAAGAGGATGGTAGACTGGCACCTGGATCCCTGACAACATCCTGGAGCCACCATGCCAACCCTGGCATGTGAAAAAGAAACTTCTGTTTTATTTTAAGCTATTCTTATTTGAGGTTTCCCTATCATACACAGCCAAATCTAATCCTAAGTAAGAGAGTAGGCAAATCCAACTGTCTGCAAAGATATGCACTAAACTAATTTCAGTTATCATCTCTGGGGAGAGGAGGAAAGGATGCAGTTACAGAGAGAAGTCCAAAGAAAATAGGGCTCTTTCATACTTGATTCTTTAGAATTCATTCATGTGTTTGTACATTTAAAAACTGATTTTTAAATAAAGGGGAAACATCCATGTTAAATTAAAAAGAGAAAGAGTCTGAGGAAGCAGCAGCAGGCAGAGCCCAGGGCCTCAGTGGCTCCAGAGCTGCTTTTTACCAGGCTAGCCTGCTGCAGCCCCAGAAGGGCTGGGCCATCATAGCAACCACCCCTCCAGAGGACTTTTACCTGGGCACCCCCATCAGAGATATTTCACCTGTGGAATGACCGCCAAAAACCATCCAGCAGGCAATAAGCCTGGTTCCTTCCCAATAAAAACAAATACCAGATGAGATATTTGTGGGGCTCTGTAGTCACTGAATCATCAGACTCCAGAGGCAAGAATTAGGTTCAATCACTTTCCCTGTCGGAGAATTGTTTTTTCTTTCGAGATCAGTGTTTATAAGTTGGGAGGGAGCTGTACGGAAGCGACAGAGATTATGCTGTTTCGGCATTCTCCCGTGTGATAAGAGTGATGCCATACAACTCCATCCTGTGTCAGCAAAGAGCCCAGGATAAAAGCCTGACTTACAAATTCTGCTGGTCCCCAAATAACAGAGAGACGGGAAGCTAATTAGCCAGGTGTAGGAGGACATGGGGCATGTCACTAAGATTTTAAGTCCATATTCAACTCACATTCACCAGCTTCACATTTTTAGCAAGATCAGCAAGAACCCCCAGATGTATAACAATGGGGCACAAATGGAGATCGACCCTTCCTGATTTTGACAGATCTGTCCTCATTTACCTGCAGACTTGGCCAAAGCACAACCCTGAATAGCCCAACCATCAGCTTTCTCTATGCCCACACCTGTGAAGCCTGGCCTGGGCAGGTGGGTATCATTATAAATAAACATCCTTAATTTCAAATAAGCTTTCGGCCAGACCCACCAATTCTGCTGTTTCAGAGTAACAGGTCTTAATTTGTCCTAATTCTCAAGCCTTCCACACTCTGTCCCCTGCTACTTACTGGCTGCTATCAAGAAAACAGGAGTGGCCACCTCCAAACAGCAAATGCTCCCTGTGTCTGCACCCATCTGCCACCTGCCCTCTTCCACAGCAGAGAACTAACTGCTCTCCTCCTATTTAAGGCCAGTCCCCAACATGGGATCTGGATCCCCTGCCTCCCGACTTCCCAAAGCAGTTGCCACTCCTTAGGCTGTTTCGGTGTGTCTGGAGTGATCAGTCTGTCTTTCACCTCTGCATCATTCTCTCCAACACACACGTTGGCTCTAGTGAAGAAGAGGGACCAGTGCTGTTAAAAGGAGACATAAGAAATATCAGAAAGGTTTCCCAGAGGAAGCAGTTGTTGAACAAGATCTAAAGAATAGAAGGAGTTAACTGAGAAAAAAGGGAAAAAATAATATCCCAGGCAGTGGGACCCTGCTTGTTCATAGATCCTATGAAAAACAAAGAGTTCACATGGTACTTTGAAATTCAACTGTTAGAATCACCCAGGCATTTTTATTTGCAAACATAAATTCTGAAGAAGGATAGTCTTCCAGATACATAACAACCAAGTAATCTATATCTGTTAGCTGTCTTGATCCATTCGGGCTGCTATAACAAAATCCCAGACTGGGTGGCTTATAAAAAACAGAAATGTGCTTCTCACAGTGCTGGAGGCTAGAAGTCCAAGATCAGGGTGCCAGCATTGTCAGGTGAGAGCCCTCTTCCTGGTCACAAACTTCTCATTCGATCCCCACATGGCAGATAGGGCTAGGGAGCTCCGTGGGGTCTCCTTGAGAAGGGTGCTAATTCCATGAATGACGGCTCTGCCCTCATGACCTAGTCACCTCCCAAATGCTCCACCTCCTAACACCGTCACCTTGGGGGTTAAGATTTCAACATATGAATTTTGGAGGGACACAAACACTCAGACCATAGCAGGTAGCCAATATCCACATGTGGCAATTTTAACCAAAATTAAATAAAATGAACTACCCAGTTCCTCAGCTGCACCAGCCACATTTCATATTGGATAGTACAAACAGAGAACATTTCCATCACCATACAAAGGGCTATTGGACCTTGCTGATCTAAACCACTGGAAGCAGGAAGGTGAATAGGAGTTTGGGGTTCTGTTTGATTTTATTTGTAAATACATTTTTTGGATGAATTATAGAAGATCAGTAAACTAGTGATCTGTGGTTAATATTACAAATTTGGTGAACAATATTCTTCAACAAACCTGTTAACATATGCTGTTTTACTTATAAGCAGCTTCAAAGTTACAGGTCTACAATCCTTGGAAGATAACTATTCAAACCAACCACTGAATACTACCAGAAGGTTCTTTGCCCTTTTTAAGTAAACACTTAGAAATGCAACTTTTTACTGATGAGATAATCAGTACATATTTAACTCAAATTTTATGGTTCCCAGTTTGTCAATATTCCCTATCCTTTTCCTTTATGTCTCTAAATAAAAGATAAAGAATAACCTTAACTAGAAACTCTTATGTCTACACCACCTTTACTCAGTGCTTCTCATCCGGTTCCACAGAACTTGTTGCCTGTGGTTTCAACTATAACTTTAAGCAAAGCTCTCTTGGGAGGTTTAAAATAGTTTTGTTCCAAAGCTGTGAGGTGAAGGAACATGGTAACGGCAAGGCCAGGGTGGCTGGAGTGCAAAGAGGAGGAGATGGTTGAGATAAATCGGGAGAAACAGGCATGGAGAGGTCTATCTTGAACCTAAGGAACACTAAGAGGCCCCTGGAGGATTATAAGAGTACAAGGAAGACTTCCTAGAGAAATGGAAATAAAAACAAAAATAAACAAATGGGACCTAATGAAACTTAAAAACTTTTGCACAGCAAAGGAAAACAAAAACAAGGTGAAAAGACAACCCTCAGAATGGGAGAAAATATCTGCAAATGAAGCAACTGACAAAGCAGTAATCTCCAAAATTTACAAGCAGCTCATGCAGCTCAATATCAAAAAAACAAACAATGCAATCCAAAAATGGACAGAAGCCCTAAATAGACATTTCTCCAAAGAAGATATACAGATTGCCAACACACACATGAAAGGATGCTCAACATCACTAATCATTAGTGATTAATCATTAGGGAAATGCAAATCAAAACTGCAGTGAGGTATCACCTCATACCAATCAGAATGACCATCATGAAAAAATCTACAAACAATAAATGCTGGAGAGGGTGTGGAGAAAAGGGAAACCTCTTGCACTGTTGGTGGGAATGTAAATTGATACAGTTACTATGGAGAACAGTAAGGAAGTTCCTTAAAAAAATAAAAATAGAACTACCATACGACCCAGCAATCCCACTACTGGGGATATACCCTGAGAAAACCATAATTCAAAAACAGTCATGTACCACAAAGTTCACTGAAGCTCTATTTACAATAGCCAGGACATGAAAGCAACCTAAGTGTCCATCGACAGATGAATGGATAAAGAAGATGTGGCAGCTGCTGGATAGGAACTAATCAGAGAGAAAGAGGAGGAAGACGGAGAAGGAGGGTCTCCAGGGCTTTCCCAATCACAAATCTCACCTCCACTCCAACTCTCTTTATACTTCTCTTGCAAAAATAATAATAGAAATGAGGAGGTGGTGGGGTTTCCAAAAACAAAAATGGTAACCTTCAACAATCTGGGGAAGGCAAAAATCCCATCCACTGCAACTCTCAGTTCGAAAGTAAAAATTTCTCAACAGTGATGTCACAAGATTGATCACAAGCCGTGTGGATAACAGGCTCTTGGTGCTCCAGCGAGGCGTCAGGGCTGTGCCTCTGAGTTGGGAGAGCCAAGTTCAGGACACTGTCCACAAGAGAACTCCCAGCTCCACAGAGTATCAAACGGTGAAAATCTCCCAGAGATCTCCATCTCAATACCAACAGCCGGCTCCACTCAATGACCAGCAAGCTACAGTGCTGGATACCCTATGCCAAACAACTAGCAAGACAGGAACACAACCCAACCCTTTAGCAGAGAGGCTACCTAAAATCATAATAAGGCCACAGACACCCCAAAACACACCATAGACGTGGACCTGCCCACCAGAAAGACAAAATACAGCCTCATCCACCAGAACACAGGCACTAGTCCCCTCCACCAGGAAGCCTACACAACCCACTGAACCAACATTAGCCACTGGGGACAGACACCAAAAACAACGGGAACTACGAACCTGCAGCCCAGCAGATGAAGGAGCAAGGCAAAAACCCACCAGACCTAACAAATGAAGAGGAAATAGGCAGTCTACCTGAAAAAGATTTCAGAATAATGAGAGTAAAGATGATCCAAAATCTTGGAAATAGAATGGAGAAAATACAAGAAACGTTTAACAAGGAACTAGAAGAACGAAAGAGCAAACAAACAGTGATGAACAACACAATAAATGAAATAAAAATTCTCTAGAAGGGATCAATAGCAGAATAACTGAGGCAGAAGAATGGATAAGTCACCTGGAAGGTAAAATAATGGAAATAACTACTACAGAGCAGAATAAACAAAAAATAATGAAAAGAACAGAGGACAGTCTCAGAGACCTCTGGGACAACATTCAACGCACCAACATTCGAATTATAGGGGTCCCAGAAGAAGAAGAGAAAAAGAAAAGGACTGAGAAAATATTTGAAGAGATTATAGTTGAAAACTTCCCTAATATGGGAAAGGAAATAGTTAATCAAGTCCAGGAAGCACAGAGAGTCCCATACAGGATAAATCCAAGGAGAAACATGCCAAGACACATATTAATCAAACTATCAAAAATTAAATACAAAGAAAAATGTTAAAAGCAGTAAGGGAAAAATGACAAATAACACACAAGGGAATCCCCATGAGGTTAACAGCTGATCTTTCAGCAGAAACTCTGCAAGCCAGAAGGGAGTGACAGGACATATTTAAAGTGATGAAGGAGAAAACCCTACAACCAAGATTACTCTACCCAGCAAGGATCTCATTCAGATTCCACGGAGAAATTAAAACATTTACAGACAAGCAAAAGCTAAGAGAATTCAGCACCACAAAACCAGTTTTACAACAAATGCTAAAGGAACTTCCCTGGGCGGGAAACACAAGAGAAGGAAAAGACCTACAATAACAAACCCAAAACAATTAAGAAAATGCTAATAGGACCAGACATATCGATAACTACCTTAAATATAAATGGATTAAATGCTCCAACCAAAAGACATAGACTGGCTGATT
>NC_041221.1:141915082-141916026 GCF_002837175.3 Physeter macrocephalus | reverse complement strand
GTGAGGGGATGGAAAAGATATTCCATGCAAATGGAACTCAAAAGAAAGCTGGAGTAGCAATACTCATATCAGACAAAATAGACTTTAAAATAAAGACTATTATAAGAGACAAAGAAGGAAACTACATAATGATCAAGGGGTTGATCCAACAAGAAGATATAACAATTGTAAATGTTTATACACACAACATAGGCGCACCTCAATACATAAGGAAAACGTTAACAGCCATTAAAGGGGAAATTGACAGTAACACGATAATAGTAGGGGACTTTAACACCCCACTTTCACCAATGGACAGATCATCCAAAATGAAAATAAATAAGGAAACACAAGCTTTAAATGACACATTAAACAAGATGGATTTAATTGATATTTATAGGACATTTCAACCAAAAACAACAGAATACACTTTCCTCTCAAGTGCTCTTGGAACATTCTGCAGGATAGATCATATCTTGGGTGACAAATCTAGCCTTGGTGCATTTAAGAAAATTGAAACCATATCAAGTATCTTTTATGACCAAAACGTTATGAGACTAGATATCAATTACAGGAAAAAAATCTGTAAAAAATACACACACATGGAGGCTACACAACACACTACTTAATAACCAAGAGATCACTGAAGAAATCAAAGAGGAAATCAAAAAATACTTAGAAACAAATGACAATGACAACACAATGACCCAAAAGCTATGGGATGCAGCAAAAGCAGTTCTAAGAGGAAAGTTTATAGCAACACAATCCTACCTTAAGAAAAAAGAAACATCTCAAATAAACAACCAAACCTTACACCTAAAGCAATTAGGAACCTGGAAGAAATGGACAAATTCTTAGAAATGCAAAACCTTCTGAGACTGAACCAGGAAGAAGTAGAAAATATGAACAGACCAAATGACAAGTAATGAAATTGAAACTGTGATTAAAAATCTTCCAACAAACAA
>NC_041221.1:141903795-141914375 GCF_002837175.3 Physeter macrocephalus | reverse complement strand
CCACGGCAATCAGAGAAGAAAAAGAAATAAAAGGAATCCAAATCGGAAAAGAAGAAGTAAAGCTGTCACTGTTTGCAGATGACATGATACTATATGTAGAGAATCCTAAAGATGCTACCAGAAAACTACTAGAGCTAATCAATGAATTTGGTAAAGTTGCAGGATACAAAATTAATGCACAGAAATCTCTTTCATTCCTATACACTAATGATGAAAAATCTGAAAATGAAATTGGAAAACACTCCCATTTACCATGGCAACAAAAGGAATAAAACACCTAGGAAAAACTTAAAAGCTTTTGCACAGCAAAGGAAAACAAAAACAAGATGAAAAGACAACCCTCAGAATGGGAGAAAATATTTGCAAATGAAGCAACTGACAAAGGATTAATCTCTAAAATTTACAAGCAGCTCATGCAGCTCAATATCAAAAAAAACAAACAACGCAATCCAAAAATGGGCAGGAGACCTAAATAGACATTTGTCCAAAGAAGATATACAGATTTCCAACAAACAGATGAAAGAATGCTCAATATCATTAATCATTAGAGAAATGCACATCAAAACTACAATGAGATCTCATCTCACACCAGTCAGAATGGCCATCATTAAAAATCTACACACAATAAATGCTGGAGAGGGTGTGGAAGAAAGGGAACCCTCTTGCATGGTTAGTGGGAATGTAAATTGATACAGCCACTATGGAGAACAGTATGGAGGTTCCTTTAAAAACTAAAATAGAATTACCATACGACCCAGCAATCGCACTATCCCTATCAAACTATCACTGGCATTTTTCACAGAACTAGAACAAAAAATTGCACAGTTTGTTTGGAAACACAAAAGATCCCAAGTAGTCAAAGGAATCTTGAGAAAGAAAAACGGAGCTGGAGGGATCAGGCTCCCTGACCCCGACTATACTACAAAGCTACAGTAATCAAGACAGTATGGTACTGGCACAAAAAGAGAAATATAGATCAAGGGAAGAGGACAGAAAGCCCAGATATGCTAACACATATATATGGAATCTAAAAAAAAAATGGTTATGAAGAACACAAGGGCAAGACAGGAATAAAGACGCAGACGTACTAGGGAATGGATTTGAGGATATGGGGAGGGGGAAGGGTAAGCTGGGATGAAGTGAGAGAGTGGCATGGACATATATACACTACCAGATGTAAAATAGATAGCTAGTGGGAAGCAGCCGCATAGCACAGGGAGATCAACTCGGTGCTTTGTGACCACCTAGAGGGTTGGGATAGGGAGGGTGGGAGGGAGATGCAAGAGGGAAGAGATATGGGGATATATGTATATGCATAACTGATTCACTTTGTTATAAAGCAGAAACTAACACACCATTGTAAAGCAATTATACTCCAATAAAGATGTTAAAAAAAAAAAAGAGTACAAGGAAGAATGCGGAAGCAGGAAAAACTTAATCAAATTGGAGTTTTCAAAAGATGACTGGTTTCCGTGCCGAGAAAAATTACAAGAAGAACCTGGATGAAGACCAGAAAAAAATGCAGAGAGACCTCTTAGGAGGCTCTCTCTCATAGTAGAACTAGAGCGCGGGCTGTGGGTCACCAGCCAGAGCGTCACTCCTTCTCCCAAATTAAAAGTAAGACACTATCCTCACAAGTGTGGAAATAGTTATAGGGAAACAAGGCAGAATATTTAGAAGTCCAACAATCCCACAAAACCTGGAGTGTGTGGTCATTCCTACAGCAGTAGGCTTAGTGTAAATACTTATTAATAATATTTTTATTATAGATACTCAGAGTAATTTATTACTTGAAGGAGAATTCTTGCCTAACAAGCAAGTCAACTCCTATCAGGATTCCAAAAGAAAAGCTTCTTGTCATCTTGAAATTTTAATCCAGTGGAGACTGCACAACTTTCCCCTGAAATATTAAAGCCACTCTACCTTTGTTGTCTAGACTTCACTCTCCCCCCTTTTAAAGAAATACTATGGAAATGTCCTTTTAGAAAAAGAGACAAATAAGACTGGGCCATTTATAATCCTGGGATCCTACAGATTTTTTTTTTTTTTTTTTTTTTTGCCCTGAATGATGCTTTAAAAGAAATTAAGCAATCTTTTTAAATCAGAAAACTTCAGAGAGAAATCTGGAATGTTTTCTCTCCTGAAAAATCAGACCTGGCAACACGAGGGCTTTCTTTCACAAGACAACCATCAGAGAACTGAGTGCAAGTCTGTGCTTTCAGACCTGGAACCCCTCTCCAGCTCACTAAAGTCTCCACCACCCGTACCATCTAGGCGTCTGAATTCATACACGCTACACCTCCTTGGTGTTAGCATCGGAAAGGTATGTTAGTCTCTCGCCCTCTGCTGAAGATTCCATGCAACTGCACAAAACTACCAAATTATTCCAGCCTGTTGATTGGAATAATTCGGTAGGTCAGCCACTCAAAAAACAAAATTCTTTACCAAAACCAAAACAAAAATTCCTGACCTCCTCCCAACGTCAGATGATATGTATTCAAAAAATGCAAACTGAATTTGGTTTTCACAGAGCACCATTTGAAAGGTGCACAGGAATGCCTGTGCATTCATCAAATACAAATCGCTTATTTCAGTTTAGATTTATTTGTGAAGAGAATTCAGAATTACTTCATTTACATAACAAAGCTTTAATTTTTTCCAAAAATAGTGTATGCAATCATTTTCCACCATATTCCTGAATATGATTAAGGCACATTCATTTCATCCCGAAGTTTCCGTGAGCTACACTGCACTTAATCATCCCAAAGATTGTGATGTTAAATAATGTCACAACTCAGTGCTCACAGTAGCCATCACAGGGGTCAAAACAAAACAAGAGGCTCTTTGTCACTGAGCTGCTGCCAAATGCAACCCCCCAAGCAGGGGAAATCACCGCCTCACAGGGCATCCCCAATCTCCGTGCAGAGATTTTATAGCCCACTGCAACTCGATGTACTTCAACAGCTCTGTTTGGAAAGTCATATATTCAATTACAGAGATTCCTACTCTACTTTTATCACCATTCTCTTCTCTCTAAAAGATAAAATATGACAAGAAAGCAATGCTTTGATCATACCCTGTAAGTTAATCACCATTTCCCAACTAGCAGCAGGAACAGCCAAAGAATACAAAATGTTACAATTTTTGCAGCTGAATTGGAAGTCTAGGGGTAATTGCCAAGTGCAACCAATCAAAGACTCCCATGGAAATATGATAAAACCCACAGGTGTGTATGACCAATCCGAATTAGCAAAAATGGAGAATTATCATTCTTACAGAAATTCTGTTTCAGGCATTTCAAGTACAGCGTGGGATCCCAGCAGAGCTTTGCCCTATTAAGCAATTAATTAATGTAGAAAATAAATACTTCAACTACATATATTTGCTTGCAATGAATGTACTTTCATCTTATAAATCCCCAGTTTCCTGGGAGTCCCTGAGACATTTTCAGGGGGTCTGCAAGATCAAACCCAATTCTTAGTAATACTAAAATATTATGTGCCTTTTTCACTCTCATTTGCTCCTGAGTATACAGTGGACTTTTCTAGAGGTCACATGATGAGTGATACGTCCACAGACTGAATGCAGAAGCAGACCAAGAGAATCCAGCTCTATTCTATGAAGCCAGGCTTTAAGGAGATTTGCAAAAACGTGGAAAAATACCACTCTTCTCACTAATTTTTTTTTCTCTTTTTGGCCACGCCGCGTGGCATGCAGGATCTCAGTTCCCGTTGAACCCAGGCCCAGGCAGTGACAGCCCAGAATCCTAACAACTAGGCCATCAGGGAACTAAACTTTTTTGTTTTAGAAAGTATAGTTATTTCTTATAAAAGTATTGCTTAACATTAACATGTAGTGGGTTATTATTTCTTTTAAATGAATTAATATTTTAAAATGTTCTCAGCTTTAGTTTCAAATAAGGTCAATTTCGATAGATATAATCACATAAACAAAAAGCTCTGTGGGGTCCTCAATAATGGTAAAGGGGTCCTCTAAGGCCAAAAAGTTTGAGAACCACTGTTTTAAACAGTTTTCCTGCTGCTTCCTAGATTAAGCAAACTCTCAGAAAACTGGTTTTACCTTAAACAATCCTTTCCGCATCACTGACGAAAAGTGTGGGACAAGTGTTCAGAGTTCAGCGCTCAAGGCTCCAGCCGTCCCAGGATCCACGTCCACTCACCAAACCTACAGTCTTCACTTCTTCAGCTGAGGAATTCCATTCCATCCCACTTGCTAAAGGCCATGCGTTAGAGTGATTATAATAATCACAGCCCATCATTTTTTAAGATTTGATGAGGCTCACCATTTGCCAGGCATGTAGCCTTCCCCATCCCATTCATGAATTCTTAAAAAGTGCTTAGGACAGTGCCTGGAGTGTGGTGAGCCCTCATTAAACATTAGCGATGTTGGTGGTGATGGTGGTGATGTTGGTGGTGACAGTTGCCTAACAATAATCCTGTGAGGGATGTACTGGTATTATTCCTCATTTACAGATGAAGAAACTGAGGCACAGAAATGTTACCTGCTGAAGCTCACCCAGGTAGTAAGTGGCAGAATTGGCATTCCAACCCAATTCTACCTAAGTCTTAAGTCCACGGGCCAAACACTTCTGCCATGCTGTACACCAGCGTTTCTCACACTTTACCATGCAGATGAATCATCTGCAGTCCTTGTTAAATGCAGATTCCAATTCCAGGGTCTGGAGTGGAACCTGGGATTCTGCATTTCTAACAAGCTCCCAAACAGTACCCACGCTGCTGATCCTCCTTCCACAGTTTAGAAGAAGATTGTACACCTCCTCTCATGGGCATCTTTAACCATTTCTTATTTCTGTGTTCATTTTCCTCTGTCTATACTCAAACATGCTTATCCTAAAAGTATTTTTCATCCACGTCCCATTCAACAAACGTCCCTGACCTTCGTTCAACTTTTATTTTGTATGTTAATCACTGATGCCCACAAACTACCTTTTTTGTTGTTGTTGAAGTATAGTTGATTTACAATGTTGTGTTAGTTTCAGCAAAGTGAATCAGATATATGTCTATTCTCTTTCAGATTCTTTTCCCTTATAGGTTATTACAAAATATTGAGTTGAGTTCCCTGTGCTCTACAGTAGGTCCTTGTTGGTTATCTGTTTTATATATAGTAGTGTGTATATGTTAATCCCAAACTCCTCATTTATCCCTCCCCTCCTTTCCCCTTTGGTAATCATGTTTGGATTCTATGTCTTTGAGTCTATTTCTGTTTTGTAAATAAGTTCATTTGTATCTTTTTTTTTCTTAGATTCCACATATAAGCGATATCATATGATATCTGTCTTTGGCCTACTTCAGTTAGTATGATAATCTCTAGGTCCATCCATTTTGCTGCAAATGGGAAAAAAACAAAAACAAAAAACCCAAAAAACTACCTTTAGAACAAACACCACAATCATTCTTTTCTCCATCAGTTGAACTAGTGTTTTGAGCTGCCCACAAGGGGCACTGCCTGCCCATCAGTAGTTCAGATTAGGCAGCAGACTTGGTAGAGTTGTGGAACTGCATGATTACATGAACATATTACTAAAAATGGATGGGAATTGGAAAAATTAAATTGCAGGTGGTGACGAGAAGCGTAAGTCTCAAACAGAGCACAACTGATACAGCAATAGCCATGATTAAGTAGGCCAAAATGAAATAAAAATGAAAACTCTTTGGCCTTAGTAGAGGCTTCATGACAATCAGCTGTGTTTGTTTATGAAAAACAAGAAAATTAAGACCTTGTCTGATTACAAGAAACAGATTGAATATTAATTCTAAAGCCAAGTTATTATTGGGTAATTTATAATATTTATTAATTGCACCTTGAACAGAGCTCTGTCTCATCGTAGGTCACCTCCACACACACCTCTGGCAAAAAAGTCTCTTAAGCAATGGTATTGCACATAGCACACAGTAAGAAAGAGTGAATTCCTGTATGATGGAATCTAGTAGGATGCCATTTTAAATCACATACATGTATATAATTTGTAAATTTGGATAAAGACATATATGGAAGGGTGTTCACCAAACCACTGAGTTATTTTTACAGTAAAGCAGGGCTGCTGTTGAGAGGGGACCCCAAGGAGGAGATATCTAGGTTCTGGTCAATATGATGGGAGAAATAACCACTTTATATGAGAAAGAGAGACAGTGTTTATTACATTTGTCCTATTCACCAGGGGCCTCCCTTTGATAACTCATTACCCCCTGTTACCATTATTGGAAAGAAAGCCTTTTTTGGAGACAGGTTAATGAGTTGGAGTTCAAATGCCAAAGCCAGACTACCTGGGTTCAAATTTTAGGCCTATCACTCACTAGCCATGTAAACTTGAATCCATTACTTCATGCAGTGGAATGCTCAAGATTGGGTGGGACAAGACCTTGAAATAGATGACATGAAGAACTCAAAGCCTCAACCTGATTCAATTATCCATGTAATTCCTGGGCCCACATAACACAGGTAATGCAAACGATGGTAGCAAGATTTAAAGCCAATTCACTAATCTCCAGTGTCATTTGGCATTTATGCACAGAAATAGCTCTTTCTAAAAAATAGTTGGCTGGTTGTGAGTAAAGAATATACCCAAGGATGTTGGGAAGGGCCTGGCTTAGATCAGTGACATGAGATCCTAAGGATGCCCCTTTCTCCCCAACCTATGCCCTGTCCCATACAAGAATAAAAGAGAACACTCAAGTACCATTTTAAAGATGCAGATCAGGTGATAACACAGAGAATTACTTATGACATAATAGAAAAGAAAAAGCAAATTTACAATGGCATCTAGTGGTATCCTTTCAAAATTATATATGTGTATAAAATGTATTTGAAAGTATGCATATAGAGATATCTGGGAAGTATCATGTCTCTCCTTTCCATGCAGCCTTCCCTCAGAAACCCAGGAACACTCCTGCCTCTTAACTTTTAAACTCTTTTCTGGACTTTGTCAGTGACTTATACCCCCTAGAGTTTCAGGGAGGTACCTCAACGGCCACAGCAGTAAAAGAGGGGGCCTCGGAAAATAGGACCATGATTCCACCCAACGCTTGCTTCACACAGGACAGCTCCCCTTTTATCTGTCACAGTTATTGGACTTCTACCTACGATTTCACCTGAAAAGATGTTTTCCACAGCTAAAGTAAGCATGAACATCATTGGCCATAACATTAACGTGGTACTTTCTTTACAACGTTTCCAATGATATAGTCTTATATAACATTACAGATGATCTTTTCACCAAAGTGCATACTGTTTCCCTAGAGTTTCTTCAAAGACCTGACAGGCCCTTCCTACTTCCTTGATTCTCCCACAATTTCTAGACTATCTTCATAACTTTTGTTGAATGACTGAAGAGTTCTTTCACTAGGACATCCATCTTTAGGGGAGACTGTCAACTAACCAACACCCCACAAATTTCCACCAAAGACTAGGACTCAGTGGTCTACAAATCTCCCTTGGCTCTGCCCATGACACCTGAAATCCTGTCTTACTATTATCTCCCACACCAAAGGCACCTCCTTTTCAGAAGCATTTCCTGAAGATATCAACAACCATTCTTCAAATGACATTTGATACCAAGGAATTACCAAATGCAATATTATGCTCAAAAGTAAAGTAACTATATGGGCCTGGGCTAAACTTAAACATCAGATACGAAGAATAAAGAACTGGGCTGTCCAATTTGGAAACCATTAGCCACATGTGATTATTTCTACTTAAATAATTTAAATCAAATAAAATTTAAAATTCAGTCCCTCTGTTGTCCTAACCACATTTCAAGTGTTGAATAGCCACATGAGGCTAGTGGCTCCCATATTGGACAACGCAGATACAGAACATTTCCATCATCACACAAAGTTCTATAGGACAACATTGATATAAAGGCCAACAAGTTTAACGTTTCATAAAGTGTTCGGAAGAACAATAGTCTGGTAAGATGCCACGACTCTGGGTAAATTAACCTGGAAATTTCTGCATCCTAAACCCCCTGCTTTCCATATTACAATATTAATATTATAAAACTCCAAGACTGGGGTGCTCCAGGATTGTGACAAGTGACAGGAGGGATAAGGGAGGATGGGGGCGTTGACTGCTTCTTCTAGATGCTAGGGAAGGCAGCTGGACCTGGATCCAAAACAGGCTCTCCATATTGACCAGGCCCAGAGGACAACGTCCAGCTGGAGGACTGCACAGAGCACAGAAGGCCTGCCACGCTGTGCCTTTAGATTGGAGAATTTAACCCATTTACATGTAAGCCGTGTGGCTGACAGGGTCTTGGTGCTCTGGCCGGCTGTCAGATCTGAGCCTCTGAGGTGGGAGAGCCAAGTTCAGAACACTGGACCACCAGAGACTTCCCAGCCCCACGTAATATCAACCAGTGAGAGCTCTCCCAGAGATCTCTGTCTCAGCGCTAAGACCCAGCTCCACTCAATGACCAGCAAGCTCCAGTGCTGGACAATTCATGCCAAACAACTAGCAAGACAGGAACACAACCCCACCCATTAGCAGAGAGGCTGCCTAAGATCATAATAAGTTCACAGACAAACCAAAACACACCACCAGACGCAGTCCTACCACCAGAAACACAAGATCCAGCCTCATCCACGAGAACACAGGCACTAGTCCCCTCCACCCGGAAACCTACACAACCCACTGAACCAGCCTTACCCACTGGGGGCAGACACCAAAAACAACGGTAACTACAAACCTGCAGCCTGAGAAAAGGAGACCCCAAAAACAGTAAGTTAAGCAAAATGAGAACACAGAGAAATATGCAGCACATGAAGCAGCAAAGTAAAAACCCACCAAACCAACCAAATGAAGAGGAAATAGGGACTCTACCTGAAAAAGAATTCAGAGTAATGATAGTAAAGATGATCCAAAATCTTGGAAATAGAATGGAGAAAATACAAGAAACGTTTAACAAGGACCTAGAAGAACGAAAGAGCAAACAAACAATGATGAACAACACAATAAATGAAATTAAAAATTCTCTAGAAGGAATCAATAGCAGAATAACTGAGGCAGAAGAATGGATAAGTGACCTGGAAGATAAAATAGTGGAAATAACTACCGCAGAGCATGATAAAGAAAAAAGAATGAAAAGAATTGAGGACAGCCTCAGAGACCTCTGGGACAACATTAAACACAGCAACATTCGAATTATAGAGGTCCCAGAAGAAGAGAAAAAGAAAGGAACTGAGAAAATATTTGAAGAGATTATAGTTGAAAACTTCCCTAATATGGGAAAGGAAATAGTCAAATCCAGGAAGCACAGAGAGTACCATACAGGATTAAACCAAGGAGAAACACTCCAATACACGTATTAATCAAACTATCAAAAATTAGACACAAAGAAAAAATATTAAAAGCAACAAGGGAAAAGCAACAAATAACATACAAGGAAATCCCCATAAGGTTAACAGCTGATCTTGCAGCAGAAATTGTGCAACCCAAAAGGCAGTGGCAGAACTCATTTAAAGTGATGAAAGGGAAAACCTACAACCAAGATTACCCTACCTAGCAAGGATCTCATTCAGATTCGACAGAGAAATTAAAATCTTCAGAGAGAAGCAAAAGCTAAGAGAAGTCAGCACCACCAAACCAGGTTTACAACAATGCTAAGGGAACTTCTCTAGGCAGGAAACACAAGAGAAGGAAAAGACATACAATAACACACCCAAGGATTCCCTGGTGGCACAGCGGTTGGGATACTGCCTGCTGATGCAGGGGACACGGGTTCATGCCCCGGTCCAGGAGGATCCCACATGCCGCGGAGCGACTGGGCCCGTGAGCCATGGCCGCTGAGCCTGAGCGTCCGGCTAAAGGAACTTCTCTAGGCAAGAAACACAAGAGAAGGAAAAGACCTACAAGAACAACCCGAAACAATTCAGTAAATGGTAATAGGACCATACATATCGATAATTACCTTAAATGTAAATGGATTAAATGCTCCCACCAAAAGACACAGACTGGCTGAATGGATACAAAAACAAGACCCATATATATGCTGTCTACAAGAGACCAACTTCAGACCTAGGGACACATACAGACTGAAAGTGAAGGGATGGAAAAAGATATTCCATGCAGATGGAAATCAAAAGAAAGCTGGAGTAGCTTTCTTTGACTCATATCAGACAAAATGGACTTTAAAACAAAGACTATTACAAGAGAGAAAGAAGGACACTACATAATGATCCAGGGATCAATCCAAGAAGATATAACAATTGTAAATATTATGCACCCAACATAGGAGCACCTCAATACATAAGGCAAATGCTAACAGCCATAAAAGGGGAAATAGACAGTAACACAATTGTAGTAGGGGACTTTAACACCCACTTTCACCAATGGACAGATCATCCAAAATGAAAATAAATACGGAAACACAAGCTTTAAATTGATATTTAGAGGACATTCCAACCAAAAACAACAGAATACACTTTCTTCTCAAGTACTCATGGAACATTCTGCAGGGTAGATCATATCTTGGGTGACAAATCAAGCCTTGGTAAATTTAAGAAAATTGAAATTGTATCAAGTATATTTTCTGACCACAACGC
>NC_041221.1:141832268-141903210 GCF_002837175.3 Physeter macrocephalus | reverse complement strand
AAAAACCATATGATCATCTCAATAGATGCAGAAAAATCTTTCGACAAAATTCAACACCCATTTATGATAAAAAACCCTCCAGAAAGTAGGCATACAGGGAATTTACCTCAACATAATAAAGGTCATATATGACAAAGCCACAGCCAACATCGTTCTCAATGGTGAAAAACTGAAACCATTTCCACTAAGATCAGGAACAAGACAAGGTTGCCCGCTCTCACCACTCTTATTCAACATAGTTTGGGAAGTTTAAGCCACAGCAAACAGAGATGAAAAAGAAATAAAAGGAATCCAAATCGGAAAAGAAGAAGTAAAGCTGTCACTGTTTGCAGATGACATGATACTATACATAGGGAAGCGTAAAGATGCTACCAGAAAACTACTAGAGCTAATCAATGAATTTGGTAAAGTAGCAGGATTAGTAGCAGTACAAAATTAATACAAAGAAATCTCTTGCATTACTATACACTAATGATGAAAAAATCTGAAAGCAAAATTAAGGACACACTTCCATTTACCACTGCAATCAAAAGAATAAAATAACCAAGAATAAACCTACCTAGGGAGACAATAGACCTATATGCAGAAAACTATAAGACACTGATGAAAGAAATTAAATATGATACAAATAGATGGAGAGATATACCATGTTCTTGGATTAGAAGAATCAACACTGTGAAAATGACTAAACTACCCAAAGCTATCTCTACAGATTCAGTGCAACCCCTATCAAACTACCAGTGGCGGGCTTCCCTGGTGGCACAGTGGTTGAGAATCCGCCTGCGATGCAGGGGACATGGGTTCGTGCCCCGGTCTGGGAAGATCCCGCATGCCGCGGAGTAGCTGGGCCCGTGAGCCATGGCCGCTGAGCCTGTGCGTCCAGAGCCTGTGCTCCGCAACAGGAGAGGCCACAACAGTGAGAGGCCTGCGTACCTCCCCCCCCCCAAAAAAAACAAAAAAACCCAAAAAACTACCAGTGGCATTTTTCACAGAGCTAGAACAAAAAATTTCACAGTTTGTGTGAAAACACAACAGACCCTGAATAGCTAAAGCAATCTTGAGAAAGAAAAATGAAGCTGGAGGAATCAGGCCCCCTGACTTCAGACTATACTACAAAGCTACAGTAAGCAAGACAGAATGGTACTGTCACAAAAACAGAAATATAGATCAATGGAACAGGATAGAAAGCCCAGAGATAAACCCACACACATATGGTCACCTTATCTTTGATAAAGGAGGCAAGAATATGTAGTGGAGAAAAGATAACCCCTTCAATAAGTGGTGCTGGGAAAACTGGACAGCTACATGTAAAAGAATGAAATTAGAACACTCCCTAACACCGTACACAAAAACAAACTAATAATGGATTAAAGACCTAAATGTAAGGCCAGGCACTATAAAACTCTTAGAGGAAAACATAGGCAGAACACTCTAGGACATAATTCACAGCAAGATCTTTTTTGACCCACCTCCTAGAGAAATGGAAATAAAAACAAAATAAACAAATGGGACCTAATGAAACTTAAAAGCTTTTGCACAGCAAAGGAAAACATAGACAAGACGAAAAGACAACTTTCAGAATGGGAGAAAATATTTGCAAACGAAACAACTGACAAAGGATTAATCTACAAAATATACAAGCAGCTCATGCAGCTCAAAATCAAAAAACAAACCCAATCCAAAAAATGGGCAGAAGACCTAAACTGTCATTTCTGCAGAGAATATATGCAGATTGACAACAAACACATGAAAGGATGATCAATATCACTAATCATTAGAGAAATGCACCTCACAACTACAATGGGGAATCTCTTCACACCAGTCAGAATGGCCATCATCAAAAAATCTACAAACAATAAATGCTGGAGAGGGTGTGAAGAAAAAAGAGTCATGTACCACAATGTTCATTGCAGCTCTATTTACAATAACCAGGACATGGAAGCAACCTAAGTGTCCATCGACAGATGAATGGATAAAGAAGATGTGGTACATATATACAATGGAATATTACTCAGCCCTAAAAAGAAACGAAACTGAGTTATTTGTAGTGAGGTGGATGGACCTAGAGTCTGTCATACAGAGTGAAGTATGTCAGAAAGAGAAAAACAAATACCGTATGCTAACACATATATATGGAATCTAAAAAAAAAGGTTCTGAAGAACTTAGGGGCAGGACAGGAATAAAGATGCAGACACAGAGAATGGACTTGAGGACACGGGGTGGGGGAAGGGTAAGCTGCAATGTAGTGAGAGAGTGGCATGGACATATATACACTACCAAATATAAAATAGATAGCTAGTGGGAAGCAGCCGCATAGCACAGGGTGATCAGCTCCGTGCTTAGTGACCACCTAGAGGGGTGGAATAGGGAGGGAGGGAGAGAGACGCAAGAGGGAGGAGATATGGGGATATACGTATATGTATAGCTGATTCACTTTGTTGTAAAGCAGAAACTAACACACCATTGTAAAGAAATTATATTGCAATAAAGATGTTAAAAAAATAAAGCTAGAAACAAATGCTGGGAAGAGTGTGGTGAAAAGGTAACCCTCTTGCACTGTGGGTGGGAATGTAAATTGATACAGCCACTATGGAGAACAGTATGGAGGTTCTTTAAAAAACTAAAAATAGAACTACCATACGACCCAGCAATCCCACTACTGGGCATATACCCTGAGAAAACCATAATTCATAAACAGTCATGTACCACAATGTTCATTGCAGCTCTATTTACTATAGCCAGGACATGGAAGCAACCTAAGTGTCCATCGACAGATGAATGGATAAAGAAGATGTGGCACATATATACAATGGGATATTACTCAGCCATGAAAAGAAAGTGAACTGAATTATTTGTAGTGAGGTGGATAGGCCTAGAGTCTGTCATACAGAGTGAAGGAAGTCAGAAAGAGAAAAACAAATACTGTATGCTAACATATATATATGGAATCTAAAGGAAAAAAAAAGATTCTGAAGATCCTAGGGGCGGGACAGGAATAAAGACGCAGATGTAGAGAATGGACTTGAGGACACGGGGAGGGGGAAATGTAAGCTGGGACAAAGTGAGAGAGTGGCATGGACGTATATCCACTACCCAATGCAAAATAGATAGCTAGTGGGAAGTAGCCACATAGCACAAGGAGGTCAGCTCGGTGCTTTGTGACCACCTAGAGGGGTGAGAGAGGGAGGGTGGGAGGGAGACACAAGAGGGAGGGGATATGGGGATGTATGTATATGTATAGCTGATTCACTTTGTTGTAAAGCAGAAACTAACACACCACTGTAAAGCAATTATACTCCAATAAAGAATTTTTTTAAAAAAACCAAAAAACTCCAAGACTCATGCTCTAGCATGAAATAGATCTGAGTTGGAATCCCAGCTCTGCCACTGATTTAGCAATGTGACCTTGAGCAAATTCCTTCACGTTTTTTGTGTGTTGGTTTGTTTGTTTTATTGGAGTGTATCTGCTTTACAATGCTGTGTTAATATCTGCTGTACAACGAAGTGAATCAGCTATATGTATACATATACCTCCTCCCTCCTGGACCTCCCTCCCATCCCCCCATCCCACCCATCTAGGCCATCACAGAGCACCCAGCTGATTTCCCTGTGCTATACAGCAGGTTCCCACTAGCTATCTATTTTGCACAGGGTATTGTATATATGTCAATCCTAATCTCCCAATTCGTCCCACTCTAGTTTCTTCATTTGATAAATGGGAACAGAACTCCTTAGTATTGTCATGAGAATGAAATGAGATAATACATGTAAAATTTAGCAAAGTGCTTCACAAATAGTAAAGTCTCAACAAATGTAAGCTTTGGTTATTATTTTTTATTTGGTTATATATTTTTTAAAGTGCGAGAAGTCCTATTTAACACAACATATACCAAATTTACTCCCACCAAACTTTTTTAGAATACATGGAGGAGAGAATAATAACTTCCCAAAAGAGGTCTGTTCCTAATTCCAGGAACCTGTGAATATTTACCTTACCTGACCAAAGGAACTTTGCAGATATGATTAAGGTAAGGATTTGGAGATGGAGAAATTATCCTGGATTATGCGGTGGGCCCAGTGTAATCACAAAGGTCTTTTATATAAGGAGGAAGTGGTAGGGTCAGAAGCCAGAGTCAGAGAAGGATATGCGATGAAAACAGAAGTTAGAGAAAGAGAGAGAGAAAGATGAAGATGATATGCTGCTGGCTTTGCAGATGAAGGAAAGGGCCAGGAGCCAAGAACTGTGGGTGACCTCTAGAAGGTGGAAAAGACAAGGAAATGGAGTCTCCCCTAAAGCCTCCAGAAAGAATGCAGCCCAGCTGTGACCTTTATTTTAGGATTCTCAATCTCCAGGACTATTGCATGTGTTGTTTCAAACTGGTAAATTCATGGTAATTTCAATAGCAGCAACAAGAAACGAAAACAGAATACCTGAAAACATCTTGCAATATACTGATGTCCCATTGGGAGCCTGATCTGGTTGGAAAAACTGGAACCAGAATCAGGAATCCAGGGCCTCTCTCAGTTCAGTAACTAACAAGTTTTGTAACTACCAGAAAGTCAAAACCTCTGGGTACAAAATGATGACATTATCACCTCTTTTACCTAATATTAAACATTTTTATGAAGGTAAACATTATAGACATTACAAGAATAAATCAAACTTCCATATTTCAACTTCTCAATTACAACCACTGAATAAGGGGTAAAATAATGCATACAGTGGAACGTTTTAAACTTTTAGAAGAATTTCCTGAACTTTCAACAAGGATTTGTGAGGGACGGAAAAGTGTGAAAAGGTTTTGTTTTAATGCACTCAGCAGAAAAGCTGATTGACAGTGTTTTGTACCCAGGTTGAAACATTTGAAATCAAATTCAACCCCTCCTTCCCCTCCATCCAAACACCTTTTCTTTCCAGGATTTGGGATATGATATTATTGAGGATTTTTTTTAAAAATTTTTAAACTTTTTTTCCTCCCAAGAGTAAACATGAAGGGCAAGACCTACAGACACAAGAGCTGCCTCTCCCATTTTAAAAAGGAGGACAAAATCGGGGACTTGGGGATGGTTGTGTACTCTCCTTTCTAATAGGCCCCCAGGAAACTGCGTTAGCATGAGATCTCTGAACACAGCGCATTCCCTCCCCAGCCCATCTAGTCCTGGGATGTCTGAGACATGTGCAACGATGCCACACCACCTGCTGGATTCAGTAGTCATGGAAACAACTCTAGGCAGTGCTGAAGAGAGCATCACATCTACACTAGCCACTTAGGATGGGCAAGAATGTGAAAAGAGTAAAATACCAAAAACCACTGAATTGTACATTCAATGGGTGAAGGGTATTGTACGTGAATTATATCTCAATAAAGCTCTTTTTTTAAAAAAAAAAGTGAAAAAAATTCACTGCACAAGGTGGATATAGCAATAAATTTTTGATTTTTTTTTTAACAACTAGATTTTCCTCTAAATGACGGGACATGTCATTCAGTAAGAACCCACAGCAAACGGTACCCTGCAAAAACATGCATCCAAAGCATGATTTTAACCATTCTGGGCCCACATATATATGTTAGTCCTTTACTTGCTGTTCTCCTAGGACTATGGCCTCTACAAAAAGCAGACTGTCATCTTCACTGTGGTGAAATCAACCCTGAGACAGTTCTCTCTAGGGTTATTTTAGACAATCAGTGCCTCTCATTACAACAAAAATCAGAGCTTCAATTACAATTTGCATTCTAACAATGTAAAAGGCAAACAAACTCTTGCAACGAAAAAAAAAATAAAAGAAAATACATCATCATATTAACCACAGCTGTGTTTTGATAGGACAAGAAATTTGTTTTTTTCAAGAAAAGAAAGTTTACGTTTTACATAAGCTGGTGCAATGCAGCTACCTTATGTTCTCACCATCCTCTTGCTTTCCAAAGAGGCTTCGCATCTACATCCAAATTTTATCCTCCATAAAGTCAAAACACAAGTTATTAACAAAAGCCAAAAACCCAGCAGGAAAAAGTCCAAAACAGTATGAAGAACAAAAAGCATCCACCTAGCAGCTGAGATTCCTGGATCCCAGCTGGTGCCCAGCTACCGAGGAACCAAGTGACCTAGAACAGATCAGTTATACTTTCTGAGCGTCTGTCTCCCAATCTGGAAAATGAAGTTGTGACACAGACAATCCAAAAGGGTCCCTTGCAGATCTAACAGTCCCATTTTGGAAGGAAGGGTTCAGACCTCCTGACTCCCAGTCTGTGGAATGTGAAATAGACAGGATGGCCATCCAGTGTGGAAACGTGTGCTAACACGTAATAAATGGTTATTGATGTTAAATAACATGACAAAATAATGATCTATGTTTCCAGACTTGATGCCCGCTTTGTAACTAACAGCACAATCCATCTACTTGCATCATCTTCCCCACAGTGGCCTTAAGAGCTACCTAACCAACAGCGGAAGGTGGAGGGAGAGGGGAGGGGCTGTCTTGTAAGAGCGGCCACTCAGACCCAGCCAGACCTACCCAACACTTTCCTTAGAAATGGAGCGTCACTCAGCTTTGCACCCGCAGCCTGGAACGACACTCCAAGACACCGGACACGAAATACTGGGACAGGTCACTCAGGAAGGCCGCACAGCAAAAGATGCTCCACGAAAACAAGGAACTGTGGGTCCAAAAAGGAGCACTGTCAGAGGACTGGAGAAAGGAAGTTTCAGCAAAGCAAGACTGTTGTCAAAGAAGGAACCACCGACTGTGTATTACTGACCTTGGGAGTGGGAGCGCAGGGTGGTAAAGTGCGTGCACATCTGAGAGCTCAGTTCTCTACTGCCCACAGAGACGGAACTGAGCATGCTCTACAAGCCAACAAAGTGCAGCTGGTCAAGAAGCCCCACCTGACCCACTCTGCTCCTCCCTGAGCTTCGCCTGCAACCTTCAGAACCTGAAAACCCACAGGTGGAAGGAGGTTACTCTCAGAACCCGAAAGCCAGCCATGGTAACTTCTCTGATGAGAAGCAGCTATTTACTGTTGTGTTCGCTCCAGGTGCCCCTCGTGAAGGCATCATCAGCTGGTATCTTGCAGCACAGTCATTGCAACTTCTTGTTTGTTCACCTCTCCAACTACATGGTAACTCCTCTAGAAAAGGGACCCTTCTACCACAGTGGGTTCCCAGGGGTTGGCATTGTGTTTGGCCCAGGGGAAGTGGCTCAGCAAATATTCACTGAAAGAAAAATACACGAGATCTGGGTTAGTGCCCCAGGAGCCTGGGTGGGTGAGCCAGGCACATGCCTGCTTGAGGCGTTGGAGACAGGTGCTTCCAAGGGTGGAGTGGCCCGAAAGCAAGAGGAAACCCAGGGATCCCCTTCTTCTCTCTCCACTGACTGATTTAGAGCCCCTACTTCTCTTCCAGGACACATGGAACATCTCCCCTCCAGAACTCAAGGGTCTAGGGCCTTTGTTTCCCTCCTAGGACCAAGGGATCCCAGACTCTAATTCCACACCCCACACCTGCTTCACATAAGGTCCAAGCTCTGATCCTAGGCCCTCAGCTTCTCTGCTGGACCCAGGCATCATCCAGGCTTCCAATTCCCATTCAGGACTGGGGGACCCAAGGTACCCATTCCCCCTCCAGGACCGAGGGATCCCAGACAGCCAGCTCCCACTCTAGACCCAGGAATCCCATATACCTATATAGCTGGGATCCTCTCTTGGACCCAGGTGTCAGAAGCACCCAGCTCCTCTTAGACCCAGGGTGTTCCAGGTTCCCAACTTACCGCCTAGACCAAGGTATATCAGGTCCCCAGTTCCTGTCCTAGATTCACGATGCCAGGTCCCCAGAAAAGAAGAAAAGAAAAAAGAAAAATACGCGGGTGTTATATTCCCAGTGCCAAAGGACTTAATACATGCTTGTTGAAGTGACCAATTTCATAATCGCAATGCTTAGAGAACAGTGAGTATCCCACAACGTCCTTAGTGGGGCAGGACAGCACACAGCTTACGAACACCAACTCTGGAACCCCGACTTGGGGCTCAGACCTATGGGGGTCTCTATACCAACTCTCTCATCTACTACCTGTGCGATCTACATTCCCACGGGTGAGTTATTCACCTATTTATGCCCCAGGGTCATCATCTGTAAGAAGGGGATAGTAATAGTATCTCCAGGAGCTATCGTGAAGACTCAGGGCATAGAAAGCTTAGCACAGAAATTGGCACTGAGGACTCACTCAATAAATGATTGTTTTCATTATCTCCCTTTCCCTGGAACTGAGCTATAGCATAAACTTTACCTACTTTACTCTAGATTAAGAGCTCACACCTAGTTCTGCTTTTATCAGAAGCCACTTAACAATCTTGGCCACTAATTTGCTTTGCCTGGGTTCTTTTGAGGATTAAGTTGTCTGAGGTCCCTTGTAACTTAAAATTTAAAAAAAAAAAAAAAAAAAAGGAGATCTGTGGCTCAGATTTTCCATTGTTTTGTTACTGTTTTTCAGTTTCCAAGGGTTACCTCTTGGCATCATCACTGTGGGTGGCGTCCCTGTCAGGGAAAGGAAAAGTAGCCTGGAACCCAGCTGAGGTATTTGGGTGTGACGGCTGCCCTGTTGCTAGTGTCTTAACAGGAGTGTGGAAGCAGAGGGGGAAAGCTATGATGAAAGCCCATTTCCAAGCTGGGGAAGCCAGGCAAGAGGGGCAGCAAGTTCTGAATCCCAGCATTCTGGGTCTCCCTTCTCCCCACTGCCCTTTCCCACCTAGTACTGTCCTTTGGCTTGGTCCTTCTAGGTCACAATCTCTCCCTGGCTCCATATATATATTTTAATCACAGTTTCAGAATGGAATATCCCTTCATACTGGAGACTACTCAGCATCCTAAGAGCAAAAACATCTGCTCTTTATCTTTTCTCCATCCCAAATAACTCTTAAAAAAAAAGTTTTATTGAGGTATGATTTACGTACCATAAAAATCACTCGTTTTCAGTGTACAATTCAAGGTTTTCAGTACATTTACAGAGTTCTATAACCATCCCCACGATCCCAATTGAGAACATTTTCCTCACCCCAAAATAGGTCCTTTGTGCCCATTTGCAGTCATTCTCATTTCCCACCCCTAGCTCCAGGGAACCACTATTCTACTTTCCATCTCTATAGATTTGCCTTTTCTGGACATTTCATATAAATGGAATCTCACAATACGTCATCTTGTGTCTGGCTTCTTTCAACTGGCATAGTATTTGTGAGGTTCCTCCATGTTGTAGTATTTATTCCTTTATATTGCTAAATAGTAGTCCATTGTACGAATACATCCGTTTCTTTATCCATTCACCAACTGGTGGATAGTTGAGTTCTTTCCAGCATTTTGGGGTGAGGGTAAGGGGTTGTTTCCAGTTTTCATCCCAAACGCTCTCAGTCTTTTTTCTGTATGGTACTTCTCCATCCACCTCACCTGTATCATTTTTCCCCAGGATCCCTTCTGTCAAATAAGAAAGGGGCAACTCCCCAAAATAAATAAAAATAAGGAAACCTAACAAATGTCCACCACGCATATAATTTAATCCTGTATTTTAAATGAATATGCTATCAAGAAAGATCAAAATCACTTGAATTCATAATGTAAATAAGAAAAATTCATATGATGTAATTCTTCTTTTAGGTTGGCTAAGTTACACTTATCCTTTAAATGGAAATGATGTTAAAACAAAAAGCAGATACAAGCTACATATTACATTTGTCAAATACCTAGATGCACAAGTGCTCATATATCAAAAGACAAACAGAAACTTGGATTGGGTAATGAGGGTTGCCAAAGGAGAGAATTCCTTTTTGCTACAAGCACATAGTCTCATTTTGATTTTTATATCTAATGATAATTCAGGAAGAAAACTCAAAAATGCATTTCCAATTCTCAAATGGTTCAGAAAACAATACGTATGTTTATGTGTGTATATATATGCAAGTAAGTGTGTGTGTGTAGAGTGTGCGCACAAACTGCTAATAATTAGAAAATCAGAATGAAGTGTATAGGATAATTCTTTGTACTACTCTTGCTTTTTTTTTCCCTATAAGTTTGCAATTATTTCAAAACAAAGAGTTAGAATCAAACTTTCTTGCTGTTAAAACCTCCTTGAATCATTTAGCTTTTTGTCTTCTGTATCTTCAGGAGCCTTGAGCATGCCAAGTTTATAAGCCCTAATGTAAAGTAGTATTTGTTTTCTGGTCCTGAACTCATCTCTTCCACATACATCAGGTAGGACTGGCTCTGCTGTAGCCTATAATTCACAAAACATTCATTTGCTCTAAGTAGTACTCAACGTGTTTCTCTGCATACTGCACCCCCACCACCGTTTGCCTTCCTAGAAGATGGTGTGGGCCTCTTCACCCTCAGAAGTGGTTCTTTTGAGGCTTAAGGATATTTCATTGTCCACAGCACCAACTGGGGGTTACTGTGAATTGCTGGGACAAGACATTACCCCCGTTTACTGTTTCATAGTTATAGCTACTTCCTACAGGGAAAGGGAAAGAAAACAGAAAAGGTAACCCAGCACCACGGACAGCTTTCCTAATATTCACTACGTTTTTATTGAGTCAATACTTACTTGTTGAGTTCTGAGTCTTTGGGGAGATTTTAAATGTAATCCTTAGTTTCCAGAGAAAAACTGGTGAAAGCAGTTAGAACCAGAGCTCAGTCGTCAGACTCTGAGCTCAGCACACTTTCCATTATATGACACTAAGCATTTCTGATTCAGCACAGAGTAGGACACAAAATCCTTTCAATTCCACAAACTCTTTTCCCTGAACAATTCCAGCTCCTCTGACCTCCTCCAGAGTATCCTTCCACTGCCCATTATAAAATTTCAAGACTGGTTCTAGAATCATTTTACCCAAGAATTTTTTCTTTTCCCAACTTTAAAATGTCATTTTCTTTAAAATCTCGTAAATGTCTTCTGCATAGAAATTATTTTCCTTTTATTTCACTTGTCAGTAAATCCTTTAGGAATTCTCTCTGAAAAGAAGCCTAAATCATCATTTGGTTGCTTTAATCACCATCACTTGTTTAAAAGTCTTATTAGTATGTAAACTCATTCTAATGCAGTGCTCCAAAATACCTCTAAAAAATTCGTAATAGACTAAACTTAGAGTAATCCACAATTAGATTTTTTTTTTTTTTAAAGAAGATGTTGGGGGTAGGAGTTTTATTTATTTATTTTTGCTGTGTTGGGTCTTCGTTTCTGTGCAGTTGTGGCAAGCAGGGGCCACTCTTCATCGCGGTGCGCGGGCCTCTCACTATCGCGGCCTCTCTTGTTGCGGAGCACAGGCTCCAGACGCGCAGGCTCAGTAGTTGTGGCTCACGGGCCCAGTTGCTCCGCGGCATGTGGGATCCTCCGAGACCAGGGCTCGAACCCGTGTCCCCTGTATTAGCAGGCAGATTCTCAACCACTGCGCCACCAGGAAAGCCCGATAATTAGATTTTTTTAATAGGACTTCTTACCAGCAGCTTTTTTTCATTATCTAGCTCTGTGTGTTTGACCTCCGCCAGCCGTTGATGCAGCTGAAGTGGTGGTGAGGGTTTGGTAAAAGAAGAGGAAGCTCATCCCTGCAGAGGGGAGGGGGAAAGCAGTGTTGGTTCTTCCTTTAAAACAGAGTGGTTCCCCCAACCCGCATCATCATCATCCCCTGGGAACTTGTTAGAAATGCAAATTTTAGGGCCCTACCCCAGACCCGCCGGATCAAGCCATGCAGGTGATTCTAATATGTGCCTAAGTGTAAAGGACTCGGTTATTCAGATGTGGTGTTTGCTGTATTACAGACGGAGGTCTAGCTTTAGAAACAGCTAGTTGAAAATAATTGCCTTGACTGGCTCTAGTGACCCCCAGGAACGTAACTCGCTTACATGTTATGTTCTCCTCATTTATCACTGATGGGTATATTGGGGAGTTTTTTACTCCAAAGGCTGACAATCGGATATTAGACTTGCTAATGAGCAGCAACCATGCCCTCCTGCTGCTTGTCACTCAGTGCAGGCAAGAAATAGCACACGCAGCAGACAAGAGCTTAGCAGTCAAACTTCTTCCACAGTCTGCTCTCAGGAAATAAGCAAGGGGAGGGTCCAGAGGTGTCAGCTGACACTGACGATGACGTATTTACTTCCTACACAAAAGAGCCAAGGCAGAAAGACAAATAGAAGCTAACTTCTGCAAGTAGAAGCTGGATGGAAAGGGGGAGGCTGACAGTTGCCTTGGCAGACTCCAACTCCAGCACCATGAACGGGTCCTTTGCTCACCTCCACTTTGCCGGTGGGTACCTGCCCTCTGACTCCAAGGACTGGAGGACCATAGTCCCAGCTTTCTTGGTGGCTGTCTGCCTGGTGGGCTTCGTGGGGAATCTGTGTGTGATTGGCATCCTCCTCCACAGTGCTTGGAAAGGAAAGCCATCCATGATCCACTCCCTGATTCTGAATCTCAGCCTGGCTGATCTCTCTCTCCTGATGTTTTCTGCACCTGTCCGAGCTACAGCATACTCCAAAAGTGTTTGGGATCTAGGCTGGTTTGTCTGCAAGTCCTCTGACTGGTTCATCCACACGTGCATGGCAGCCAAGAGCCTGACAATCGTTGCAGTGGCCAAAGTATGCTTCATGTATGCATGTGACCCAGTCAAGCAAGAAAATATCCACAATTGCACCATCTGGTCAGTGCTGGCAGCCATCTGGGCTGTGGCTAGCCTGCTACCCCTGCCAGAATGGTTCTTTAGCACCACCAGGCAACACGCAGGTGTGGAAATGTGCCTCATGGATGTACCCGCTATGGCCGAAGAGTTCATGTCAACGTTTGGTAAGCTCTACCCTCTCCTGGTATTTTGCCTTCCATTACTCTTTGCCGGCTTTTATTTCTGGAGAGCTTATGGCCAATGTCAGAAACGAGGAACTAAGACTCAAAATCTTAGAAGCCAGATGCGCTCAAAGCAACTCACAGTGATGTTGCTGAGCATTGCCATCACCTCCGCTATTCTGTGGCTCCCTGAATGGATAGCGTGGCTGTGGATGTGGCATCTGAAGGCTGGAGGCCCGGCCCCACCGCAAGGTTTTATAGCCCTGTCTCAAGTCCTAATGTTTTCCATCTCTTCAGCAAATCCTCTCATTTTTCTAGTGATGTCAGAGGAGTTCAAGGAAGGCTTAAAAGGCTTATGGAAATGGATGGTAACCAAAAAACATCCAACTGCTTCAGAGTCTCAGGAAACACCCGCTGGTAACTCACAGGTCCTTCGTGACAATGTTCCATCTCCAGAATCCCCATCATCCATACCAGAGAAAGAGGAAACTGGCTCTCCCTCATCCGGCAAAGAGAAAGCTGAGAAGGCAGAGATTCCCATCCTCCCTGATGTAGAGCAGTTTTGGCATGAGAGAGACACAGTCCCTTGTGTACAGGACAATGACCCTATCCCCTGGGAACACGAAGATCAAGAGACAGGAGATGGTGATAAATAGTTTCACAGCAAAACAAATTGCGATTACTGTATTTATTTGTAATGCTGCTTATCAACATTGTTGACTTTGCCATATGAAACATAATAAAATTACCATTAGGAATTACAAAAATGCTTCGCAGTCTGCATTTCCAAAATGTGCAATTTGGTAAGTAGGACACCGTATTAGAAGTAATAACTATGTTATAAACTGGTTATCCAAAGAATTAACTGTGTTGTTTGAAGATGCATCTGTCACAAGTGATTAGAAAGGCCAGCTGTTTTGTCACTTGTCCACAATGGCTGTTTTACTGGATAGTCCTTAGGACCAGCCGTGTACTGGCTGGAGTGGAGCTTATCTGTCAAAGGTTCAATTTCTTTATGTTTAGTTTCTTCCTGAACCTGCTACTCTAACTTCACCTATCAAACCTTATTGCACATAACCAGAGCTCAAAATCTACTTCTACTTGAGATTTTTAACACATAAATTTTAAAGTTATCTTCATTTGCTTAAGAAATGTTCATTTACTTGATGAAAATCCATACAGAATTTCCATGACTGAAGGATGAAGAATAAGGAACATCACTTTATTCCAATTCTGGGCTAATTTCAAACCATGGCTTATTTTGGCTAAGTTTAAGTAAATTCAGACTTTGCCTTATACTAAAATCTGCTTATTGATCTTTTTGAAGCACCTCTGTGAGTCTTCAGTTTCTAAGTCTGGGGATTTTAGCAGCCTATCATGATAGTCTATATTCTGATTTTGAGAAAGAACTTAAAAACCACCCTTAATTCTCTTCCCAATTAACTCCTCTTCCAAAGAGTAGCAGGAGACAATCTTCTACAAGCTGAAATCAATGTTTCTCCCAAAATCTTCTTTCTCTCAAGATAAACTATAAGCTATGTTATGGTTAACCATATCATTATGGTTAATGATAAAGGTATTAATTGGTGAATGTAACCCTCAAATATAAAGATGGTGATCTTTTTTGTTAAATGAGCATTAAACATAGCCCTAACATTGAACATGAACCCTGCCCAACTTTTAAAATACCTCGGGGTTTTTAAGTTACAAAGACTATCAAGAGTAACCCAAGGGGGGGTGGGGGTGGGGGAGTGGGGAAAAAGAGGAAGAAAGGGAGGGAGGAAGAGAGAGAGAGAGAGAGCATGGAAAAGAGAAAATTCAATGGACACAAGACAGAGAATCTGGCTAATAGAAAACAAGGCAATGCAGAAAAAGCAATATTAAATTTTGTGTTCCAAAACGTATTACCAGTATAATTTGAATAACAAGTAATAACTGTTCAATTTACAGCATGGTAAAGCATACCCAATAAAACAATGATGATGACATTTCTTCCCCTATTAAATATAATAGACATTTATCCATGATTCTTGGTTACTCTAATGGAATTCTGGGATACTTTCACTGAGGGGTTCTCTCTGAAAAACAACAACAAAAAAACTGCACTTAGGGCAAGCAGCGAAGAAAATATAAAAATATGCTGTGGATGGAATTTTTTAATGTACAGTCTGTGGGTTTTTTGGTTTGTTCTTTATAAATGGTCATGATTTGTTTTAACACAGAAGGTAAGGCTTTTTGCCTTGGTTCATATTTCATTTTAAGGCTCACAAGAGCACATACAGTTAACCCAAGTACCTAAAATGCTGTCTTGTGAGACAAGTTATATAATTGGATTACCTTTAAAACTGATGAACTATTTGAATTAAAGACGTTTATGTTCATTATCTATAGTAAATGTAGGATGTAAGCTTTCACTGTGTGACATTTTAACTTGTAAACAAATAAAAACAATTATGTTTTACTTCAGATAGTTTTGGAGACTTAAAGCTCTTTGTTTTGAATGCTGCTTTCTAAATCATCATTGCACAAGGGGGCTTTACAGGGAGGTCAGACCTTAACACTTGCACAGGTATCAGAGCACAACGAACCATGTATTTTTAAAGAGCTTGCTGATAAGCTCCAGATCAAAATGAAGATATTGAAACACAATGTAATTACAATGACCCTGTCATTAAGAACCTAATGGGGGGTAGGAGGGATAAATTAGGAGTTTGGGATTAATATACACACACTACTGTATATAAAACAGATAAACAAGGGCCTACTGTATAGCACAGGAAACTATACTCAATATCTTGTAATAACCTATAAGGGAAAAGAACCTGAAAAAGTATATAACATATGTATAACTGAATCACTGCTGTAACCTGAAACTAACATGACACTGTAAATCAACTATACTTCAATAAAAAAAAAGAACCTAATATACAAAGTCCTCGCTCCCTTTTAAGAAATCTGCAAAGTTTGATTTACACCTTACGTGAAACATTAATCCCAAATACTTTACAGCAAAAGTAGGAAATTAAAATAGGTATCACCAAACCATTTTCTTCACTTTTCTATGGTGAGAAATGGAAAATAGTGAGTAGGCAAACAATACTATGTGGAATTCAGAATAACAAAGCATTCTAGAAACTTCACCTTTGTAGGACAGTCCTATTCTATAATAGTTGTGTTCCTTTGGGCACGCATTTTGTTTCACTTCTGATGAGCTTCAAAATCACTCAATGGATTTATTTTTTAAAAATCCTGTTCATTACCAATTTTATAGGTTAGACTTTAGTCAGATAACCCACTCCAGGTTTCTACATATAGAACTCACATCATTTCTGTGGCACTTCATATATTTAAGCTAAGCACTAAATCACAGAGATGTGACTATTTTTGTATGTGTGTGATGCATGTCTGGGTCTGTATGCATACAACAAATACAAATACCGCTGTCCCTTTTTTTAGGTTTTGTTGCAATCATAGCAGGTGTGAGGTAGCAGGGAAAACAATTTATCCTGTTAACATATTTCTCTTAAACATTTTATTTATGTGGTAACTCAAACTAGAAATCTATGAAGGAATGAAATAGAGGGATCTTTTTAAACTGGGGAGGTAAAGCTAGAAAGAGCAATTGGGAATCAAAGGTAAGTGTCATGGTATGATGTGCATGACACATTGAAAGGAGTCCAAAAAGGCATTCATCATCAATATGTTAATATAAAAGACAAAAACAAGAAAACAGACAGACAAAAATCAGCATCTTCTTGCTATGAAGCAATAAGATACTGCTAAGAGACTGAGCACCAAAATGGTTCTTCACAAATTCCTTCCCTTTTATGATGCAAGTAATTTATTATATTCAAGCCTTTTAAAATGATGCGACATTCAAAATTTAAACTTTCTTTGTGCCAAATTACATTTGCTGCTGCTTTTAAGAACAGGTTTAAAAGAAGTATTTATAAATTATATAACAATAATCATATACAATCCATGTATATAAAAAGGGTTGGTTTATTGTAGTTCAAATACATAAACTGAACATTCAAACATCTTAAAATTAAACTTTAGAAACAAAAATTTAACATTCAAATAGGAGTACAGTTTACAGGGAACACCCAAGAAAGGTAATTTGTTGTCTAATCCAGAATATTGATAAAGATCACTTAATGGTGAATAAAATGTTTTTAACCAGCAGTCCTAGTCTGGTCAACATGTTAGTTATGACCGTGGTTCCATACCTGAGAAGAAATTACTAAATAAATCTTCTCTTAGGCTAAACAACAAGACTTGGCCTATAATTCAAAGGGGATAATCAAAGCACATAAGTGAACAAATAAAACTAAAGTGTTCTTTAGAGACAAAGGTAAAAGTATGTCCATTATAATAATCTTAGCCTCTGGAAGATAAGAATTCAATTTTCAGTGTTTTGTCTTTTACCCGCTTTAAAAAACAAAATCAAAACAAACCCCAACTTAGGTTTTTTGGAGTCTGTGGTATCTGCATCTTGCAAGTTCAAACCACAAATGCTCTTAACGTCTTGCATGTATTATAACACTGCTAGAAAGAACATCACCAAAAGTCACTGACTTCCACACCTCATAAAAGGATAATTTTTTAGCTTCAAGATTTTAGATTTACTAGAGACAGCCTATATTTGCGTATGCAAGTCAGTCATGCCACACAAAGAAAAGCATAAATATTTCCAAAGTGTTCTCTGTTCAGAAACTGTTCACGGATGCTTCTCCTTCTGTTCATCAGATGGTTCTGCAAGAGTTTGACTAATGCACATACATGTAAAAACCTGAAAATTGGCTCATGCAAGCGTTTTGAATTAACAGACACCCCTGTGGAAGCGTATTCAGAATTATTTTGTTGATCGTCTTGTGGGCTCTGATGCTGTGGGAGGTGGGGGTGGACCCCGGCGATCCAGGTCATCCACATATGCCACAATCAGTTTGCGCCTCTCCTCTGGCACACAGTCTAGTACTAGATACCGTTTGTCATTCTGCAAAATTTTTTCTACATCTTTCAGGTGCTGATCAGATTCCTGGATTAGCTTTTTGGATCTGAAATAAGAAAAGAAGTCCAAGAATTACTGACTGCTGTTCATAGGTCTTTCAGAAATGAGCTGGAAATGTCCATCTAGTTCCTAATTGTGTTTCCATTTCTTTTTTTTTTCTTTTTTTTTTTTTTTTTTTTTTAAGAAAAATTCACTGCAGTGGTCACCTTTGTAAGTCGCCTCAGCAAAGACTCCAAGGAGTGAAAGGGCCTCAGAAGCTGAATTACCCTCCCACCCCTACTGGTGGTCCCTCCAGATCAGGGCTGAGGGTGGGTGGGTAAATCTTGCCCGTGCTGTACCTGTTCTGTGGATGAACAGAGGACTTCAGTCTGCGGGGCTGCCAATCCCAGCATCTTTCACAAGCTTTCACTTTCACATCTTTCACTAAATTAACTATAAAAATGTAGAAAGAAGTCTTACTTCACATCTAATTTAAAAGCCCAAGCTGATGCAAAACATTAAGGATCCTGACCAAAAAATCCAATCACAAAATACCTAAAAACCACACCCTCAGCACTATCTATCCTCCCGTGCACATACCCTTCATTAAGATGTTTCAAATTTTTCTCTTAAAAGAAGAAAAGCTGGAGCATGAAACAAAAATGGTTTCCTGCATACTGATTGCTAAGCAATGTAAAACTGTTCTCCCGATGACAATTTGCTGGGGGTGGGGAACTACTGGGTATGTTACAGAGAAAATTTGTTTTAAAGCTCTGTTTTTATAATTTAAAGTTTTAATTTAAGAGTATCCAGCAAACTGCTTTCCTCTGAGAAAAAATGTTTTTGCTGAGCTCAGATAAAATGATTTCAAGCTTTAGAATGCTTTAGAATGAACACTGAATAGTCTTCAGAGGAGGCAAAGATAATTGACAGTGAAAGATTTTTTTTTTAAGTCTCTTCATGAAATACAATTCATATATTTGGAAATACTTCTAAAAAAGCAGTGAAGTGAAAACAAAAGTATGTTTAAAAACTGGATGGGTGGGTAACACAAAATAAGAATTAACATCTGGGCCCTTTCTTTGAAAAAAAAAGAGAAAAAAGAAAGAAAAAAGGTAAAGGTAGGTATGGGCTATATTCAATCTTTGATAAAGTTGCCTTCTTCTTATTCCTAAAAATTAATAATGTCAACATGTGTGTGAATGCAAAGTATGCTTTGGCCATCAGAGTAAGGACTAGTAAAGACAATGACTGCTGATATGAAACATTTCATTACACACACCTATATGTTATAAATTTGGTCTCTTTCAAAAGCGTCCTGAAGTCAGCTTTGGCTGTGATGTATTTGTCTCTGATGTATTCTTCAAACTCTCTTTGTTTTTTCTGCAAAAAGACAGTAAGATTAGGGGGGAAAATTCTACTAATTCCAAAATTAGTATCAACTATTTATTAAACAAGTAACCTGTAAGTCACGACATAAAATAATTCAAAAGAAAAAGGCAATAAGGTATGTTTTATCCATATAACATTCACTGAAAAAGAAAATCTGCAGTGTACATTTTTAAGGGAAACAGAAAGAATGAGAAACCATATATTAGTAGTAGCTAAAACTTCAGGGCTTGCTATGTGCTACACCATGCTGAGGGTTTTATAAGATATCTCCTTTACCCTTCGTAACAACTTCAAGGGGTAGACACTCTTAAAAATAAGGAAATTAAGGGTTAAATGTGCATTCCTAAAGACTGTATTTATATCTTCAAGCACAAAAATAATGTGGCATAATTTATAAGATAATGCTCAGAACTTTAAAGTTCAACTGAGCGTTTAGCTCAGTAAGGGAGCTTGGTAAGCGAATATCAAAGATAAGTATTAACTCTGAGCTTTAAAAAAAAAAAAAAGGACCTTATTATCAATTCTAAAAATCAGAAAAGTTAGAGACTGAGACTGTATCTCTCAGCTATCCATCTACCACTCTTTTCCAACCACGTATATTTTGCAGTCCACACATCTAAAATTCCACCTAATGGAGAAAGAGGGAAAGAATATTAGATCATGGGCTTTTTGGACTCAGACCTAGAGAAACCAACCAGGAAAGAATGAGGGGAAGGAGGAGCATATGAAGGCTGAGGGACAGAAGGGAATGGAATAAGCTACACTTTCCGTGACATCATTCACTATTTCAGACCCTTGGTGAGTTCTTCTGCTACACAGGAGCCAGAGTGCACCAGAAGAGAGCTCAGCTTTTACAAACCTCACACATCTGAGGTTCCCCTACTCCAAAGTCTCTGGAGCATATAAGAACTAGAGATCATGCTATGTTTTTCTGCTAGCGTGGCTGTAAGAGTCAAGCACTTTGACAGCCTGGTACCAATTGCCAGGCTGAATATATCTATCTAGTAGGACCTGACTATACAATAAATAAAAACTATAGCTTCATTAGTCTCTTAGAAGATCCCAAAACACAGGCTTAACCCCAAGGATTAAATTTTTAAAGTTCCTCTTGTGCTGTCTTGTTAATATACTGTACAAGAAAGAAAACTTGAAATTCAGATTTATTTCTCATACACTTAAAAGTTATTCACTTAAAACCATCAACTTCATTTCAGTCAAGATACTAGTGCCGCTGATTAAGCACCCAATTAATATTTATAAACTGAAAGTAAATCTCAGACAAAATTTTCTTACCCTGTCACTGGAGGAGAACTTAATGCACCGAGGATCTTCCTTAATGATTTTTTTAACTTCTTTCCACGTGGATGTTAAGGTAATCTTTGAAAGACAAGTGAATAAAAAACATAAATAGAACTCACTTTTATTGAGGGGATCAAACTGCAGCACATATGGTACATAATATTACACTGACCTGCAATCTCTTGTAATGCCCAAGCATAACTGGACTAAGTTAGAGACAGGGAAGCAACTTTAATGCAATTTCTTTTTGTTGGCTTGCCAAAAGAGTTATGTTCATGGCCATACTTTCAAGGTGACCTAAGACAATCACCTGCAAACCCTGTATCTCCATGGGCAACACTGTAACTTCTGAAGAAACCATCACCAAAGAGAGATCAGATAAATAGGAGCAAAACCTGAACAGAGGGTACAAACTGCCAAACAAGAGGGCCATGGTACCAAATTGAAAATGGAGCAAAAGAAGGAATCTATTAACTCTATCATCAGGAAGCATCAATGATCACACACAGCTAAGGACATACGGAATTACTAAGGGAGCAGATACGAATTTAAAAACTGCAAAAGGAAGTAACTTCTAAACAGTGAAAGTACCATCAACATTTTACTTAAGCAAACGAACAAAAAAATCAGAGAAGAAAGTGTCATAAAACCCATGAACTCCAGTAATGGGTCTAAAGAGAATGACATTAAAAGTCATATCAATGTTTTACTTTGGGAATTATTAACAGAGATTCATCTATATTAAAGTAGAAAAGTAAGAGCCGCTTACTGCAGAAGTTTCATCCAAAAGTTGCCTAAAGTGCTCCCTCTTCTTTTTGGTAAGTGCTTCAATGTGTTCATTAAAAAGCTTCTCTTTCTCCTCTCTTTCCAACAAGGATCCAGATTCCCAGCGGTGATCTTTCCGAAGAGTCCTCCGAGTATCAGACCAGGACACATCTGAAGAACGTACCTAAAAATAGAGAATGGTATCTATCACCAAACAGACTTACCTTTTCATATTTCATCAATAAAAGACTCATTTATTTGGTTTAGGAACAATACACTTAATAAAAGAAGTTTCTGATGACTCCATCTTAGTCAAGCAGTCACTGAAAATCTACTTTTTTAAGCCAGAAATCTCACCTCCCAGAGCTCACCTAAATTATGTAGTATGGGTTTAGAGGTGGCAAGGATGAAGAGAAGATATCTCCCATCAACCATGGTCCCTAAGAACTTTAAGTACCTAGGTACTCTACTGAACATCTTACCAACTTCTGGTAGTAGTAGAAATGGATATAAATAAAAGAGGAAATATACCATCTCACAGCACAAGCAGCTCACCAGATAAAAAAATTTTTTCTTGAGCTCAATTTGGGACTTAACTACATATTGGAAGTGACACTTTCACACACAAGCAGGAACTAACTTCATTAACAAGATAACAGGTCTGGTTGGTTCAGCAACCAGCAGAAAGGTATGCTGCATGGATGGTAATGGCATTACAAGTTAAGTCACACTGCTGCCAATGCTAAGAAATATGGGATGCTGAAAAGACAGAAAAGTAAGAAAGAAGAAAAATATAAAAACATTTATTTAACCAACATTTATCAAGCACCTAAAAACATGTCAGGTGAACACTGAACTTGGCACTGGGAATACTAAATAAATAACACAGTTATGTCTTCCTTCAAAGGGCTTACTTTGTGTAGGGAAGATAGGCATATAAGCAAAGAACTGCACTAACATGTAATAAGTGCTGCAAAGGTATATGCTGAGCACAAGTTTGGTAAATGGCAACAGTGAGATCAAATCTGCCCAGATGGGTCAGGCTCAGTCTTACAGAGAGATACTTGAGTGTGCTCCTCAAGAATGACAGAGTTTGCCACTGTGGTGGGAAATTTAAAAGCATTATAGGTGGAGGGATTGGCATGTGTAATGGTAGCATTCATTAAACTAAGTATGGTTCATTAAAGGTAAGTTCAGCAAGGCTACAGCTTAGGGGGCAAGAGAGGAAACCAAAGAAGATAAGGTAATACAAAGGTAGGGAGTCAAGGAATGAACAGTTTTTTATATTATGCTAAGGAGACTGAATATGAAATGTAGGGAACTTCCAGAAGTAGGGAGGACCTTTACCTTCTTCAAGTAACAAGGAGAGTGACAAAATCATCAGATTTGCTTTTTACGAAGACTTCTGTGATTGCAATAAGGAGGATGAATTTGGGGGAAGCAGAGGCAGAGAGAAAACAAGAAACAACTGTAATTGTCCAGAGAACAGAAAAAAAGTCATTGAAAACAGATCAGCAGAATCAAGGGAAGAAATCAGAAGAAGCAACAGGAGTGATGACAAGAGCCTTATTGAAAGAAAGAAATGAAACAGTAGGAGAGACAGTGACAAAGAGAAGAGGAAAAAACAAATAGAACAGCAAGACTGGTCTGGGGGCATTCGGTGCAGGGACAAAAAACCCCACCTACCTCAACAACCCTGGATAATACAGGAGGATTTTCAAAAAAAATCCCAGGGGTCAGTACACCTCCAGTCCTACATTCCATACCGTCTACATGTACAATAACTGATCATCACAATGATGACCCAAATCATCAAAGATGAACTTATGTTCAGCACACTTTATTACGATGACATGCAAGTGTGTGATGATTTAAGATGACTTCATCAAGGATAATTTTTTAAAAAGCTTTGATACTAAAAGATCATGAATTTTTATACAAAACATCAAACCTCTGAAAATTTTAAATAACTAGGGTTTTCCTATTCTAATGGTGTTAATACCAAGTACTTAATTTTAAAATACTTTATAGGTAACTTACTAAATTATATCTGAGTCAATTTAAAGAATATTAAAATGTCCACTAATGAGGTAATATAATAGATTTCTAATATCCAGTACTTCAGAGAAAAAAGCAAAAGAGTAATACCATATCAGACAGAAGAGCCTTGAAATTCTGGATAGCTTCTTCTCGTTTGTGCTGTTCTCTCTCTCGATCTATTTCTTTTGTTTGTTCTGAACGAGCCTTCTGCACCTCTCTTTCTCGTTCTCGAAGGCTTGCCTCAATGCGGGCTTGCCTTTCAAGCTCCTTTTCTTTTTCTGAGTCTAAATTCTGTAAAAGTGAAATTACATTAACCTTCTTACTAACTCCATCAAAATATGCCTCCACAGAGTAACTACTTTGACAAATACAAAATTTCAAACCTAGTTTTTAACCAATATACCTAAACACTCATTTCAAAGTCAACTACTAGAGCGTCTATTAGGAATACCAACAAGAAAAATTCTAAACCCAAAACAGTAGCAAATGCCTTTATACTGCAATTAAGAATTTTACTATTCCATGGTTACTATAAGAGTAAACACAATGGTTACCTTGGCTATTTTTTCAATGTACTGTTTGAAAAGGTCTTCTCTCATTGATGAACTATCCACTGCTTTGTAACGTGGATCACTTTCTACTTTGTCTTTTACTTTGCTCCATCGAGACTGACTGTCCAAGTGATGATTAGATAATAGTTCAAAGAAATCTGATTTTATCTGTATTTCAAAACAGGTGTGAGGTGGGAGGAAAACAATATGCTATAAGAAATTCCTCATATATAAATGTTTACAACGAGAAAAAAAGTTCACTTACCTTAAAGATAAGAATAACTTTTTTAATGCAGTTAGAGCAGAATTTTAGTAAAAAAGAATATCAGAATTGCTCTTTTACGAGAAATATAAAAATCAATACACATATAGGCTCTCACTTAAAATCTACCAAATTCAAAATAAATCATATTCTTCAATGAAAGTATTCAAATATAGAAACAACTTTTTTAGGTTGTTTATAACTTTTGATCTCAGAACTGCCTGCCATGTTTTTATGAAGAATATGAATTTGCCATTTGCCATAAGATTCAGGCTTATGAACTAATGGCAAAAATACTTCAACATCAAGATAGCAAGAATATTTTAAAAAGCAGATGAATAAAACTGTTAAAATAATAGGGAAATTTAGAAACAGTTGAGCACAAAGAGCAAGTCTTATTCATTACAAATCTAAAACTATACTGTCAAACGTGTAAAAACAAACAAAAAATAAAGTTTTATATTTTGGTTTTAAAGAAGAGCAATGTTTTTACCCTTATATATAAGAAAACTATAGAATTTCTATGGTCATAATTAGTCATTTCTAAAAAAAAAACACTACATTCAGATTTCCTGTGCTCTTTAGCCATTAAACATGTATGCCTTCACCAGAATATGTGTCAATGAAATTAACGTTCTTAACAAATCAAGTACCAAGTTAGTAACATTATACTAAAGGTACTAAATAATATTAACCTTTTAGTGTCAACGTATACAATACTTAGAACGTCTCTTCCAAATTGTTAAAACTGGAAAAATTTGTTAGAATTGTTAAAAATTTTACCTTTTTAATAAGAGAAGAAAAGAATAAACAAGGTATTTGTTTTTATGCACTTTGAGGACCTCTTCTAAAATTCAGTCTCATTTAAATTATTAGGTACTGCTACCAGGGAAGACATCCGAGGTAGCTAAAGTCATTTCAACAGAGGATTCTGACCAGGTCAAGAACCTCTCCTCCCCATAGGAATTAAACATGCTGCCTTCCTACCTGACCAAGGGAATGAGAAATTAGAAATGGAATCAGAATTTTTGTGTGGGCAGAAAATAAATGAATCATTCCTTCTGCCTATTCCAACCCTCTCACTTCTCGCTGTAACCTCATTTCTCCTAATAGAGGATTAAAAGGGAGGAAGATGTCCTTTCTAGAAAACACTTGTAAGGTTATAAAAAACAGAGCTTCTGCATTAGAGAACTTTTTAAAAGATGAGCTCTTCAGCTGTAGATTTCTCCACTCACCTAACTTGGCTCTTGACTGTAAGGATTAATGAGAAATAACTCATAAGCCCAATATTACTAGATGGCAATAAAGAAACTACTTGAGGTAGCGATGTAACATAACTTTTCTGTTCATCTGTCTAACTTTGTATCTGACACAATGAACACCAAATTCCCAGATGCATGGGATAACTAGAAGGCAAAATTTACGTTAAATAAAACATGTAAGCTGCAACAAATAGGAATCTTTCTAAGCCATAAGAATTTACATTAACTTAAAAATATTTCAAACATTAGACATGAAGCCTATAAAGAATTATTATAGTTTAAAAAATATATGATGTATAAACAAAGTGAACTTTAAATAAAATTTAACTTCTTTCACTGTGGATATTACCATGACAGGCTACAAATGGCTTACGGAAGCTGCTTTTTATATGAGAAGAATTATTTAACAAATGCATAAATGTCAATTTCCATTAGCAACAATTCAAGGTCCTACTGTCCCTATTTTCTTCTCTCCAAAAATGCAAGTACCTTACCAACTAAGTTGTTTAGTTAAAAGGGGAGAAATAGTTTCCTCAGCCAAATGTACTGAAACAAAAATTGCTCAGCAGCTAATTCAAAAGAGAGGCAAGAGAGAAAAATGCCAACTTCATAAGAGGATTAACTCCATTATATGCAACTTCAAATCTGCTGTTTCAAAAAATAAATTATCTGAAACACAATTTAATAAAAATTGGTTATAATAATAAATTATAATCAAATAAACAAAAACTAGAGGGTAGCTACTTTGGTAAACAAAACAGTCCAGTAAAACAGCTTTGGGGACATTTTTTATAAAACTACCAGTGAAAAGCTACATGAAAATGATGATTGCACCCTTTAGCTTGAAAATGCCTACTAATTGGAAAAAAAAGGATTTCACCAAAAGTCAATGCCCTTCACAGGTTTTTGACTCAGCAAGTAATTACCTTTAAATTTTTACTATTCAGCTATTGATTCAATTGTCTCAATGTTACAAAGACCAGTTAGGAATCTTAAGAACAAAGAGCTCCAATATACCAGTTTACTATTCAATTACACACAGCTAAAATGCCATTTTTAAAAAACGTACTGCCAATATACTTCATAAGAATAAATACACAGTGAAAGTCATGAAGTGGTAAAACTTCATTAACCAGATACTTCTCAAAATGTGAGTATAAAAAGTACATTTAAACCTTTATAAAGATTTCTGCTTTCATAACCTAGTTAGTAATTGATTTTGCATTCTTTAAACTGGCTGAGAAAGTTTTACTTTATTTCCTTTTTTTTTCAATGTAATAGTACAAAGATAAACTTTCAATTTAGAGAATTCAAATTTTACAATCAAAAGAAAGTAAAGCTGAATATATTAAGTTCATTTAGATGTAATGTCTATTTAATTTCTTATTTTAATGAACACATCCTGGGCACAACTCTCATTACTTCATAAGGAAAAAGACTAAAAAAAATGTAATGTACCAGAACTGTGGGAGGCTAAAGTGACCACACAGAGAGATATCAATTCTTTCCTTACTAGAGAATCCCGTAATACTTTGCATAGCAGTGACTGACAGCTGTCAGACCAAACTGATTGACAGGCCACATAGCACAAAACTGTAAAGTCTATCCACTTGTTATAAAACAGAATACATAAAATAATTACCAAAAAAAGTGTTTAGAAAAAGAACATTAGTTACAAATGCAAAGAGAAAAACATTCAATTTGTTTAAAAGCAATCATACGGTATCAATCATTTATTTACTTGGTTTTCTTTAAAAAAATATGTTCTTACTAAAAGTCAAAAGTAGCAAACAATTCATTGACATGATTCTAATTCAACAGTCAAAATGTTTATGCAGAACTCAACCTTGCACATTTCCTCTGAGAAGCATAATCATTTACCAAAGACAGTCAACAGTGAAATAATTCTGGAAAAATCTACCTTGAAGCATAATAAATCAGATAATCAGGAAATTTCAGTTATTTCTGACAAGTTATTTCACCTAATACTGTTGCTATTTTCAATGAAAGAGGCTTCCTCCCAATAAGAGTGGTGTTACTTCCATAATAACATTTCTTAATAGAATCTGTAATATCTTAACTTTCTAGAATAAGAGGCAATTTTAAATGTCAAGAATGATAAAGCTTCAGAGGTTCTTTTTCTCTATTCACAAAGCACAGAGGGTCACTAAGGAGAGTGGCTGCATGTTTTGATGGTTTACGCACCACTGGTGCCACCTCCCTACCAGTCTGCCTCCTCAGTGGTGAGCTCCTCTCCACTCCTGACACCACTGTCAAATGACATTTGGAATTCATTAATCTTTAATAGCTGACCTTTTAATTCTGATAAGCAATAATTCATATGTAAGCTATGTTTACTAAAAGATTAGAAAGTCACTAAAATGCTATCTTTCAGAGGGCAAAAAATATAAAAAATCTTTTTGAAAAACTTAAATGTTACTACCTATAAAGAACCTTGAAATCTTAGCAGGCAGGCACCAGTGAATAAATAGGCCTAATAACCAGTTCTGGGTTTATTGGGCAACCTAGTATTAATAAAATTTAAAGAAAATCTATGCAGCTTAGTGACACTACTAAAATGTATGCATTATAGAAGTGATAATATAAACAACTGTAAAAGTTAACTTAAAAGGCTAAACAATAAATGTGGGTCCTGTTATTTATGCCCATGAATGAGATTAGAAACGCAGCACCAGTTCAGTCCCTTCCCATTCACACTCCCATCAATCACACCACTGGAACTAAAACCATCTTACCTTCTCACCTCTGGTCTTCGAATCTTCTTTCTCTTTTTTCCTTGCAGCTGCCACAAATTCATTAAACAAGGCTTCTCGATCTTTCATCTTTTCAATTGCTTTGAATCTTGAATCTTTAGCATGCTTGGCTGCAAATTCACTAAAAGTAGCTCTGTAACAAAATGGTAAGTGTGCTAACTTTGGTAGAGCTATTTCTACTTGTAGAAAGGTATAGCAGACAATACCATCTTCCCAGTAAGAATATGTGCCAACAAGACAATGAGTCCCAACATCTGCCTACAGAAAGGAGTGAAAGGACTAAAGAGTGAAAATGTAGTTAGAGATCTGTATACTATCAGCATGATGTTAGGGGGATTAGACATCTGAGAGCAAAGAATTTGTGTGCTTCAAGAGACTTAAAGAGTCCAACTATTTCCACCCTAAGATGAGGCTGAATTTCTTGCTTCCAGCCATGGTGGAGTAACTCTTACTGAATTAGCTCTCCTTCCATAAGCAACTATAAATCTGGACAAAATATATGAGGCAATTGATTTCAAGCAGTGGACAACAGATAGAGTAACACTGAGGTAAGAAGCCCCCATGGCACTGTGCTCAGGACAATTTCCCAAAATGCAAAGAGGTAGAGTCCAAGCAAAGTACAGTGGTCCCAATGAGCCAGAAGCAGCAGAGATCAGAGTTTCGGTGCTAAAATGGCAGAGGAATAAGCTATAGAAAGAGGGTACTACCCCAGAAGAATACCATTTCGAAATCCCTCATGAATAAGTAGACAGCCAAGGCCAATCTATAAAACAGCAGAAAGACCACTCCCGGTACCAAACTGCTACAGGCTTAAGAGCAAAAAAGAGATACCAGACACTGAGTAGTGCTGGAAAAAGAACAATATTAAGACAACAAAGCCCACAAAAGATCCAGAAGGGAGACAAAGTCGGAAGTTTGACAAAAACACCTTCAACTTTCTGAGATCCAGACTAACAAAGCATAAAATCAAACCGAAAATTAAAGTGACTGGCCTGTAACTGGCCTGCTAAAATAAGAATACACACTCTTGAGAAAGATAACAGATTTGAGTCTCTACCTATTATCCACAATTTCCAATATTCAATTAAAAATCACTAAACATACAAAGAAACATGGGATCCATATGAAAAAAATTTTTTAAGCCAATAGAAATTATCCCAGGATGACCAGATGTTGTTTCAGGTACAGACAAATCCTTTAAAACTATTACAATTATATTGGAAGAATTAAAAAATATGTTTGAAGAATTTAAAACATGATCTTAATGGATGAACAATTAGGGAGTTCCAGCAGAGATATGGAAAATTAAGGTCTATGAGGGCTAATGAAACTAAGTATTAAAAAAGTTTCTTCATGAATAAAAGGCATTTATAATGCTTTCATATATTTGAATATATTTCAACTTACATAATAAGAATTCACTCTTATAATAAACACTCCCATATTTAGCATGTTTTTAGAGGTGTAAAAGAAAGCTTACTTTCCCCTGTAAAACTACTTATCTCAATTCAAAAATAAAACACCTCCTTTTAGGTATTAAAACAAAGATTAAATTACTACTTTAATTATCAAGAAAAAACTGGCGGGTTAACTTTAGAATTTAGAGTTTAAAACATCAACTGAAGGATAGGCGTACTACTCACTGCTAACATTTGCTATTTTTAAGCTTTGCTAACCAAAGCCAGATTCTAACAATCTTTTTATATGCAACTGGTATTACTCACAATATCTAACTTCATTAATTCAACATTTTAAACAAAAGGATACACTGCAAAACTGGGTATGTAACCATACATATAACATACAATGGATATGTAACCATAATAAAATTATATGGTAAAATAAAAATGCATACCCCAGAAAAGGGATCATATGTAGTCCATTAAATCTATTTTCTTTTCATGATAAATTAAGTATACCTTGCTTTATAATTTTAAGACAAAAAAAGCATTACTACGTTTAAATAAACCTTTTAAAATGTAAAATCAATGTATAAAAGTGAGAATTCAATTATTTTATATTTATATTATTTAGAATAGGTTAAAACATATGTAAAATATATCTATTTTTTACCAGAAGAGACTAAAATGAAGTTTTAGCATTAGATTCCCATACAGATGTTTTCATATGACTCATTTTTTAATTCCAAAAATGCTACTTTATAACAGACAAGCTATAAGAATCCTTTGCAGGAAAAAGGTGAGGTGGATAGTTGGTTGGTGGTAGGGGATGGGAAAGAGCACAGTGACTCGGAGTTGACCATAGGAGGTATACCTGAAATTACCATTAAAAAAGAAAAAAGACAGAGAAGAAACAGGCACTAAAGTTAGGTAATTCTCCCCAGCCATTCTTTCCCTTGGAATAAACTCCAGTGCTTTATATCTATGAACTCTACTGAAGAACTTTGAGCTAGTGGTCTTTTCCCAATTCAAAGTAGGTCTATGGATGGTATTTTCTCAACTTTAAGTTTTTCCTCTTGTTTTCTACTACTTACTAAAATCGGTCCTAATCTCTATGCTAGTATTAAAATGCATCAATTTAGCAATACAGCACAATGCCCCAAGTGCTAAGACTTCCAGTTATGTGCCTGACGGCTTTACTTTCTGAAGTAACCTGCATAGCAAAGATCACTTCAACAATTCTATCTGCCCCAGAAGAATATCAGTAGGGTACTGTGATACAGCAAGACTTAATTTGTCAAATCCACAAAAGAGAAATCTTATTGGAGTCTCAATTATTCCCAGACCCATAAAGGGTTTTTATAGATATATTTTGCTGAATCATTTGAAAATAACCTGTAGACATCATGAGACTCCATCTATAAACATTTCAGCATACATCTCCTGAGACTAAATCCTTTTTCTTCCATAACCACAATAACCAAGAAAATTACTAACCTCTAATATTATATAATACCAATTCATGTTCCAATTTCCTCAACTGCCTTCCAAAACGTCTTTTATAACCCTGTCACAAATACATTGACCCATGAACTTACCCTTTTGATTAAGAAAAAGCCCAAGACCCCCTGGAAAGTCTGAAACTCTTGTTAACCTCTGAAGAATATTACATTCTTTATGGTCACAAATACTCAGCTTGCTTTTATGAAATCTGTATTAATAACACTGTTAAGTTTACCAAATACACTTTTCCAAACAAAAATACTCTTCCCTGTCTCCACTGACAAAAATAACTTTAAACAAGATAAACTTTTATGGAAAGTGCCATTTAACCCAGAGACTCCATGATTCTACCCCATAGTTTTAGAGATTCTCCATGTTCTGGTATATTCAAAGCAACTTAATATCTCTACAAGAAAGTGATTCTCCCTGTCTTGACTAGTCTGTGTAATACTGGAACCTAGTTGAAATCCCACATTCACTCAGGGAAGTTACCTAATTTGCATATATCTTACTTTCCTTATCTGTAAAATAGGTAGGATATGAGCACCTAAATCACATTGGTTGTTTTCAAGACTGAATGAGATAATATACATACACATATGCATGTACTTTAACTGCATATATGTGCATATACATCTATCTAAAATATCCAATAACTGATGCTATTATTGTTATTACAATGGTAAGCACATAAGTTTAAACTGTCTCCTTTTCTTTAGCCCTTTACATATATTCAATATATATTAACAATTACATGAAAATGTCAGACAAGACAATAATCTAGACACTTAGAAATTTTTGAAATGAAAGGTCCTTCACCCCTTCAATTCAATCAAAATAATGGTCCCACTCTGCAATTCATTATGTGTAAAACTTTAAGAAGACAGGGACAGATTTTTAATCATTTACCAGTTTCCAGAGAAGGAAACTTATTCTGAGGGAAGCTTTTAAAACAAGGGTACCCTTTCTTGAAAACCAATGCCTCATAGAGCATCAGGGATTCCCTCCAAAGAACGAAGATTCTTAGAAAGGCAGAAATCAATAATGAAACAAGAAGTTTTTCATGTCCAGAAGTCCAAAAGATGTGTGTGTTTGTGTGTGTGTGTGTGTGTGTGTGTGTGTGTGTGTGTGTGTGTGTGTACAGACACACACACATATATACAGTCAACTGATCTAGGAGAAAATATATACATACTTTGATATTTGATAGTAATAAACCATATACCTTGGATTAAATTTTGCTTCTTCCATCATTTTTTTGAAATCTTCCTTGGCTTGCATTATTTTGTTTTTCTTTTCCCTGCGTTCTTCCTCTGCCCTGGTCTTTACATACTGATCAAATACCTATTACAAAAATAAACCAATTTGACAAGTTAGTCTTTCATAGAGGTAATCTAAATACCAAAGTGTAGAATCTTTGCTTCTCTTTAAGACATAATTATTTTCACCCAAAATGTAATACTGCTTTACACATATTCTATATATTTTTTCCCACTTAATAATGTATAGTCAAGATGATGAACTTTTTAAGTCACAAACCAGTAAGAACAGAGAAATGTGGAAAAAAGAAACAGCAACTCTGGAAGCTGAAAAGCACATGGAGAGGTGATAAAGGATTTGGCAGACACAAGAAAGCTGACCCTAAACCAGCAGTCAAGAAAACAAAGTAACCAATTTTTTAAATTAGAGAATCCTCAAACAGCTCCAGAATTGATAGCACCAGATACCCATGAAGTAAGGATAGGGTAATGCTACAATAAAGCTTTTTAAGAAGCAGTTTAATCACTAGATCCTCCTTGCCAACTTTATGTATCTGGGGCACTCCACTCCTGAAATTCAGTAAGGAAAGGGGTTATTCTCTAGAGCAAGGGTTAGCAAATCGCGATCTGCTGGCCAAATCTGGCCTGTTGCCTCTTTCTTTACAGTGCAAGAATAGTTTTGATAATTTTATATGGTTGGGGAAAGTAACAGAAAACTTCATGATACACAAAAATTAAATGAAATTTAAATTTCAGTGTCCATAAAGCTTTATTTGAACACAGTCACGCTCATTCCTTTACATAAATCTGTGGCTCTTCTCACACTACAACAGTAGAGTTACACAATTATGACGGAGACCACATGGTCCACAAAACCTAAAATATTTATTATCTAACCCTTTACGTTAAAAATTTACTGACCCTTGCTCTAAAAGGCAAAACACTGTCTCTGGTCTAGGGGAACATAAATTAAGAATGAGGCGTACCAGACTGAGAAAACAGGGAATTAAGCAGTTACATACCACATATCAAGACACAGTTCTTTCAGAACCAATGCAGCAAGAGCAAGGAGACTAAAAGTCCTTATCCAGGATCTAACCAGCCTAAAAATTACTTGCTCTGCAGGATCTCAACAAACCAGCCTAAATTACCTTACAGCAGCGGGGTGGGGGGTTCAACCTCAGCACTTTTGACATTTTGGACCAGATCATGTTCAGAGCATAGCTGGCCAAAAGATGCCAGCAGCACCCCCTCAGTTGTGACAAACAAAAATGTCCCCTAGGGCAAAAATGCCCTGGTTGAGAACCACTGTTCTACAGTAAAGCCAACAATCATGAGAGCCCACCCAGATGCTAAGAGTGCCCAAACAGCATCTTAGTGCCTTGTTCTTAATCATTAGCAGTTAGGGTCCACAAAGACATCTAAGGATACTCTCCAACATGAAAAAAAGAGACCAAGACAGAAAAAACTTAGGGGAAAGAGAGACTATACAGGAAAATGAAAAACAAAAAAAAATCCTAAACAATCTCATAAAACTAAGACATCGCAACCATGAAACAAGAAAACTCAAAGAACAAAACAAGAACTCCTAAAACGTGACAAAGAAAATAAAAAATCTAACTGAAGGGTTATTAGACAATAAAGTTGAGAAAATCATCCAGAAAGTTTTTTAAAAAGACAGAGATAGAAAACAAGAGAGAAAAGATAAGAAACTCTGAGGACCAGCCCAGAGCACAAATGCTCTGGCCCAGAATGGAAAAATAAAGCAGCTGGAAGCAAATCAAAAAAGCAATGCGAGAAAATCTAACAGAATTGAAAGATAAAAGTTTCTACATTGAAAGGGCCACCAAATGCCTAGCACAAAGGGCCCTTCCACCAGCCATATATAATCACCATGAAATTTCAGAACACTGAAGACTAAGAGAAGATCCTACATGTTACAGAAAAAATAAGAAGGTCCACATACAAAGGAACAGGTAATAAACAGAAGTTTCAAAAATAACACTGAAAACTATATGCAGAGCAATGCCTTCAAAATCCTGAAGGAACAAGATTTCCAACTTCAAATTCCTTAGCAAGCCAAACAATTCCAAATAAGGGTACAATAAAAGTGTTTTCAAATATATAAGGCCTCAAAAATTTATTTCCCATGCACGTTCTCTCAGGAAGCTACTACAGAGATGGAATGCATTAAAAGAGAGTAAACCAAGAAAGAAACGACATACAATGCAGGAGACAGGTAAACTCCCCCCTCCACAATAAAAGAGAGATGAAGGAAATCCCCAGGATGATGATCAAGAGCTGTCATCCTCAAAAATGACAGCTGTACATCAGGTGTAGAGGGCAACCAGTCCAGACTGAAGAAAGTCAGAAGGCTCTGAAAGAAATGTCTTCTGGAAGATAAAACACTCTAATATTTTTCCAAACATATCTTAAAGAATTCTGTGGCTCCTTAAAAATGTGCATGCACATCTTGGAAAACGGTGAAACAGAAAAAGTTTTTATTTTTTAATACTTAAGACCTCGGGTTTGATCCCTGATCAGGGAACTAGATCCCACACGCATGCCACAACTAAGGAGCCTCCCTGCCACAACAAAGACCCGGCGCAACCAAATAAATAAATACTTAAATACTTAAGACCTCTTTCCAGGTAAGTTCATATATATCCACAAATCTTTAAAAGCTATATAGAAATATATACAATTATCTCACCAGTCCCCTGCTAGGCATGTAGGTCATTTTCAAAACCTTCTAAATATAGCACTGTAGTAGCTCATGGAAGTATCTGCAGGCTAACAGAAGTGGGGAAGAGTGTTGTTTCCAACCCCTCTCCTATCTCAGTATATACTTTCTTACTTGTAAAAGTACTAAATTACAAATAAAAGCCAAGTGAATTTATATTACGTTTCCTTTCAGAAGCTGGAAAAAACTTCGTATCCTCTCCTCTAGGATATCCCACACCAAGGTTAGGATTCACTCTCTGAGATGAACATCTCACAGAAAATTAGAAATTCTGGTATGCTTCCAAGTTCCTCCTAATTATTTGTGCCATACCTCCCAATACAATTGGCTTTACATTCCCTCATTCCTTACACTCCAGTTTTAAAAAAAGACTTCTACTCAAAAAGTATGAGAACCTTTGAGTTTTTATTTAAAACAGAATAACGCTTGATACTTTTTCTATTTTTAACTGTAACTCTGTTAAGGAGTTAATAATACCACCAGCTTATAAAATGCCTTCAAAATTAAAAAAGAATTTTAGTTCTCAATATGCACTTGTAATTTAACTCAGAAACTGCAATACTCAGTGCCATGAAGAGTAAAAGTCATAAAAGTTTTAAAGTTAAGTCTTCAGGGATATTCAGGTTAAAGAACTGTTCCAGGCACCACATACAGAGCAATGAACAAAACAAAGTTCCTGCCCTCTGTGGTAGGAAACGACAGATGGTTAAGATAATTTTAGATAGAATTCTGAGTGCTACAAAGAAAGTAAAGAAGGCAAAGAGACAGGTTAATCAGAAGGCACCTGGTCAAATATCTGAATGTAATGATTTAGTCAGCTATGCAAACACCTAGGGGAAGAACATTCCAGGAAAAGTGACTAATAAGTACCAGAATATGCCTGTATTGGCCAAGGCATATCAAGGCCAGCGTGGCTAGAATAAATGAACATAAGAAAAGAGGCTTGAGAAGTATGCAGACATGAGTGTATGTAGAATCTTATAGGCCATGAAAAAGAGTTTCAATTTTATCCTAAATGAAATAGTACGCAATGTACATTTTTTAAGCAAGGGAACACTGCCTTAATTTGTCAGTCAAACTTTAGTCTGGCTGCTGTGTGGAAAAAGAACTTGACTACAGAGGAGAGCAAGACTGGAAGGAGGCAAGGAGATCAATTAGGGGCCACACAGATGACCATGGTACCTTGAATTAGGGTATAGCGAGGGAAATGGTAAATATGAGGTAAATAAATGGTAAATAATTTAGAAAAGGTTCTGGAGGTAGATTCTGCTGATAAGACTTGAAATGCACAGTGGGGAAAAGTAAAGAATCAAGATAATTTATAGGTTTTGATAGGGCCATCAACTGAGGTGAAAATGAGACCATCACACACAAATAGTTTAAAATAAAAAAGACTACAGTGCATGAAACAGAAGCAAATACATATGGAAAGTCATGTCTTCCTATTATGAGTCTAAAATACATGTCTGGCACACTGTAAATTTCATCTCTTCATAAAATGTCTATGATTAGACCTACATGCATAATGGTACAAACTGTGCAAAGAATTATTACAACCATTAAATTATAAATATGGAAGATGGACACTACTTCTACCAAATGAAATCGTGTAGCTCAACAGCACTATAGCAAGTGGTTCGACATACTCACCATTTTACAGAAATGAGTGTCAGGGTGGTCCAGGTAATTCAGGAATTATATAAGTTGGAAGTGTGCAATGCTTTACAGGAAGCAGCAATCACTATGAGATGGTATGTGTCAATGAATCATCGTGGAAATAAGTGGCAGCTCAGTAACAAGTTAACTCTAGTGCTTATAATTCTTATTAGTTCAGTAGAGACCTTGAAGTGTCCATTATTACTCTAAGCTTACAATGAAAAGACATTTTAACAGTTGCCACTTAATAGATGTGGACTTTGTGTGGGTAGCATGTGTGAGATAAAAACATGCTGAGTCTTGTCTATCTATAATACAGACACATATATATGTATATGTATATTAGCACATAACAGTTGGGAAGGGTCAAGTGTTCAACAATGGGCCTATCAGTTGGGAAGGAATGGAGGTAGGTTTTATTCCTTTTTACTCATCTGTATTTTGCTATTTTTCTACTCTAAATTTGCATCATTTGACCAGTAAAAACTAAGTTAATAAATGCATATGAAATGACCCTGAAACCTTGGTATAACATCAGTAGGTATGAAGCATAAGGACAAAATGTGCATGAGGCAAAGCCATGTCCACAATGGCAAAAAAAATCCAATTATTTCTGAGGCAGAAATGTCCACACAAAGGATCACTATGTTCTAAGGTATGAAACTGTTCTTAAAGTACTATGTTAGAAAAAAAAAGGATCGTACTTTATTCCTTAACAATTTAAAAATTATACTGGGGACTTCCCTGGTGGCGCAGTGGTTAAGAATCCGCCTGCCAACGCAGGGGACACGGGTTTGAGCCCTAGTCCGGGAAGATCCCACATGCCGCAGAGCAACGAGGCCCGTGAGCCACAACTACAGAGCCTGTGCTCTAGAGCCCATGCGCCACAACTACTGGGCCTGTGTGCCACAACTACTGAAGCCTGTGTACCTAGACCCCGTGCTCCACAACAACAGAAGCCACCACAATGAGAAGCTGGCGCACCGCAACAAAGACCCAACACAGCCATAAATAAATAAATAAATTTATATTAATTAATTAATTAATTTAAAAAATTGTGCTGGCAAGGGATATACATTAAATACTGTTATTTTCCTTTTACCTGTTTTCTCTCTTTTGGATTAAGCAATAAGTACCGAGGATCAAAAACTATCTTGTGTAACTCCTTCTCCCATGTTGAAAAAGCAGACACCTTTAAAATAAAAAAACGTATTGCCTCATAATTAAGTTGGCTCTAAAAACAGAAAGGTCATATAATTTTGCTTGAAATCTACAGGACATCTGCTTAAAAAGGACACATAATGAAAACCATACTGCCGTTTCCATCACTAATAACTGACAAGCAGTGGGAGGCCAGCAAGAGCACACTTCCACACTAATTGGCTCTGAACATTTCTATATTATATAGAAATAACACACACTTAATTACTCATTAAAATAACGACTACTGTGTGACATTTTAAAAATCAGTACATCAGAAAAAGCCTTGAAGATTTGCATTTTGATTTCCCAAGCTTGCTCCAACCTTGTGAACAATGTTGGGATTTAAAGTTGAACAATTTTACTTACTCAAATGAATCTGTGAATATAATCAAAAGGTTGAAATCCCTTCTCAATTAAGCTTCATTAACAGTAATATCATAAAGTACGAGTTCTCCTTTAACCAAAAGCCATTCTGTAGATATTAAAAGAATCACATATACCTTACCTATTCCGCGTAGTCCACCATTCTGTAATGTTAATATTCGTCTTATACTACTCACCAAAATTTAATGACCCAATAAATGTTAAATGTTATTTGTACTTAAAAGGACAGTAAAATGGCATCTAGTTAAACATGATATCATTAGCCAGGAAAAAGGCTGTTTGAAAGAGTACAGTGATTTGACAGGCTTCCCTTATCCGCCCCCCACAACATGAGCACTAACCTTAGATTTGACCTTTTAGCAAGACATATTTATATTACTTATACAAAACAGAAATATCTCCCCCAAAGATTGTTTTCTGACCCCTCTCTCTAGCAGCATGTCCTTGAACTGCTTCATTCGGGCCTCCAGAGGGACAATGGCCCTTTCTCGGGCAGCTTTAATTTCAGCTTCCATGGCAGCTTCTTTCTCTGAATCAATGTCTTTATTATCGTCTCTCCTATAAAAAAGAAAATATAGGCATCAACTGACAAAATATTAATAAGGAAACTTATTAAAATCTTAAAATCACTGGAATATTCAAGACTCACTACTGAGCAGCATATTTTTGGCAAAAAAGAATTATATTGAGGGTTTCAAATAAACTCTAAGGGATAAGCAACTTTCACTATAATAATAATAATAAAGTTACAATGAGCTTCTAATGATGTTACAGTGGCTGCATTGTTAGGAATGAAAAATACCTTTAATGTGCTGTCACTCCCCGACACTAGCTGATACAGAAAATGAACTACCTTACTTAAAAACAAAAACAAAAAACTTATCTAATATTGCACTAAAACTCTATGTGTTAGAATCAAACAGCACAGAATATAACTTTTAGTTCTTGAAATTATATAGGAAAAACAATATTTTCCAAAATGTTTTACATTATAAATGCATACAATTTTTAATCTAATAAAAATTGGTATAAGTCTTAGTAATCTCAAATATTTATTTTGAAAATAAAATGAAAATATCTGCAAACCTGGCCAAGTGGATATGTGAGATATATACCTTACCTACCTGACATTTTTTTTACTCACTTTCTGGGTGATAAGTTGAGATTTAAGTTGAAGGACAGGTCCCAGAGAGCAACATAGGCCCCGGAGTAGTTAGGTGGAATTAGAACTGTTCATCAATGACTAATCTACTTCTTGTTTCTCCAAAAATGCACCTCAGGGCTAAGGGCAACCCTGCTGCTGAACGGTACTCAAGTGAGATTGTAAACATGAAATTGAGTCACCTCTCAAACCTCTGCCCTATGAAGAAGGACCATTCATGTGAATAATCAAAAAAAGTAATTCAGTAACATTCAGGTGTGTTTAAGCAGATCTTCCTTCTTAAATTTGATCTGCTAATTATAAAAATTAAATTGGTTCATATCTCCTGCATAAACTTAAGAGAATTAGGAAAACAGAACATCAGGAAATTCAAAAGCATGCTATATACAGGAAAATGAAGGTAGCCCAGGAGATGAATGGAACTAATAAGGCCAGCCCACAAATATAGTGAGAGGTAATTGGCAATTTAGGGAATGAATCAAAAATAGAAGATATAGTCCGTGACCTGCAGGAACTTAGCGAGATAGTCTGTGACCTAAGATATGCACAAAACAAACAGGTAAAAGCAATTTGCCAAACAATATACCCTCTTATAATAATTCATTTAAGAACTATTTAAATAAAGAGTTAAAAGACATCCAAGAAATACAACTAATGAAAACAAATAACCTTTATAGAATTATACTAAATGAAAATGTCACAATACAAACTATCACTATCTATCTCAATAAAAGAAATAAAGAAAAACTAAGCCAGGAAAAATAGGCTTTTAGCTTTGTACCTAAATAGAGAAGCTCGGGCAATCCACATAAGGGACTTCTTTGACATTCTCCTGATAAAAGCAGTTAAAAACCTTACAGAGTTGTCTATAAGAACAAACAATTAAAAACAACCTAAAAGTTTAACATTGTAGGAACATCCAAAATTATGGTACATAAACAGAATGAATACAGTCATTTATAATAATTAAGAAAACAAACGTCTTATTCTACATTTTTTTAAAAAACCCACAAATTCAGTTGATTACAACCAATAAAAATACTTATACATTTGGTCAAGAACTAAAAAAGTCAACTGTAAAAATTCAAACAGCTGTTGTTACTGTGGTCAATTATGAGTGACTCTTTAATATCTTACTTTCTTTAACATTGTTGCCAATAAAGAAATTAAACAAAAAAAAAAAACACCCTTGACAGGGGTTGTCTTACTGATTTCTTTGCCATAATTTGGCTGCATTCAATCTGTCCTTTTCAGATAAGAACTATGATAAACCAGTCCATAGTAACGTCTTCAAACTTTCCTTTTTGCTGCTAAATAATGGTCCCATGCCTCCCCGGCCCATACACAAACACCCTCTACCCCACCCTTTCACCCCCCACAGTAGGTAACATTCATATTTTACCAAGCACTGGTCAAGCTAATACTTCCACTTATACCACTCTCTTTCTCTCACAGCACTTTCTAATAAGCTGATGGGTTCCCTCCAAGTAATCACCATGGACACAAGGACTAGGGAAGTGACCAGTATATAAAAAGAGAGAGAAATCTGGGTCTACATTTATCAGATTTTTGAAATGGTGTCTGCTGGGGTCTACATTAGGGAGGTAACATTTTTATAAAATTCAGGCATAATGAATGTCTGAAAATAATTTATCAACTAACTCCTAAAATGTCATTTGACTTCATAATACATATTTAAATAACCAAATCTTTTGCACATCTAGCAACAGAAGGGACACCATTTCTACATCCTGAAGCAAAGCTTTTTAATAACAGGCCTAAAGAGAGCAATCATGACTTCTGTCTCCTAACACACACACATTACCTGTCCCAATCATGAACTGACTGAGCCTAATCACAGCTTTTAAAAGGTAAAAATCTACCTAAATTACATAAACTATATTACTTACTTCCGTTTTTTGGCTTTAATAGGTTCATCTTCATTCATTTCTTCCATTAATTCTTGTTCTTCTTTAACTGTAAGAAAATTTAATTAAACTATCAGAATAAAAATAAGCAAGCAAAAATTTAAATATTTAGGTATGAATCCTTCCACTAACCACTACTGGAACACTGGTGTTAGCAGCATTTTTTTTAAGCTGCAACTTATAGTTCACTCACTTGCGCTCATAGAGAACTGCCACTTTTGGATGGACAGCATTGTCGGGGTTGGGTGCCCTGGCAAAAAAAACATTTCAAATATTATGAATAGTTATATGCACATGGTATACAATCTTTTCTTTTAAAAAATTACTGTTTATATATCTATCTCATAACACTTCTTTATAAAACATTAAACAAAGCATGATAATTCTACACCTCCTCTATTCATCTTCCCTTTACGTTAAATCTTTGATTCATTTTGAAATGTTTATTAACACATGTATTTATCAAATAAATGAATCAAATCCTTGTATCTTCTGCACCGGGTAGATGAAGTTTCACTAATTTGGAAATCACTAGTACGCAAAAAATGTTAGTACCACGTATACACAATCTACGAAGATTTCTCAATTATTATAAATGACATACCAGGATTTGTTTCAGTTGAAGTATTAAATGATTCATTTATCATGCTTCTATACTACACAAGGGGGTTCTTTAAAAACACAACCATATCAATACAATGGCAAATTACCAATAAAACACATGCAATAAAAATATGTACAAATATTTATTATATATCATATATACTGAAATGCTATCTGAGCATAAAGCAGATTAAAAGATTATCTCTTAATAAGGTGCAGGAGTCTCCCTTGTCTCAGGAATAAGGCTTACCCTTCCCTAAATTTCATCAAGTTTAAAAGACCTTTGCATTTTTATTTTACAAAACTTTAGTAAACTTTATTTTAAAAATACTCTGTACAGTTTGATTATTTCAAAATATATATTACTAATCACAAAAGGTGCTAAAAGGCTCACTGAGGAACATTTTAATAAGCATGGAGCAAGCATGAGCAGTACCTACATATCTTGGACTGACAACCCTGAAAAGGACAAGAAGTTAAAAATACATATATAATATTTTACAAAACATAATTTTACCCAAATTCTCTATTTTTAAAATTACTGAACTCAACCTAGAAAAGCAGCCTTTCCATTTCTCAAATATTCCTTTTCTTATATTCCTTGAAAACAGAGAGGATTTCTAAACTGCCTCACATTTTCCATAAAAATATTAAAAGAACATTAAAATTAGAGGGTAACTCCTAATTTAAAACTTACTTAGTTTCTTCACTTCTTCCATTCCTTTTTTATGAGGGGGCTCCTGAATAATTTTGTCAACATCTGCCCTTCCAATCAGATCATCAGGTCGGTCCCACATAGAAAGACGGGTGGTAGGATTATAAAAGAAGACCCTCTCATCACCAGTCCAAACAACACACCTATGAATTGATTCAAACATTATTTTCTTATGTTATGAAACAATATTTTATAGTTAGGTCTTTTACTACCATCCAAACAAAAGGGGAGGTGGCGGTGGGGAAGGACACACTCGTATTATTATTAGTTACTTATAGAGAGCAAAATATGATTTTTAGAACAGAACAGAGCTGACTGGCTAAGGGTAAAATAGCAGCTCAACATACTTATGGAGAAAACCAGGAAAAGCAAAGCAATTTGTGATCAGAATTTAGAGTGCTCAGGAACTTAAGTCTGGCACACTCAATTTTAACCTATCACAAAAGATGAATTTACTAGCAAAAAATAATGCTATTAAGCAGTTCTGAAGCTAAAGAACAAACCATGGCACCCTACGTATTACATAATATTTCTTAATGTTTCTTACCAAACCATATTACAAACTCAAATGCAATCATTTATGAAGGCTTTAATATTTGACGATATCAAATATTAAAAAATAAAGAGAAGTCCCTATTGTGCTATGGCACTGTAGCCCACTACAACCCACTGTTCCTATTAATTACAACTAGAAACTCAGAAACAATATAGAAAAAAACAAGTACATGAGAACTCTGTAAGGTTTTTAAAAAAAAATAAACAAACGTATGGAGTAAAAATTTAGAAAAGCAAGGGTATACATTTCCCCTCCTCCCTCAAACCTCTGCCCTGAGGTGGCCCCTAGTTGCACAGGGATAGTAGCACAGGCAGCTAAAACTCTAACAGAAACCAGGTCTTTATGACCAGATAATCAAAAGTTAATCCACAGCGGCCATCAAGGTGACCTAGATGTTGAAATTATCAAACAAAGCCTCTATTGTTGAAATAATCAAAGACTTTACAGCAGCAGTTATAATTAAGTCTGAGATAAGAAAAACAAAAACAAAGATAAGCAAAAACTTGAAATGAACAAAGACAGAAGTTCTCAGCAGAGAAACTGTGAAAAAAAAGAATGAATAGTGTCTTAGAAACCTATGGGACTATATAAAAATGCCTAACAGACACATCATTGGGATCGCAGAAGGAGAAGAGAATATTGGGGCAGAAAAAATTTGAAGACAAAATGGCTCCCCAAAATCTCCAAATTTGGTAAAAGACATAAATACTAAGGAAGCTCAGTGAACCCCAAACAGGATATACTTCCAGAAAATCATTTTTAGACACACATAAACAAACAGGTGAAAATCAAATATAAAGAAAAATCCCTGACAGCAGCTAAGAAGAATACGGCACAAAACAAACAGGGAAACAAGTCCAATGATCGTGGATTAATTACCAGAAATCAGAGGCAAAAATACAGTAAAACAACATCCTTAAAGTTCTGGAAAAAGGAAATGCAAACCTAGAACTCCATATACAGCAAAAATATCCTTCAGGAACAAGGGAAAAGATGACATTCCCCAATGAAGGGAAACTAAGAGATTTCATCTCCATCAGAATTGCCCTATAAGAAAGTTTTTCTGAAAGGAAATGATTCTTCAAAACAAACAAACAAACAAAAAAACAAAACAAAACCCTGGATCTTTAGTAATGAAGGGGAAACAACAGAAATGGTAAGTATCAAAGATATTTTTTCCTCTTAAGTTCTTCAAAATATGTATGAAAAATTATTCAAAATGAACCTATATGGTAGCAAGGTTTCCATATTTTATGTGAAGTGGTACAATAATAACTAAGTAGGCTATAATGGTTAGTTATGTATACTGTAATCCCTACAACAATGAAAATTAATGCAAAGAGATATCACCAGAAAGCCAACAGATAAACTGTTAAATGGAATGTTAGAAAATGTTCAAATAATTCAAATGCAAGTAGTAAAGGGGGAACAGAGGAACAAAAATAAAGAAGACAGAAAAAATAATAGATCTAAATCCAACCAAAAGTTACATTCATGTGGTTGTTCTTTCTGTTTATTTTTCTCAGCTTTCTCAAATGCTTCTTCTTGTTCTTGACTATGTACCAAGCAGAGTCTGTTCACCTTTTTACTATTTCCAATGCGGCTTTAATTTGTTATTATATTCTGTTATTTCTGATTTCATATTTCTCTTCTATTTATTTCATGAATTGCATCAGAATTGACAGAGTGAATAAAAACACAAGACACTACTATAAGCTGTCTTAAGACACAAACTTTAAACATAAAGTCATAGAAAGGGTGAAAGTAAATGGATGGAAAAAGATATACCATGCACACAACATTAAGGCAGGCATGGTTATTTTAATAACAGATGAAGACAAAGGGTATTATGAGATAAATAGGGTCATTTCATAATGATTAAAAAAAGACAATCAGGAACACATAACAACTGTAAAATGTATATAAGCCTATTTACAGAGCTTAAAAACAGATGAAGACTGGACCAATTAGAGAGGAATACACAATCCCACTATTATAAAAGATTAATAGAACTCTCTCTCAACAACTGACAGACCAACCAAACCCCAAAACTAACAGTACTAAAGGCCATCTGCTGAATAAAAAAAAAAACAGTGAATTTTAAAGTATCAAAACCAAAGAAAGTGCGTTCTTTAACCACAATTAAATCAGTAACAGTGAAATACCTAGAAAACCCCCAAATTAAGGAAATGAAAGGACAGACTTCTAAATACATGAGTCAAAGACAAAATCAAAAAGTAAATTTCATAATAGTAAGAACTGAATGGTAATGAAAATACAACATATCAAAATCCGTAGGTTGGTGCTAAAGTAGTGCTTAAAAGGAAACTATGTTAAACTTTAAATGATTATATTAGAAAAGAACTAATATTAATGACCTAAGAGGACATCATAAGAAGCTAGAAAAAGCATAAAGTAAACCCAAAGTAATTAGAAAAAAGGAAATAAGAGAGGGAAAAGGGAGGAGGGGCCCAACCACCCCAAAGCTGTGGTCTTTACGAAAGACCACAAAATTGGCAAACCTCTGGCGTGACTGATCCAAAAAAAAAGAACACATCACCACTACGTGGAAAGAAAAAGGGGTTATCACCACAGATCATAGACATTAAAGGATATTAAGAGAATAATTAAGAACAAAGACATTTAAAGGATATTAAGAGGGGACTTCCCTGATGGTCCAGTGGTAAAGAATCTGCCTTCCAATGCAGGGGACACAAGTTGGAAACTGACAGACCAACCAAACCCCAAAACTAACAGTACTAAAGGCCATCTGCTGAATAAAAAAAAAAACAGTGAATTTTAAAGTATCAAAACCAAAGAAAGTGCGTTCTTTAACCACAATTAAATCAGTAACAGTGAAATACCTAGAAAACCCCCAAATTAAGGAAATGAAAGGACAGACTTCTAAATACATGAGTCAAAGACAAAATCAAAAAGTAAATTTCATAATAGTAAGAACTGAATGGTAATGAAAATACAACATATCAAAATCCGTAGGTTGGTGCTAAAGTAGTGCTTAAAAGGAAACTATGTTAAACTTTAAATGATTATATTAGAAAAGAACTAATATTAATGACCTAAGAGGACATCATAAGAAGCTAGAAAAAGCATAAAGTAAACCCAAAGTAATTAGAAAAAAGGAAATAAGAGAGGGAAAAGGGAGGAGGGGCCCAACCACCCCAAAGCTGTGGTCTTTACGAAAGACCACAAAATTGGCAAACCTCTGGTGTGACTGATCCAAAAAAAAAGAACACATCACCACTACGTGGAAAGAAAAAGGGGTTATCACCACAGATCATAGACATTAAAGGATATTAAGAGAATAATTAAGAACAAAGACATTTAAAGGATATTAAGAGGGGACTTCCCTGATGGTCCAGTGGTAAAGAATCTGCCTTCCAATGCAGGGGACACAAGTTGGATCCCTGGTTGGGGAACTAAGATCCCACATGCCGTGGGGCAACTGAGCCCGCATGGTGCAACTAGAGAGAGAAAACCTGCTAGCCACAACTAGAGAGAAGCCCATGTGCCACAAGGAAGACCCAATGCAGCCAAAAGAAAAATTAAGAAAATATTTAAAAAAATAAAAATATAAAAAATAAAGGATATTAAGAGAATAATTAGAACAAATTCAACCTAGATAAAATAAGCAAATTTCTTGAAAAACTTACCAAAGCTGACAGAAGAAACAACAAAAATAACTGAATAGTCCTATAACTATTAAAGAAGTTTAATTTGTTATCAAAAACCTTCCCAAAAAGAAAACTGATCCCAGATGGTTTACTTGTTAATTCTATAAAACCTTAAGAAAAAAGTACTATCATCTTACAAACTTTCAGTAAACAGAGGAATGGAAATCACCAATCACCACCCATCTCATTTTTATGAAACCAGCATAAGCCTAATATCAAAACCTAACAAAAACATTACAAAAGAAACTTACAGATCCATATCCCACAGGAGTATAGATGCAAAAATACTTAATCAAACATTAGCAAATCAAATCCAACAATATATTAAAAAGATTAATCTACCATGACAAGGTTTATCCCAGAAATGCAAAGCTAGTTTAACATTCAAAACTCAGTGTAATTCACCATATTAAAAGAATGAAGGAGAAAAATTCATTTCGAAAGATGTAGATTTATGATAAAAACACTAGCAAATTAAAAAAAAACCCTATAGCTAGTATTGTATCTGATGTAAAAGACTGAATTTTCGGAACTCCCTGGTGGCGCAGTGGTTAAGAATCTGCCTGCCAATATGCAGGGGACACGGGTTTGAACCCTGGTCCGGGAAGATCCCACATGCCACAGAGCAACTAAGCCCGTGTGCCGCAACTACTGAGCCTGCGCTCTGGAGCCCACGAGCCACAACTACTGAGCCTGTGTGCCACAACTACTGAAGCCCGCGAGCCCAGAGCCCATGCTCTGCAGCAAGAGAAGCCACCGCAATGAGAAGCACGTGCACCACAACAAAGAGTAGCCCCCGCTCACCGCAACTGGAGAAAGCTCACGCGCAGCAACGAAGACCCAACACAGCCAAAAATAAAAAATAAATTTATATTAAAATAAAATTTTTAAAAAAGATTGAATTTTCTCATTCTACATGGCAAATAAGGCAGGGATGTTCACCTCTTCTATTTAGCTTTGCTCTGATATGACAGTCCTAGCAATAAGAAAAGAAAAATAAGTGGCATTAAAGATCAGAGAATAATAAATAAATGTGCTCCCATCTGCAGGTGATACGATTATTTACGTAGAAAATCCCAGAGAATCTACAAAACAGTAATAAATGCATTTAGCAAGAGTCTAGTCTACAAAATTAATATATGAAACCTTATCACATATAAATTTTATATTTTTATGAGGTCAAATTTATTTTATTTATTTTTTTACAATTTCTAGGTTTTGTGTCTTTCTTAGGAAGCACCCCATTCCTTCTCCAAAAATGCAACTATATGGTCCTAGTGTTTTTACAGTCCATCTGAATACATGAAAGATAACCACTTGTCCAAATTATCTTCCAAGTTCTGTCGATGAAGGAATGTACTATCAGTGTAACCTTAATTCCCTAATTTATTATTTTCTATTTCTTATAAGATGGGTAAGTGCTAATTCTAAGTTAAATTGTTCAGCTAAGCAAGTATACTACTTCATTTGGATAATCACATTTTATTAGTTTATTTTTTTGATATCTTTAGAGGTTGCTCTTTAAATTATTATTTCTTTAGAGATAAGAAGCTAAATGTAAAACATGAAGTTCCATGTTTCCCTTAACTATACTAGAATTCTTTTCCTGGTATTTCAGAGCATCAATCTGACATTTTTCTGTTGTTGTTTTCAGAATAAAGAGAGGTCAAAATTAGAAGCATTTTATATTTCCTAGATCAGCAAGCTTTAGTTTCTGGTTCTAAGAGGTTTTAATGTTTTGACAAAAATTTTTAAGGTCATTGAGAACTGTAACTTTTTCCATTGCTTAATAAGATTGCATCACAAAGATTTAGCCTGCCATAAATTTTTTACAGTCCCATACAAAGTGCACATTGAGGGCTGCCTGTATTTGCCATGTTTTATTTGTCTGTAATCTGTGTTGGGTTTTAATTTATGAAAAATTTACCTTTGAACTTATAGTATTTAAACTTTTGTATTTACCTATAGTGGCACAGGGACTTTATTTTTATTTATATTTATATCAATCGACTGCTGCTTTTCTAGGGTTTCTTTTGTTTCCATCGTTTTTTACCCCCAATATTATGAAAAAATTGAAACATACAGAAATATCAAAAGAATGTTTCTAGAACAATGAACACTATATACTGACCATCTGTATTTTACATTTAACATTTTATCATATATGCTTTATCACTTATCTATACTTCCATCAATGCATCTGCCAGTCTTATTTTTCTTGATACATTAAAAAATGCAGGGCTTCCCTGGTGGCGCAGTGGTTGCGCGTCCGCCTGCCAGTGCAGGGGAACCGGGTTCGCGCCCCGGTCTGGGAGGATCCCACATGCCGTGGAGCGGCTGGGCCCGTGAGCCATGGCCGCTGAGCCTGCGCGTCCGGAGCCTGTGCTCCGCAACGGGAGAGGCCACGGCAGAGGGAGGCCCGCATAACACAAAAAAAAAAAAAAAAAAAAAAAAAAAAATTGCAGATTATCAGTACACTTCACCCCTAATCACTTTATCATGCATATTATTAGCACAGGGTAGTTTTGTGACACAAGAATTCTTTGTCCATAGTTTTTCTATTAATGCTGAAATGTCCTGACAGCTTCTCACTCCACACTTACTGCTAATACCATTGGAGCTGTATTAGCACACCTAGGTATTTTGAAGCCAACACGAGTTAGTACAATAGCACCTCCATCTCAAAGTAATTATTGCTATTAATATGGATCAAACAGTGTTTCAGAAATTGGTATCAAAAATTTAGGCTCAGTTTTTTCCCAATAAAGTTAAACATCTAACAAGATTGCTTAAGTGTGTCAGGATGGTTCTAATGGAAATTCTTGAAGAGGACTCTGCACTGAATAATTAGATGAAAATGTATTACACTCACCCCCCACCAACTCCTGCCTTTAAATTAAGTATAAAGAGAGATCAAAACTAGAAGTATTTTGTATTACCTAGGATCAGTAAGCCCTGGTTTTTGGTTGGATTCCATGACAAAAAAGATTTCCACAAAAGATTCCACCTAGCAGTAATGACTTTGAGATTCATCTATGTTGTTGAATATATCTATACTTTGTTCCTTTCTATTGCTGAGTAGCATGCCACAATTTGTTTATCCATACACCTGTTGATGCACATTTGGGGTGTTTCTAGTTTTCTAGTTTTCCACTCCTAGATACCTGCTTATTTGTAATAGCCAAAAACTGGAAACAGCCCAAATAAGTTATAAATAAAGCTGTTACGAACATTCTTGTAAAAGTACAGACATATATTTTTGTTTCTCTCGAATAAATAGAAGTGGAATGGCTGAATTATTTATTATATATTCTTCCTAGGAAACTGCCCAACTGCTTTGCAAAGTGGTCCTACCATTTTGAAATTCCCATCAGCAGTGCTTGAGAGTTTCAGCTGCTCACCATCCTCTAAAACATCTGGCATGCCCAGTTTTCAAAACTTTTAGCCATTCTAACAGGTGTGGTTTTAATTTACATTTCTCTGAGTACTAATGACAAGGAGCTTCCTTCACATGTGCTGCTTATAAAGTACATGTTCATGTCTTTTGACTACTTTTTTGTTGGATTGTTTTCCATATTATTGAGGTGTGCGAATTCTTTATGTCAGAGTTAAAAGCAGAATACATAAAAAGCTCCCACATACCAATAAGAAAAAGACAAGTCCATAAAAAGATGAGCAAAAACTGTAAAGAGGCAATGCACAGCCGAGACATAAAATAGGTTCAATTATACCAACATTCTGGAAACATACAAGATTTCTTTTCTTATCAGGATACTAAAGATTTAAAAGGAATATCCCTACACTGGTGAGAGTGAGAGAAAACTGGTATGCTCAGGCTGTTGCTGGGAATATTAACTGGTACACCCCCTTCTTCCCACAAAAAAAACCCTTTCTGAGGTGTATTTAGCAATATTAACCAAAATTTTAAATAGCTTTATCACTTGATTCAACAATTTCACTTCTAGAAATAAATCCAACAGAAATACTTGCATGTGTTCACAAAGAAATATGTATGTATAAAGGATGCCCTAAACAGCAACTTTCATAATGCCAGGGCAAAAAAAAACAAACAAAAAAAACACAAACAATACAAAAACAGAAGACCACCTAATCACCCATCTGTAGGCAAATTACCTATTTTCATACAACAGAAAACTACGCTATCACAGATTTACATGTACTAAAATTGCAAAAAGTCTAGGACATATTTACTAAAAAATTCAGAAATAATATACTTTCTAAAGACACTGTAATGTGCATATATAACACACACATCTCTACACACATATGCATAAAACACAATATAGCAAAAGGTGCAGAAAGCATATGTACCAAACTTTTACTAACGAGGAAGGGCTTGGTGACGATAGAATTCTGTAATTTTTTACTTCATATAATTCCTTTATATTGTATGTTTTTTGGTATGCATTCATCTAATATCATATCAGATCAATGAGAAAATAACAAAGCAAAGTACAGGAATTATAGATATAATTCCTGTAAGAGAATTATATCTATAATAAGAGAAAAAGAGAAAAAGTAAGAGATTTAGCATAAATACAAGATACTCAACAAGCAAGTTACAAATGTTCCAGAAAGGGGAAAAGAAACAGATGAAGAAAAGCATTAATTAAACAAATTCCAAAAGAAAATTTTAATAATCTGAGAAAAGACCCAAGTCTGAAAACTGATAACGGCCACAAAACTCCAGACTGGTAGGCTCTGGAGTTGGTTACCGGCTTTTCATGTACAATACTCAGAGAAACCACAATCTAGAAATACATTCTTTTAAACAAATTGTTTTCATAACTTTGATTCTGGAACTGGGTAAATATTTTGCACAATTATTTTTCAAAGGGAGCCTGTGTACCAAGTTGGTAGAATAACTACATAAAAAACAACTATTCCAAAATGCTATTAAAACACAATGATTTGACTATACATACCTAGAGTAATATACCCTAAACATAAAAATAACTGGAAAAAAAAAAGCTTAAACTGTCTTCAGTAATCATACTGTTGGTGATAGTACTGGTCTTGCCTGTGAGAAAAGCAAATGAGTAATTATGTTGCTATCACTCAAAGATGGTTTTCAGAAGAAAAGGAGATACTGAATTAAGATAAATGATGAGTCCGTAAAATTCTTGTAGTAGACTTGAACTGCAAGTAATGGTGTGAACTTAAGATGTATCTTTAAATGTATGTATCTTCCATCTCTGTCTACCAAAGAGGTCTAAAAATAATGACTAGTTCAGTAGTAACAACTATCCCTAGATCCCACATGGCCTATAAATGCCACTTCTCACAAAACGAAACCAGGTCTCCTTGGAAAATGGCTGAATCTAGGTCTGAAATAGGAAATATATGAGATAAAGATCAAACATGAATCCGATCACATCTCTGTAACTGCCTGCTAACTTGCAGGAAATTCAGGAATGGAGGATTCTATTAAAGAGTACCATGAGAATGCAATAATAAAATCCAGACTATGGGACTCTATAGAACAAACACATTTATTTTTTCAATATAAAAACAAGGAGGAAAAAGCAAGGAAAACAAGTTGGAGGGGAATCTGTAGGTTATAAGACTTAAGAAACAAGCCAACTCATTGCCATGTGTAAACTGTACACGGGTTAAATAAGTTAGAATAGGAACAGGAGAGAAAGCCTGATGTGGGGAGAGGAAGAAAAGGGAAAACCAAACATAAGAAGGAAAGAAAAAATAGACTTATCAATGCTAAGATAAAAAAACATAATTTTACAAAGTTCTACAAACATAATCATATATGAGGATATATACACAAAAGCAATTTTAAAACATTTTAAACAATAAAAAAGTAGATTCAGGATCTTAGTGGTTCAAATCTATAATTTTAAACAATAAATATTAATGGAGAGTTCCATGAAGGGAGGAAGACACTGCAGCAGTTGAATTTTGAGCACCCAAAATACAACAAACAAGAACCAAAAAATATTCAGTAGATAAAAACAGGTATTTGAGGACTTCCCTGGTGGCGCGGTGGTTAAGCATCCACCTGCCAATGCAGGGGACACGGGTTCAAGCCCTGGTCCAGGAAGATCCCACATGCCCATGCCGTGGAGCAACTAAGCCCATGCATCACAACTACTGAGCCTGCGCTCTAGAGCCCGCAAGCCACAACTGCTGAGCCCACGTGTCACAACTACTGAAGCCCGCATGCCTAGATCCTGTGCTCAGCAACAAGAGAAGCCACCACAATGAGAGGCCCACGCACCGCAGCGAAGAGTGGCCCCCACTCACCACAACTAGAGAGAAAGCCCATGCACAGCAAAGAAGATCCAACACAGCCAAAATAAATAAATAAGCAAACAGGTATTTGACACATGCTTTTTTAAAGTACTTTTTCTTCCTATTGGATAATAATGTAATAATCAAACATGGAAATCAATTAATCAAACAACTTAAGTCAAGTACATACCATGGAGTACCAGGAATAGGAGTAGTAGCCACTGGTTTTGCCTTCTGGGCAGCCTTTTCTTCTTCAGTCATCTCCTCTTCTTTGGGCTCCTATGGGAAATGATATTATTCCCATTAAATTAGTATTATAAAACTATACCTGAATATCCCACAAATACAAGAAACACTGCAAATACCTTAAAGTACAACCAACATAAGGTCTGTTGCTAGCATACAGAGGAGAGACCCTGAGTCAGAATTTCTAAATAAGTTCTAAATCCTTGCCCCCTAGACAGAGCCGAACTGCACAACAGTAGACCCCATCAGCAGCAGGTCCTATCTTACAGACTCACTAACCATCTGTTTAAGAGTAGAAGTAAGGAAAAGGGTATAGAAGATTAGAGGAGAACTCTTCATTTAAGGTTGTTTTTTTTCTGCTAAATTCCTTACTGATAAGACTACCGTTTGTCCCTCATTGAATAAAAAAAGCTTCCAAAAAGCAGAGCTCTTTTAGTGCTGTACAGAGATTATTCCATGCCACGAGAGGACAAATAAAATACAACGATCATTCCCCAATATGAAGCTGTACTTCTAATTATAACATGTACCAGTCTGTAAGTCAGGAGGGGACATCAGCTCTGGTCCAAGGTCCTTTCTTTCTAGGGGGATCTTGGTTTAGTATAAGAAGTAATTTAATGAAACTTTCAAAGGAAAAACTGAATTAGAAATTTCAAAGAACCCTAAAATTTCAGAGGTCAGGATTTAGAGCAATTATCTAAAACTACAGCAAATGGGTTTCCCTGGTGGCACAGTGGTTAAGAATCCACCTGCCACTGCAGGGGACTCAGGTTCGAGCCCTGGTCCGGGAAGATCTCACATGCCACGGAGCAACTAAGCCCGTGCGCCACAACTACTGAGCCTGCGCTCTAGACCCCGCGAGCCACAACTACTGATCATGCATGCTGCAACTACTGAAGCCCGCGCGCCTAGGGCCCGTGCTCCGCAACAACAGAAGCCACTGCGATGAGAAGCCCACGCACCGCAACAAAGAGTAGCCGCCGCTCGCCTCAACTAGAGAAAGCCTGCACACAGCAACGAAGACTCAATGCAGCCAAAAATAAAATAAATTTATAAAAAATAAAAATAAAACTATAGCAAATGGATTTTCAGTTACAAGTTAACTGTACCCAACAATCAATGCTGGCTCCCAGGTAAACAGGTAATGGCCCTTTACCTCTTTTATCTCCTTTATTGGCTCTTCTTTAGGATCCTCCTCCTCCGTCTCCATTGGCAGAGGTTCTTCAGAAGGTTCTTTAATTGGCTCTTTGATCTTCTCCTCTAATTTTTCTATTAAAAATTGAGATAACATCACACAGTGGTTCTGATGTAACTTCTGATGAACTTTCAGACAGTAGGCAGTTAAGATATTCCATTTCTAGTTATTAACCACAAAAGTAAAATGTTCTTCCTTGTAATATCATTGATTTGGATCTAATGTAATGTTCAACTTCAAATACCTTGCTATACCAATCAGGAAACTGTCAGTAGAAAAGAACTACTGATTTCAGAGGGACATAAAGTCTTTCAGGTCATTCATATATCATTTGTAGCAATCATTCATTTTGCTGAAAGGGATAACATACTAAAAAACAGAAACAGGGACTTGTGAAATAGAAAATTAAGAGTCCTCTTCCTCCAAGATTCCAACAGCCTAAAGTTTTTCTTCAGAACACATACAATAAATACATTCCTTTCTGATCATTACTATCAATCTCAATAAGGATAACGATAATTATTCAGTAGAATAATTATGCAATTCCTGACAAGAGTAAAAAATATATATTAGTGTGTACATATAATTTAACTTCTCCAGATGGTAAAGTGATAGACAAACATGTAAGTAGAAGAACTGGCTTTTAAAATAAATACATATTTATCAATTCAGAGGAAATAAATAATCCAACACTATGTAACTAGAAAATCCCTCAAACGTTTTAAAAAAGGAATTAACTCAGAAATTCAAATAGCATTTCTATTTATACTATGTCCCACCAAGTCATTAAAACTATACCTTTTTCCTTTAGCTCTTGGGGTTTTTCCCAGGTTGATTCTAATGTTCTATTATTATAATAATATGTCTTCCCATCTGCTGTTTTATATTCAGTCCACTCAGAAACTGCTGTTGCTCCAGCTAAGGTAGCAGGTGAAGCTGCAATAGCAACCTGGGGGTGTATCATGGGTACAATAGGAGGGGCCATTCCTGGCAATACACCTAGAAGAAGAAGAATAAAAAAATTAGATCCAAGTATCAAATTGTGATACAAAATAAAACTTTAAAATATGAGCTAAATCTTTCTACTAAACATTAATAATGAATGAGCCAGTTGAAACAAAAAAAATCATATAAATTATGATTTAATTACTTAAATCTATATCCCTGGTTTACTTCTAATGCCTAAATTCAATTAGATTCAGAAATTGAACCCAAGAAGTACCTTAAGAACAGTCAGAAATTTGGGTCACACCTATAAGTGAAATTTTAATAAAATATAACATAATAAATTATAAAAAATAATGGTACACTCTCTACTTATTAATAGAAATATATTTTTATAAAGAATTTCCTGGGCTTCCCTGGTGGCGCAGTGGTTAGGAATCCGCCTGCCAATGCAGGGGACACGGGTTCGATCCCTGGTCTGGGAGGATCCCACATGCTACGGAGCAGCTGGGCCCATGCGCTGCAACTACTGAGCCCGCGTGCCACAACTGCTGAGGCCCGTGTGCCTGGAGCCCGTGCTCCGCAAGGGGAGGACCCGCCACGGCGAGAAGCCCACGCACTGCAGCGAAAGAGGGGCCCCAGCTCGTGCAACTAGAGAAAGCCTGTGCACAGCAACAAAGACCCAGCACAGCCAAAAATAAATAAATAAAATTTATTTTTAAAAAAATTTAAAAAAAAGAATTTCCTCAAATTCTAATGAAATCAAGGCAACAAGCACATTTACTAAGCATATTTCCTGAGGCAAAATTGTTTTCTTGTTCTAAGGTACCTAAAAAGGATATGAATAAAATTCTATTTTAAAGTAAATGACTGAAAAAATAAATGACTGAGTTTATTATCAAATCAACTTTAATATACTAAGTGATTAAGTGAGATATCCCTGTAAACTCTTTGACAGTTTATACTTTTCTGGAAAGAGAGCAATGTTTTTTTTTTTTTGTTGTTTTTTTTTTAAAGATAAGCCAAGCTCTATATTTTTCACCAGACAGCTAAACAAGCTGGTATTATAAATAATCAAAAACGTGAATCAAAATTGAAAAAAAAAAAAACCCCTCAAATCCTATACTAGAATTTAAGTTTCAGGTAGTTAACTTCAGTAACTTTAAAATGCAAATTTATACTATACACACAAATATTCACACACATATACTCACTAGCATGCAAGCATAATCACATCACTTTACACATGGAAATGATTTTTTTATATTTAACTTAAAAACACACGTCAAAAAATAAAATTAAATGTTATGAATATGAGAATGAAGTTGTTTACACTTATTACAAAAATTAAGATATAAAGTGATTTGACCTTATTTACTTTTGTGAACCAACGAGGCTAATACTACAGGCAATTGGGAAAATTAAGTGTTGGCCAAATATGACAACTGCATTTATACTGCTCATTAAAAAGAAAAATATAAAAAAATCCACTCACTTGGGCAAAATAAATAAATAAAAGGATAAACAACAACATTCACTACCATGCCAACTTACAGACAAAACAAACTAAGATGGTTTTAAAAATTACCGGTCTTGGTGGTAGCGACTGTCTTTACATACGGGCAGCTGACTATTTGCATCATTGCTACACCTGTAAAATGGATAAGCAAGCATACGTTGGAAAGCTGCCATTGTATGTCGGCTACCACTGGGATTCAGGGAAATAATTTACCACTACAATTTAGAATGTTATTTCCAATGAAAAAGACCAAGGATGGAGTAGAATTTCTTTTTGTTTGACATTTTGTGGGAAGTGGTGCCAAATCCAATGATAACTAATTCTAAATTATAGCATCAATTACCTTTTTATCAAACCAGCTGATAATATTTGAAGGAGTCTCAAGAGTTTAAATTCAACAAAGGAAAGCCCCTTCATTACGTATGCATAACAAGTTTTCATGTTTTCATGTGGGACATTTTCCCACAGGACATCAAACCCATGCTGCTTAAGACACCAGTGAAAGGCAGATGCAGCATGACACTAACAAGACACTGTCTCTGTGCTGCTGCTAAGTGGGAACTACATGCAAAAGCAGAGGCATGGAGCATAACCATGCAGAAGTAGAAAAAGAGTAATAAGATAGGACAAAGAGGGGTGGGAGGAAAAGGAAGAAAATAAAGTATGAGACAGATCCAAATATACCACTGCAAATAATACTTTAAATAAAAGGGCAAAGATGAAGAGGAGGGTACCATTCAACTAATGACAAAATATCCATGTGTAGTGCCTGCTGTATGGAATGCCACAGGCTTGGAACACTGTGGGGGGCAGGCTAACAAATTAAGAAGAAGACAGCCCCTTTAGTATCATTAATGACTACATGGGCTGATTACTTTAGAAACCTCAATCGTTTAAAGCCAGCTAAAGGAGTAGCACTTGTATTAAAGAATGGAAATTACGTACAGTTCTTAGAAGAATGAAGACTCATCATGATGCATTACAATGGTGATAAAAAGGGAATGAAAGGAAAAGCTGGAAAACTAAGACTGATTAATTGAGGAAAATCAAAATAAAGAGTGAATTTTTTAAAACTTTTAAAGGAAAAGGCTGAAGGCAAAGGGTTGGGAAGTTAAATTTTATTTTCTATTTGTTTTGGGTAAAAAAAAAAACTAAACCTATTTTGGTACCGATAAAAATTAAAAGTAATAAATTCTTTTCCCCATTAAAGTACATAAAAATAAATTTTTCCTAATTCAGAGACAAAAATTAAATTAAACCCCTGCATTTGTAAATAACATACCTATGTTCACGCGCACACACACACAAAATACTGCCAATTTTTGAAAAGTGCCTTTATTTCTTAATTACTATTTTAAATAAAAATATTAAAGCTAAACTTTCTATTAACAATGAAATTAAAACAAACACACTGGATCAAAAAAGTATGCTGAGTAAAGTTTATGTATAGTTTTATTTTCCATAATGTTTAAAGAAAGCAATGGAAAAATTCGTTTGATTAAGGAAGTTACAGCATATATTAGGTTTAAATTAGTATAAATACTGCTATCTGCGGGATCACTGAGCCTACTAAGTCAGCACTAGAAATTCAATTCTTAGACTATTTGAACTTTACTCTCAAAGACTGTTTTCCAAAACCATCCCCTAATAAATAATTTCAACTACACAACTTAAACAGAAGAAAGTCAAATATATTCATATTTAGGCCCAACTGCCATTGTTAAATATCAGCTGGGCCAACACAGAACTCTTGTATTTGACTATCAACATTATAGGCCATAATAAAAGGACATGTTTGTTTCTTCTCATGTTAAAAAGACCAACTTAAGGTTTTCTAAGGGTGACTATATGCATATCATGAAGACTCACAAAATAACCAAACATCTAAATTTTTAACCTTCTATTAAAAAGGAGCATTTGTTCAATTTTCCTACAACTCTACCCTCAAATTATATTCTACCAGGAAATTAGAAAACTCCATTTAGTATTCTGGATAATCCTGATGTCACTGACCATAAGCTTCTTAAAATTCCAAATAAGATTTTACAGACTAAGAAGTAGAAATCCTGTAATCCTATTCCAATTCACTATCCCCAACTCCACCTCTTACTCCTATATTTTACCTAACTCTTCCACTCCTTTTCTTCATCTTGACTATCCCTTCTTTAATCATCCTCATTAGCACCATACATTGCTATTTCAAATAGAATATAAGGCTCCAAGATAAATTACATCCGAATTCCTCCTGTTTACCTTACTGTTGAATTGATATAAAAAAGGAAAAACAGAGATAGATAGCATTATACATAAAACCAAAGATTTGGGGAGGAGAAAAACAAGTCTTCTTTTCCATTCTCTTTTTTACTAAAGTACCTTAGATGACTGAATTAAAAGGGGAAATGAGAAAATGAATGAATTCTAATATCTAAGATGCCTTACTATATAAAACAAATATTACTTTCTATAAAACATTAGTTCCCTCTCCAAAGAATCTCTGGTATCTTGCATAAAATTTTACAGATTATCTAACTCAGGTTCTCTTCCAACTGATCTACAAAATATCATCAATGGCTGCCATTTATTAAATGCCTTTTACTGCCAAACTTCATAGGTACTACCTCATCTGGTAACACAAACGGTTACCATCTGTTCTAAAAATTTAACAGGGGGGTGAGGACCAGAGAAGACCAAGACATCCAAAGACAGCTATAACTGAAGGGATTTTACCGTGACAAAATTCCACTTTCTACAGAAATCAATTTTGCTACCCTTTCACCCACTGGTCCTATTAAGAACCTCTAAAGCAAAACCAAAATCCTTTTAGACAACAGCCTTTCCAATACCTCATATATGTTATTATGCTACCTCTCAATCTTCTCTCTACAGAATTAACAATCTTAGCTCCTTACGATCACTCAGAATCCAGGATCTGGTCATAACACTGTCCCTGACCCTAAAGCAGACCAAGATTGCAAGAGGTTATGACGAATGTCAAGCTTTTATCTATTCATCACTTAATTTTCTACAAAGAGTATATCCAAAAGGAAAGTATCAGCTGCTTAATCTTAAATTTAATTTTGAAAAAGGGTAATCCCTAGTATTAGAGACAACATTTTTTATCTTCTTCTTACTTTTAAATGATTTCGGTTTCTTAAACATCACATACTGGTCATTTAATTATCTAACACTACATCGACAACATGTAAAAAGGTTTTCCAAAAAACCCACTAATTCTCTTATATTTTTGGTTTCTTTCTTGCTAAGGTGTGATATATGAAAGTGTTCTTTTCAAAGTAGTTACAAGGAAATAGACAGTGTGATAATTAAAATGTGTGCAAATCTAAGAAACAGCTGTATCACAACCCTATTCTTAGACAAAAACTAGTACAATAAAGCAGCAACCATAGTGAAAGGAGTGTGAAATTAGGAGACAAGAGGCCTAGGTTCTATTCATCTTTGCTACAAACTAGCCTTGTGAGCTTGACCTCTCTAAGGCGTCAACATTTTCAACTATAATTCTAGGAGAACGGACCATGGATTAAGGAGTAAATATGTTTGACAACAGCAAACACACTCATATTAGGATGCCAAACACTACCACTGTTTAATCCCTATGGGAAAAATTCTACTCCACAATTTTTTAATTCCTTCTCTAGTTGAAAAGATTTCCCCTAAAAAAATAAAACACATGAACTCACCATAATTATTTAAACGTTAAAATGGTGCCTGTTATACTTCACAATTGTTACAAGGGAAACATGCTTTCTGTTTTAGATGAATTTTTTAAAGTTAAGTGACTCACATTTTCTTCTCAGTATAACGTAATTATTACGAGCATGATTTTTGGATCTGGAGTGCCCAGACTCAAACCCCAACACCATCACTTATTAGCTATGTGACCACAGGCAAGTAACTTAACCTGTGTATCTACCTCATAAGATGGTTGTGAAAACTAAACGAATTGTTCCATGTAAAGTGCTTAGACCAATGCATGATATAGAAATCACTTAACTTGTGTTACCTATTGTGACCTGTGATTTCTTAACTTCATACACTCAATCCCTTAAAATATTGCATTTAGAACATATTTACACAAAAAGATGATCATTTTTAATTCATTGGGGCCATTATCCAAAATAAGTGTAGCTTTAAATGTGGCTCTAATTTCAAGACATGTAAACAACAACAACAGAAAAGGACATTTACCAAAACTGAAGAGAAAAATATTGCAGTTAGCCATGAATCTTTTCAAAAATGTTTCAAACAAGTGAGATTCAAGGCAAATTTCAAATGCAACAGACACATGAGAACAAACTAACTCACAATATGAAAACATAGCTGGAAAAACTATTATAATCTATTGGTTTACCTGGAAGTGGAATTGGCATGCCAGGAAGGGGAACACGAAATGGAGGTACCATTACTGGTGGAAAAGCAGGTATTGCTGCTGCTGGCTGAGGTACTGAATGAGGAACGGCAGGAGGTAACGCCTGGGGATGCGGCTGAGGAACGGTTTGCACAGGTGTGGCTGTAGGAGCAGGAGTTGAAACACTAACTGTAGGCGTGGCAACTGAAACAGCAGAACTTGGGGTCTGATCTTGTGTTGTGGGTGCTGATAAAAGATAAAACAGAAATATGTATCACTCCTTCATAAACCATTTTACTATATTCATTCATCATTCACTCATTCAGTATGTAAGTATTTAGGGCCCATTCCATGCACTGCAAGGAATTTATAACAAGGTCTCTGTCTTCAAGAAGCTTGAAAATAGTTAAATGAAACATAAACAATAACTAAAACACAAAGTGAAATGGGATAAATGTATAGGAGTGTAACTCAAGACCCAAAGACCATTTCTTATTGTGAGACGGTACAGAAAATTTTATACTGTGGTGATAGGCCTTGAAAATTAGGATTTCAACAAGGAAAATGACAAAGTGAAAGGAGAAAATAAGCAAGTGGTGAGAAAAGTGAGTAAAAGCAAAGAGTAGGGGACAACAAGGTATTGTTTAGAAAACAGAAGCAGTCAACTAGTAAAACACTAGGCATACCAACAGAACCAGTGAGTTACAGCTGGAAAGGCAGGCCAGAGGCATAAAATGGGAGGCCTTGAACAGACAACTAAGGAGTCTGCACTTGACTGGGTAGGGAAAGGGAAGAACTTATGTAAACGTAGAGAAATGATCTAAAAGAATGAACACCAAAACGTATCTGTGTACACCTTTTACTTTTTACTACACATGCTTCATTACAGTTTGATTTTTTTTTTATAAGAATGCATTCATGTGTTACTTATGTGACTTCATGAATGTAAAAGGGATGTGGGGGAGGTAGAATGAAGGTTTCTGTATGGAAGAGTAACAATCACTGTTCATTTGATGAATTAACCTGGCGGATGCACAGGAAGAAAAGGAAGAACAGAGGTGGGAAAATCAATTTCAACATATCTGGAGTTGTCCAAGCAAGGAAGAACAGAGAGAAAAAGGTATGCAATAACTAATGACTGACTGGATATGAACAAATGGAGTCAAAAACGACTTGGGTTTCTCTATAATTATTTCAAAATAAAAAGGTAAAAAAAGAAAAAAAAAACAACTCAGGTTTCCAATGTGAGAGACCAGCAAAATGTGAAATTCAGGATAATTTGGTTCTGCTAATATGTTATTTTTAAATATCAAAAATAAAACATTTCATCCCTAATAATCACACTTTGTGACCCCCAAAATATGTAAAATTCCTTTTTCTTAAGTTTCAGTTCTCAAATATTATAAAACATTTTTTGTTATTTATTCACAACCCATCTAGTTCCAAAACAAAATTCATTTTCATAATTCATTGGTAACTAATACTTCATCTTTATCTTGATATAAAGAAAAATGCCAAACTTTACCTATACTGGAATAAGAATGAATTTATCAAATTAAATAAAACAGTGCTTTCCCAATCTTTATGCCAATTTTATTCTAAGGGAAAGCACACTGTTTAATGCAAACCACCCAATAATCCAACTGAAAAAATTTCTCACTGTCTTTCCTTCAGCTCCTAACAATGAAAAACTCACTTAGGCTGGGAAGATGTCAGCAATTTCATACTTGTTAATGAGGGACTCACCTTGGCTAAATAGACAGCAGGGCCAAACAAGTATCTTCAGGGGCCCAGGAATGAATTGGTGGTCTAGCATAGACCTAGCCTTAGGGTACAGTATCATATTAATATAATTTTATAACAGTATGAAAAATACAAATTACATGCAACATTTGCCCAGTCCCATACATATAGCATTTAGCATTTGTAATCTACTGCAATGGCTGAAAATATATCAAGTTATTCTTCCCAACTTCCCTGAGGAGGAGGATTTCATCAGCATTTTTCACAAACTTGCATAGGATAAAATGAGTTTATGCTCAACTGAGGTTAAAATATAAATTCCTTAATTTTTAGTTCAATTTACCCACAGGTTTATACTGCAGTTCATAGAATTACATTTTTTTAAAAAATCATGGTAATAGTATTTAGTAATATTTGCTAAACTCACAATACAAAGTACTGAGTCAGGAAAATAAAATGAGTTACAAAGGCATCAAATTTCAGGGGGAAAGGAACACCAAATGGAGATGGCAAAAAGTATTCACTCAACCTATTCCTCTTGCTGACACAGGATTTTCTGAATCTGATTAGTTGCCATGAGTCATGAGAGAAAAGGGACATAGGCAACAAAAGAATTAACTGGGAAGCTGGGAGAATGGTAGCTAGGACTTTATAGTAGGTAAATTCCTACTAACTCCATTTGCTAAAATGACTAGTGTAACACTAGACCTCAAAATATACTACTAATCCAGCCTCAGATCTTAACTAAAAAAGACAAGTGACTATCTCTAACAGATGAAGAAATATTAGGACTGATAACACTTCTTGACACTGAATCAAGTGAAATAAAAACAGCTATCAGGAATACTCAGAGAGACAACATCAAAATTGATGTTTAAAGGCAGTAAAAAGAACAAGATTTTGCTATTCTGTTCTTAGAATAAAGGCCTCCCTATCACTGAAGGGTAGTACAAAAAATGAAAAACAGGAATTCTGAATAGAATGGTTGGTAATGGACAAGATACCTATGGGCCTACTGATAGACCACTCTGATATGGAAATGGAATACAAAGAGAACAGTTAAAAGTTTTTGGCTACCCACCTCCCTTAAAACAAAGTACTACTATTTTTCCTTCCGAAGAGGCAGGGAACAAAACAGAAGCAACACAGAGCCTCCACATAGAACCACACTGCTTTTAATTAATCTCCTTCTCCCATCACCACCACAAGTACCCCATAAAAACTGACTGTTTTCTGCCTTGCCCCACAGGTTTTAGAAGCATTTGCCTATAAAAAGGCAAAGACCCTCAACCAACTAGCTAGTATCACTGTTAATCTGTATTTTCAGAATTCAACTTAGCTACAAGAGACCTGTAAAGCATTATTTACATCTTCCTATTAAGTACATTTTCTCCCAAGCCCTCTAAAAAATATCAAATAGGGCCTTTAAAAACACTGTCTCCATATCACATGTACCTTTCTTCTTCGGTTACTACGCACGTCAATAAAATAAAATCAAATTTGAATTTAAATTTAGTAGTATGACTAAATTTCTCTCATGTACATATTTCTCACAAAGAAATGTATATATAGTGTATATACATTAATATACACTAATAATTCCCTAGTCCCTGAAGCTACTGGGGGAGGGAAGAGAGACAGCTTTTTTTTTTTTTTATTCTCACCCATTATCCAGGTAGTAAACTAATCTAAATTATAATCGCCTTGTAGGGATAATTATGTATCTTCATGCCAGTATCATAATAAATAATCAAATCAATAAAATTATTTAAATATTTGGGGGCTCAATCTCACCCTGTAGAAAAAGTAGCAGCATACTTATATCAAAAAAAACAAAACAAAACAAAACTCAGAACTAGTAGCATAAGTATTAATGACAATCTTTCAAGCAAATTAATATTCTTCTCTCCTCATCCCTGAAATCTATTAATTGTCTCTCATCTTTATAAAAAAGATGTAACCTTTGGGCCTCTGCGTCTTCATACCTGAAAATTCTCTTACCTTTCGAACTGCTTCTAACACAACTCGACATTTCATCTGCCTGCATCCCATTCTGGGACCCTTCTACCTCTAAACAAGATTACTGAAAAGTTCCTAAGATTCCCTGATTTCAACACTACGCAAAAAACGAGTGCCATAAAAATCTTCCAGAATACTGCATTCATATAGACTGCCTAGTGCCTGCCTGCCTCACCCATTTGCCTGGTTCTTAAAACTCTTCATAACCTGGTCTCTTATTCAATATATTAACCAACATAAATCCTCCCACCTAACAATTCATAAACTATATTTATTCTCATTTCCTGACCTACGTTTCCCACTACCTGAAACCTCTCTGAAACTTTGAACCTATTCAAATCCTATCACACATCCTTTATGATAAACCTCAATACCCATGTAGTCCACTCACTTGTCTCTCCGTTTTCTTGAATTCTTATATCTTCTATTTTCGCTGCATAACTTTGCACGCTATTCTCTAATTGTTTCACATGCATTATTCTTGCCTCCTCAATTAGAAAAACTGGAAACTCTGCAAGATAGGGGCAGGGGCCAAGACTTACACTTATTCTGCAAACCCCACATCACCCAGCATTACTGTTGGCCAAGTTGAATAGCTAACTCTACACTTCCCCAGTTTAGCTTCATGAATTTCAACTGGGCAAATAATTTCTTCTTCTAATGTAAATTTCTGTTCTTTTTAGCCAAAAGTCTTAATGTCAAAAACATATTTTAAATAACATCAAGGATAATATCTAAAACACTAGGATCATTCTGGAATGCCTTCCCACTTGTCCATTTCTCTAGCCCCTAAATGAAAACACATGCTGACTAGTACTCACTTGATACTGTCTGCGAAACTGAAGAGGCAGTTGTTGTGGTAGAAGTGGTAGAGGACGGGGTTGATGATGATGTTGAAGTGGATACCACAGGTGCTGGGCTACTGGTCGTAGGGGTGGAAGCTCCCACTGCTTGTGCTTGCACTTGCGCCTGCACCTGGGCCTGGGCCTGGGCCTGAGCCTGAGCCTGTGCCTGCGCCTGTGCCTGGGCCTGCGCTTGCGCTTGAGCCTGTGCCTGTGCCTGCGCCTGCGCCTGCGCCTGGGCTTGGGCCTGAACCTGGGCCTGGGCTGCAAGCATAGGTGTCAGTTCTGACTGCTGAATAACCTTAACTCCATCTGGCTTGGTCCATGCAGATTCACGTGTCCGAGCATTGTAATAATAAACCTGCAGAGAAAGCAAAATCATCGGTATCAAAGAATCTGTCAACTATCATTTATAAACAATAATACAACTATATTTTGTCTTAAAACAGTATTAAAAAAAACCTTACAAAACAGAAAGTACATCAAAATTTGTATATGATGAGACTAAAGGTACTTTTTCACTCCTTTCTTCCTTCCCCCCAGTTTTCTATAATGAGCACACTATATTTTTAACACACACCAAAAAAGAACCAAGGTTATATTTTGTGCACAAAGTTAACACAGCAGGCCTGAGACTGCTATCCTTAGAAAGCCCTGTCCACAATGTTGGTCCTTGGCTGGCATCTGGAAACTTAGATTTCAGGAGGGTTCCCATCATTCCCTAACTGATAAGAATGGCTCATTATATTTAAACTGTTTATGCAAACAATGCAGTTTATGCTGAATACATGCCTTCCTTCTGGGAGTCTGGAATGTGGTATGTGCTGGGCAGATGGTGCCAGATATGGGACCAGTCCCCAAAGAAAACCCTCGACTCCTCAGCTCAGGAGAGCTTTCCCAGCAGACAACACTTCACCTGTGTGTTCACAATGCCATGTCGTAGGAATTAAACACATTCTATATGATTCCACTGAAAGGACTCCAGAAAGCTTGTGCTTGGTTGCTCCAGACTGCAGCCCATGCACCTCTTTCTCTTTGCTGGTTTTGCTTTGCATCTTTTCTCTGTAATTAGTCTTAGTTGTAAATACAACTACATGCTGAGTCCCATGAGTTCTCCTAGCAAACACTAAACCTGAAGGCTGTTTTGGGGACCCAAGGCACATATTTAAAATACAGGCTTCCAGAATCATAGGCAAACCTATGTAAGTGCTCCAGGCCACCTTATGTCTGTGCATAAGTCCAATCTAGCGAGCCTTTCCAGGAGTCCTGCCCCACCCTGGCTTACCCAAGGCTCATTCCTAATTGGCAAAGATACAGTCACTGATCTCAATCTGCCAGAACTCCTGTTTCACTCTTCTGTTACTAAGAAGCCAACAACCTAAATACATTTTATAATTTACCTTCCCATCTGGAGTTTTATTTTCAACCCATATCTCCTCAGTAGGAGGCAGTGCTGGAGTACCAGGAGCAGTCACAGGAGGCATTCCTGGTGGAAACATCATACCCGGTGGAGGAGGCATGGTTCCCATGGGTGGAGGCATGAAAGGTGGTCTCTGTTAATTCACAAGAAGTAATGTCACTTGTGTTTATCTTTTTTCCTTCAAATTATTACTAAATTCTACCCAAAAGTAAAGCACTGTAAGAGAACTAGTTTTACAGTCAATTCAGATACATTTATCTAGGTTGTGTAAGAGAAGTTTCTCTGTAATAAAAATGATTACTAAATAGACTAGAAAGAAGTACATCAAAATTCTAACAAACAGTCATTCTCTGGGTTATAGCATTATGGGTGAGTTTTGCTTTGTTCTTTAAACCTTAACTGCCTATTTCATACACTGGGCACTAGATTACTTTCAAAAGAAAAAAACTGATTCTTATTTACAAATAACATAGCAATAACTAAAAAGGAAAAACCAGATATACCTAACCCTTTGTTCTCTTTTCCTACAAGAAAAAAAAGAATATTAGCTAGGAAAATATTCATCATTTCCTATTTTTCAAATAATAATAATGTAGCTCACCAAAGATGTTAACATCAGTAAGTTTAAAAGATACAATAAAAAAAATTATCCCTTTTACTTTTCGGGAAAATGAGAATTTAAATGGTATATATTATAGTTAAAAAAAAAAAACCAACTCCTGGAACCATTCATTACTGATTCAACACTATCTCTGGTAATTCCTTCAACGACTGCTGACCCAAGCCAAGATCCTGAACCAAACAATTTAACTGTAACTGCTATATCTTAGTCACTAAAGCAGAAAAGAGGTCTGCCATTTTGAAAACAGATTTTGAACAGGGATTAAAAGATTTTCTCTATAATCTACAAGTAACATTAGAATTTAATTATCCAAAGCATCTTAATCTGGTTAATGGAATTGACATTATGCTAATAATGTGCAACTGTATTTCATTTTCCTAAAAATGTTTTCTTTTCCATACTCCAGTCTTTCTGGATTCAGCTTGCTGTCTGTCAAGAATCAGCACACAGGCCCATGTTCTATAAAATATCCACCCCAAATATATCTCATGCACCAGGAGCTGGAAATCACTTGGATTTACTGTAAAACCACACAATCATCCATCAAGACCAAGAAAAGCATCACAACATTAGAAAGTATCCCATTATAACATCTGATATACTTCCATTAGTGGGTTACATTAATCCATTACATTTTATAATATTCTGCAAGGACTTTAACTATTAAAGGCACAAAGTAGAATAAATTCACATGTAACAAGTTATACCACAGTCAGTAGGTCAAAGTTACTTCCTATTCTAATCCTGAAGAAAACATAAAACCATTTAACCATTTGTTTAAGGGGGGGTGGGGGAAGGGGGGGCTGCTCATTACTAGGAAGGCAACAAAATTACTAAGCAACGTATTAAAACCTGGTGTTTCTTCCATAAATATAACCCTATTAAAACAGAGTTAACATCACTTAAACAGTAGCTCATTATCTTTCTATTTTTAATAAGTTCATTCTTGATTATCCAAGCTAACAGAAGGGAGATGATACTACAGTATTTATTTCATTTCAGAATGGTACAGGCTGAATAAACTAAGAAAACATAGAAACATACTCAGTCAAAAAGAATATAATCTCAAAAGTAGGTATTTTTGAGAGTTGACACCTTCATAACCTCATTTCAGACAATAACTGGGCCTATTTACACTAAAGAGGGATATATGCCTCAGGTTAAAACACCAGAAAAGTTTTTATTTAAAGAAATCCCACAACAATTCTATTTCTAAAATTTTAAGATAACCATATTTTTTTCTGGGGAAGGAAAAAAATCCAAATATTGTGCTTACAAAATGTGTTTGTTGCCACTTTCTAGATTCTATACTAGGCATCATTTCTGGGGAGAACTGCTCAGGAATATACATACATATATATTTAAATTTACTTGCAATATGTATCACTGAAAACAAATTTCCCCTACTCTACACATAAGATTTCAAACTTCATTTCCCATAAAGAAGATGAATTACTAAAGACAATTCTCAGAGACGAAGGCAGGTTAGAACTACGCTATTCAATCCTAACTTAACACATACGTTTTTCTATCACCATATACATTTCCAGTCTGAATTTCCATACTAATTATTGTTACCAGTGCTTTTAGAGCAACACATTAATATAAGGATGTTCTTTAGTTTCCATTTTCCTATAAAATCAAGAACACAGGTTTTAAAGGCAAAACTCATATATAATATTGACACTAATGCCAACAAAGAAACAGCTACCTCTATATTCTTTACCTGGAGGTGTGGAGGGCCCATAGGTGGAGGAATCCCTCCTGGAGGAGGCATTGGTGGCATATTAGGATCAAAAGGAGGACGTCCAAATGGGGGCCGAGGTGGTGGAGGAGGGCCTCGCATCATACCAAAAGGTGGAGGAGGTCGCATGAGAGGTGGTGGGCCTCGCATCACTGCATTTGGTGGGGGAGCTGGGCCTCGGAACCTCAAGGCCTGCTGTTGAGCCATCCTGTGTGGGAAAGCCATGAATAAATTTTTCTTTCTCAATGTAACAAAAATGTAGCTACTAACCTCTAATTACATCAAATTTTCAAAGCCCTTAAGAGCAAGTAGAGTTGGAAAGTCATATTGTACCACTGCAGTAGAGTGCATCAGTAAGAATGATCAATAGACACCAAAATCTAGGAGGAAATTTAGATGAGGGAGGTTATTTGGATGGTCTTAAAGTATCTTCCAACATGTTTCTTACAGTTGCAAAGAAGGATGAACAAAACACCTATGCAATAGAGAAACTGACCTAATGTGACTGAGAAGGACACAACATCATCTATTCCAGGCAAGAATGCATAACCTCAATCTAATAAGGAGCTATTTGACAAACACAAAATGAAGAATGTTCTATTAGAAAGGGGGCAGCAGGGAGTATATTCTTCAGAAATATTGATGTTATACAAAAAAGACAAAGGAAGGCTGTGGAAATGTTCTAGATTAAAGAGGCCAAAGAGACATGACAACACAATAACAACTCTAGACAGGATACTAGTTTAGGATCTCTAGTTTAGAGAGAAGAAATGCTATAAAGGACATACTGGATTAATAGACAACACTGGAATACGGACAACAAATTAAAGTATTTTATCTGCAAATTTACATTGATACCTGTACCTGTGCTGTAGTTAAGAGAAGATCTCTATCCTTAGAAAATAAACACTCAAGTATTTAGGGGTAAAGGGCCATGGGTGTGTGTGTGTGTGTGTGTGTGTGTGTGTGTGTGTGTGTGTGTGTGTGTCTGTCTTACCCTCAAATGGGGTAAAGGGCCATGGTGTGTGTGTGTGTGTGTGTGTGTGTGTGTGTGTCTGTCTTA
>NC_041221.1:141815043-141831816 GCF_002837175.3 Physeter macrocephalus | reverse complement strand
GTGTGTGTGTGTGTGTGTGTGTGTGTGTGTCTTACCCTCAAATGGGGTAAAGGGCCATGGGGTGTGTGTGTGTGTGTGTGTGTGTGTGTGTGCGTCTTACCCTCAAATGGCTCCAAGTAATAAAGCACAACAGGTAAAATATTAACACTAAGCGTACTATTTTTGTTTTTGCAACTTTTTGGAAGTTTGAAATTACTTCCAAATACAAAGTTTTTATAGCAGAGGAGGGTAGCAGCTTAAGAGATCATTAGTATTCTCTAACTAAAGGGAAAGCCCTCTGTACACTGCACCCCACCCCACCCTTCAATCTCTAGCTAAACACCCTGCTGTATTTTCTCCATGGCATTCAAGCAGATAAGCAATATCACATAAGATGGCATTATCTATCTCCTCTCATAAGTGCTTTTTAAAAAAAATTATTAACTCTAACAAGTGCTTACTATGTGCTAGGCAGTAATCATAAGCTCTTTTTAAGTTATTTAATCATCATAGCAACCCTGAGATAGATTTTATCAACCTCATTTTACAGATTAAGGCGCACAAAAGTAAAATAACTTGCCCAAGGCCACACAGCTGGTTCAGTGGTAAAGCCAGAATTCAAACACAGGTGAATGGCTCTTAAACGCTATACCATGCTTTCTATCTAAGCCCCTTTTGAGCAAGAATTGTCTGTCCTGTTCACCTTTATATCCCCAGCACATAGTTATGTCTGCCCATAGTAAGGTTCAATAAGTATTTGCTGAATGTACCACTGAACACCTAGGTAATACTGTATCTTACAAATAGGGTATATAGAATCTTAAAAAAATCTTTACTATAATTTGCCAGTCAATTTACTGAGCACCTATCACAGTCTTCCCAGTAGCTACAATAAACCTCTCCATTATACATGAAATTTACATGCTCAAGAGAAGTGCTCAAGAGAAGATTAACAATTATATTCCTCATGTACATTTGATGGCAATCATTCTTATACTCTCTCCTCACCAGGTTCTTCCAACTTTCCTACACTTTTCAATCCTGTGCTTAAGACCACCCCCCTTTCAACGTTCTCTAAATTTTCTACATCGTAATTCAATTCTGACACAAAAAATCCTAATAAAGAACCACGTTGCCTTCTAGGAGAGCACTAGGATTGTAAACACATCCAGAACTACTATATCAAATATATTTCACCAAATCTGCAAATGAACCTACACTCAATGTTAGAAAGTATAAGTTTTAAAGCGATCGCAAAAAAAAATAATCAGTCTTTTTCAAATTATATGCACTCCCAAAAGACAGATGGTCACTGTTATTGAAGCAATGTTTTAACCTTTAGGGCAGGAAAAAACTTAACCACCAAGAAAAGATATTCCGTTTCAGCCTTCAGTTAATAATGTATCTTAATCTTAGATTTCCTGAATCTGCCTCTTCCTTTTCAAAAAATCTACACTATTTCTCTCTTTAGAGTTTCACACTTCCTAGTTATAACGTGAAGTTAAGCATTTTAGGTTCTAAAACCACGAAGAGTCAAATCAGGGCTCTGCCTTTTGTTGTCAGGCTGCTCACATGTTTTCTGAGCCTGCATATACTCAGATGTAAATGGGGGGGGAATAGAAATAAAACCTCTCTCTGTTCAATGAGATAATCCCCATGAAACATTTAGGATAGTACCTGGGACACAGTAAACTATTTTAACTATCATTACTTTCATTCCCCCACAAAACCTAGCATAGTGCTCTACCTGAAAAGCACTTGGTGGCCAATTTGACTAGATGGCTTTCAAAGTCTGCCATGAAAATGGCAGCAAAATTCACATAATTTCCTCTATCGACAGCCTCAAGTTGCCATTTTCTGATGTCAGATATGTATAGCACATGTGCTGAGCTCTTTATATACACTGCTTCATCACAACAACCTCACCAGACCTGCAGTGAGGATTAAATGAGCTAATAAAGAACTTGGAACAGCACCCAGCACGTAAGTATTAGCTATTATTGCTGTTGCTGTAACATCAGTATAGTAAGAGTATTAGTAAAATACTAATAATTTAGTAAAATACTAAAATTACTGTTAAACGGTATTAGTAGTGTTACTACTATAATTATTATAATGCTGTTGCTGTAACATCAGTATAGTAAGAGTATTAGTAAAATACTAATAATTTAGTAAAATACTAAAATTACTGTTAAACGGTATTAGTAGTGTTACTACTATAATTATAATTATATTATAATTATATTTATAATTATAATACTAATAATTAATATTAGTGTTAACTATTACTATAATTATTATTAGCAAGTTCTATATAACCTGGCCCTTGCTGACCTCTCTACAGACTCTAGTCTTTCTGATCAACTACTTGATTACCCTGAAGCCTCTGCAGTTGTTCCCTCTGCCTGGCATGCTTTTCCCCAGATCTTTATATAACTGACTCACTCTTCAGTCTCAGCTCAAAGTTCACCTTAAACTCCTTTCTCACCCTAGTCTCTCCCAGCCCCTCTCTATTTCATTACCCAATTTGAGTTTACAATTATGATAAATGCTATGAGAAAAATCTCACTTGTTTACTTTTGTACTATCTCTACCCATAGTACATAGTTTCTCCTTATTATAGTGATGCATCCCAGTGTCCAGGATGGTAGTGTTCAATTATTGTTTTAATAATGATAGTGAACCCTGGGTACTTCCTATATACCTGGTACGGTTATAGGGACATTATTTGTACTAAGTCTTTCAATCCTAACAACAACCCAATGAGATAAGTTTGGCACCATTTTTACAGAGGAAACTATGGCAAGAAAAAGAACTTGTTTATGGTAGGTAGTCAGTGGTAACACCAACATATTCTTAGTCCCATTATACAGCTGAGGAAATTTAGACTGCAAGTACCTCATCATAAGTCATAAAGTATTAATAAGTAAATAAAGGCCTTGGGTAAAGGATCTATACAAATCTAACTCTAAATCTTAATGGCCCTCAACCACAAAGGAATAGAAAGGCATTTGGAACTCCAAATAAATTCTGTCTATTGTAGGTTATTTGCATTCCTACCACTTTTAATCTTTAGGAAAACAGAAGCCTACTTGCATGAACAGAAACACAAAAAATTTTTTTTACAAGAACAAATGTATTTCCCTAGAAGTACTAAATCCAGATATGTAATCTTCCCAATGGTGAAGACAAGTCTGCAAATACTTCAATATAACAGGAAGAGCAAAAAATTTTTAAATGCTGATATATGCCAGGCAAATTAAAAGGAAGATTAAATGAGGAGACCTAGGTTTTAATCCAGACCCTGCCAATACCTCGGTGACCCTGTGTAAGTCTCTTCACACTTGCAGGCTGATTTCCTCATTTGATGTGGTTAGTTTGGAATTTAGATCAATCTTAATTATCATGGAAGGTCCCTGAGGAAAAAGGTTTTCAGTCTGGTTCAAGACTCTACTGCCAGCACCTAGGTCAGTGACTCGCACACTGCACACACTTAATAAATGTGGGTCCACTAAACGGACTATCTCTAAATCTCAATTCATTTATTTACAATATATATACACTGAACACCTTATTCTTCAGGCACTATGATAGTGACACACCATGACATGCATTCAGAATACAAATACAAAAATTAAGCCCCAATTTCTGCCATCAGAGGTCACAAAAGCAACTAATTTCTCTTAAACTATGACAAATGTTAAAATAAAAGTCTACAATATGCTCTGGAAGGAACTGCCAACCCAACAGGCTAAGGTATAAAACATTTCCAACAGAACACCTAATTTAAAGCCCTATTCAAATCAGTTTTGCAACAATGTCTAGACTACTATTAAAGTCTAAAAGGCTACTCATTGTAAAACTGAAGAAAAATACTCTCTAAAATGCTAAGTAACGTTCCCAGATAAACCTATAAGACTAGTAACCTTCTCTTCAGGTCAGAATCAGGAATGAACCTTTCATCACTAAAACTGAACGACCCTGGCCATGCACTTTGATCACTCATTACTTAAGTGTACACGTGGGGTTTAAAGGATTTGAGATACATCCCTGAAATAAGACTTTATTCCTGCCAAAGCAAGAATTTTTGTGACCATTCAGAATCTAAAAGACATAACTTTTTCTTTTTCCCTGAAAACTTAGTAACAATACCCGTTTTCCTTATACAATTTCATCTGGTGCTCTAGACAATACTAGAGTCCTCATAACTTATTCTGCGCTTTTTCATTCTCAAAGACTGACAGTGGCACAATTCAGAATGGGAGCTGAACACCTGACATGACATTTTTCCCACCCAGAAACATTAAAAAAAAAAAGTATCAAATACAAGTAAAGCTCAGTACCTCGTTTTCCTTAAAAACCACTGACTAAAGATTTTTCTCTCCAAGACGCTTAATTACAAATTCCAGAGGCAGGGAAAAACCAGGGTAAGAAAGGTCACTGCCATCCTTAGGGCGATGGCGTGAGCAGACAAACAGAAGGGAGAGGAATGGAAGAGTGCACCAAGCCTGGCTGCCTGGGTTCAAGCCACTTCCTGGAGCCACGATTCCACCAAACCGAGCCGGTTCTACTTCCCCAACCTCTACGAGACTCAGTTTCCTCACCTGTAAGATGAGCAAGTCACTTAACTGAAGATGGCTCTTGCACTGGGGCCTGCAAAATAAGAACAGCAACTACTCCAAAGGATGGGTGTGAGGATCACAAGAGACAAGTCTAAGGAAAGGGTCCTCTGGCCCCTGGAAGCACCTAACAAACGGCTACTGCTATTGTTACTACTCACAAATACGGGGTAAGAAACCAAAGAATAAAAGAAAGGAAGGCCGCACGAAGTTAATGAAAAGCAAGCAACGTGGGGAAGAAGGAACAGGGCAGACGTGGGGACCCCAAAGGGCGGCGGAGGGCGTGGAGAAGGCCGAGCCGGGGAGTTGCCTGCGGCGTGGAAGGCTTCCGGGAGGAAAACTGGGCCCGCGCCGGCGTCGCGCCGGGAGCAAAGCTGAAGCGGCCCGCGCCTGAGGCGGAGCCCCAAAGCGGGAACGCCGGGTCCGGCCCAAGGGCCGTAGGCCGCGAAGGGCGCCGGGGACCCGCGAAAACCGCAGGAAGCGCCCCGAGAACGTGCAGGAGGCCGCGACCCAGCCCCGGCCCGGTTCCCTCATTCAAGCCGCCTTCCCTTCCCCCTTCTCCAATCCCATGCGGTCCTGGCCCCCAGCTGCCGCGCGTCTTCGACCCACCCTCTACCCCGGCCCTTCGCGAGGCGGGCCGAGCCCCTGGGACGCCGGAGCGCCAAGATGTAAGGTACAGCAGCGCCCTTACCTGAGCTCCCCCGGGTTGAATCGCTCACCGTCCCCCCCGTCCCCGCCACGCTCCGCCATTACAGAGGGCCGCGTTCTTCCACCCGCCGACTCAGCGTCCCCTATTGGCCGGGCGGGTCGTCAATCTCGCGCGAGAGAGGCGGAGATAGCAGAGATCTGTGAAATGAATGGTCAGACTTTCCATCAATCCTCGAGCTGAGGATGGTATCTGCCTTATTATTGGTGAAAGGGCCCGCCGACTTTGAAAGCGGTATGGAGACAGCCAGTTGATTGGTCGCTCGGAGGCTTTATGGGAAACGAGACTTCAGCAACGGGGAACTGCCGGCGCCCTCTCGCGGTAAGTGAAACTGGGTCCTCCCACGTACTGCTCGGCCTGTGGTAGCCACGTGTCTGCCGGCTTCCAGAAAAGTCAGTTGTGGAGCCATATTGGCCTCTTACTGGACTTATTGGCTGGGGCCGAGACCATTTCCATTGCGTGAGCCAATCAAAAATCGACCTGGGTAGCGGGTAAGCCAATCACAGAGTTGCTGTGGAAATGAGCCATTTCCCAGCTTTTCAAAGTCAGGAGTCTTAAGGCACCACAGGATTATACCCGTGTTATTAACCAATATATTACTAACTACAAGAATACCTCAAATTGTATTAAATAATTAGTCGCAGGCTAAGAAGTGTTGTAAGTTGCTGTATTAAGTTGCGGGAGGCTAGCCTCAGGCAATTTACAGTTTAAACCATCTGTCCTTCAATTTCAAAATACACTTGTCTGAAATTAGCATACCCTGATACCCAGAAGGAATTCTGAATATTCATTTATCTTTTATTAAAAAAAAAAAAACCAAAACTTTAGGCACTGGAGTTTCAAAATTACGATGAAGATGAATTCTACCATTAAGGAACTCAAAATATTAAACTAATAATAGATATATTTTACTCAGACCTAAGCATATATACCAAGCACTGTCCTAATTACTTTCCATGTATTATCTGTTTTAGGCCTCATAAAAAGGCCTTATAAGAGGTGAGTACTATGAATAGCCACAGTTTATACATGAGACTGAGGCAGAGAAAAGTTAAGTAACTTGTCCAAGTTTACACAGCTAATAAATGGCAGAGCCTGGCCTTAAACCTGAGACAGTATGTCAGCAAAGCCCCATTGCTAAACACCGTGATCCAAGAAAAACTGAAAACATACATGTACACAAAAACTTGTACAAAAATATTCATAGCAGCATTATTCATAATAGCCAAAATGTCCAAACAATTGGTGAATCAATTTAAAAATATGGTATATTTATACAAAGGGATTTTATTCAGCCATAAAAAAATTAAGTACTGATACATGCTACAACATGGATGAACCTTGAAAACGTTATGCTAGGTGAAAGAAGCCAGACACCAAAGGCTACATATCCTATTGAGGCAGGAGATAGGTGGGCCCCCCCGCAGGGTAAGCAATTGGAGTTTCTGTCCACAGGGAACAAACTCCAGTTGCTTACCCTGGGCAGCTGGGTGGCCAACTATGTCCTGCCTCAATCTTGGCTGATAGAGTCGTGCCCTCGTGGTAGTTTACAATCACTTATGTGGGGTATTTCATCCGGGTTTTCTTTGGCCAATCATTTTGATGTGCCTGGTTCAGAGTCCGTATTTGGTATATCTCAGGATCCTCCCGCGTGTGTGTGTGTGTGTGTGCATCTCTCAGTTAAGATGGATTCCAGCGAAGAGGCCTATGGGTAGACTTGACATCATTCCCCTTTTGACCTCCAAGGAGCTTTCTAGTCGGGAAGGTCTCCTTGACTTCAAGAATGAGAAATATGTGGTCTCTTATCTTTTATCTGGGCAGGGCCCAGCCTCCTCTCTCAATTGTCCTGCTGTTGATATTTTGGAGTTTCTGTTCACAGGGAACAAACTCCAATTGCTAACCCTGGGGGGGGGCCCATCTACCTCCTGCCTCAATATGATTCCATTTAATGAAGTATCCAGAATAGGCAAATCCATAGAGATGGAAAGTAGATTTCCAGGATGGGGGTGGGGAGTGACTGCTAATGGGTATGGGATTTCTTTTTGGATGATAAAAATATTCTAAAATTAGATAGTGGTGATGATTGCACAATTTGGTGAATATACTAAAACCTGTTGAATTGTACACTTTAAAGAGTGAATTTTATTGTATGTGAATTACAGTATTTCAATAAGTACCATGCTATACTGAATGCCAGTTAAATATTCAAAATCAATTAAGTATGATAAAATGTGATAAAGGCTGAACACAGTTCTGACCATGATCGTTTGGAAAAAGGAAAGTATGGTTAAAATTTCACTAAATACGTAACATTTGAACACTGAAACTTGAATGAGAGTGAATGGTTAGATCCCTTTTTCAACATCAGCATGCATCTCCAAGTCCTGGCAAACTATTCCAAAAATAATACTTATATAGATGGCTCAAGACAGACTAATCCCCACTGCTGGAAAACAAAACAAAACAAAAAACAAAAAAAACCCACCTCAAAATGGATACCTTACAGAAAGATAGTCACTGGCATATAATAAAAGATGACAACAAACTTTCAGTTTGAATGGATGGAAGAATGCCTTGAGGGGCAGACATATATACATATGTAGACGTATCACACATATAGATATAGAGACAGATAGATAGATATAAAATCATTTCATTGCTTCACTATTATAGTTTACTCACATAAACATGTCCTTGAAATTCAGGTATTTTGCACTTAATAGTTATTAAAAACGTAACGCAAATATGAGCTGTGTCTTCACTGAACCATTTTATTAAATCAATGTAAAAAAAGAATTAAAGAAATTCAGTGAATCTTTTAAGAAACCAAATAGACTTCCTGTAGTCAAAGCTTGATAACTCTTAAGATACTACAGATGGGCATAGCTGTACAGAACAGAAAAACAAATACCATCTTTGCCCAATTGGCAGCAACTGAGTTATAGATCCTAACATTTAGTATATCAAAGTGAACTGAAGAGGCAGTGTTGGCTCAAAACTGATTAATATCATCAGGGCTCTAAGTCTTTGTTATGAAGTCACTCTTCAGAAGTGACTCTTGAGAAGTGTTTCCAATGCTGAGTCAGTTTTTTTTTCTTAATAATTACCATTTTTGAACACTTATCTTAAGCCCATGGTAGGTACTTTGCATACACTATTTTTAATCCCCTGCAGGGCAGGCATATTGTCCCCATTTTACATATGGGGACACTGAGGCTCAGGGGTAAGACTCACCCAAGGTTGTATTGATAGAATCTGCTTCTGAGTTCACTCACATGATTGTTGGCATGTGTCACTTCCTCGTGGGTTGTTAGACTGAGGACATAGCACATGGGTCTTTTCATGGGGCTGATGACAACATGGCAGTTTGCTTCTCCCAGCATGAGCAATCTAAGAAAGAGAGGAAGAGAGAGAGACAGAGAGAGAATACCCAAGATGGAAGCCACAGACATTTTGTAACCTAATATTAGCAGTGAAATTCCATCACTTCTGCCCATACTCTATTCATTAAAGCAAGTCAATACATCCAGCCCACACTCAAGGGGAGCGGATGGCACAAGAGCTGAATACCAGGAGGTGGGATCACTGGGGGCCATCTCACCTACCACACTTCCTTTCAGGTCTCAACTTACACAATTACTTCCTCCAGGAAGCATTCTTCAGAGAGAAAATCTGACCGCTAGCCACCCCCATCTAGGTAATTTCCCCTATCATATTCTCCTATAGCACACAACATGCCTTTGTAACATTCCAAGCACTTGTTACTACCTATTGTAACATTGAGCATTATGTGTATAATGTGTTTTACATATTTTACCTTATTTCTTTTCCTGTCAACTCACTTTATTGTTTTTAATTCTGAAATATTTTAAAGTAAATTATAAACATCATGACATTCCATCCCTCAATACATCAGTATTTATCTCTTTTAAAAAATTCCACAGTTTTCTACATATCAAAAATAACATTTTCACTTCTAACAAAATTAGCAGTAATACCAAATCCATATTCAAATTTCCCCAACTGTCCCTAAAATGTCCTTTTCAACTGGTTTGTTCTGATCAAATCAGGATCCAATTCAGAACCATGCAATGCATCTTGTTGCTATGTCACTCAAGACCCTTTTAACCTAGAACAGTCCTTTTTTTCATGACACTGACTTGCTGAAGATCCCAGGCCAGTTCCACCTTTTGGATCTGTCTGATTGATTCCTCTAACCCTTGTATTTTTTATAAGTTGGAAGTTAGATCTGAAGACTTGACCAGATATAAATTGAACATTTTTATCAAGAGGACTTCAAAAGTAGTACTGTGTATTTCAGTTACATCATACCAGGAGACACATGAATATCTAAATTTCCCACCCTTAATCACTGACATTGGGTTAAGGTTATGACAGCTCAATCCTTACATTGTAATCAGAATGTTATCTGCACTATTAATAATTACTTTTGGACAACAGTCATAAACCAAGACCATCTCCAGCAAAATTGAACAAATGGTCACCCTACCTATCCACCATGACTTAATGGTTTAATGATTTTATCTTTTCCTAAATCAATACTTTCCTTAGGGCTAGCAAAATAATGATTTTCTAATTACATGTTACTTTCTACATTTACTAGCTAACAATTCTTCTGTAAATTAGAGATTTCCTTCAACAACAGGGGCTATTGCCCCCAAATACAGTTTCTATGCTAAAAGTGGAAATATGCTTAGTTCTTTCCCTTTATTTATCAACTTTCAAAATAAAATGATGGTTTGATAGTCATCTCACAACTGGGGACAGATTCTTTTTTCTGACTTCTTTAAGTATTATTACAGACTCACGGGTTTTCAGTTATTCAATCCGTTTCCATTAGCTACAATCAATAATCATTTTTGATGCTAGAATTTTCATACATTATCCATTTTCTTTTCACAACAATCATCTAAGTAAGGTAACATCACTGTCTCTTTTACATATCAAGAAACTGAGACAGGACTTCCCTGGTGGCACAGTGGTTAAGAATCCACCTGCCAATGCAGGGGACACAGGTTTGAGCCCTGGTCCAGAAAGATCCCACATGCCACGGAGCAACTAAGCCCGTGTGCTACAACTACTGAGCCCGCACTCTAGAGCCCGCAAGCCACAACTACTGAGCGCACGTGCCACAACTACTGAAGCCCACGCGCTCTAGGTCCCGTGCTCCGCAACAAGAGAAGCCACCACAGTGAGAAGTCCACGCAAGAAGAACAGCCCCCGCTCACCACAACTAGAGAAAGCCCGTGTGTGTGCAGCAACAAAGACCCAACACAGCCAAAAATAAATAAATAAATAAATAAAATAAAATAAAGTGCCTGGTGTACAGGCCTTCAAAAAAAAAGAAACTGAGACAAAGAGAAGTTAGGTAGCTAAGAAATTTACTCAGGTGGCTCAGATAGTAACTTCAATGTGCAGTTGAATACAGACTCCTAGAGAGTAGGAATGCATTCATGTTTTTTAATCAGGTTCTCCTGAATATAGCTCAGTGCCAGTTAATAAATAAGTCAATGAGCAAATTAGTTAATGATTATCATTTCTAGTTGACAGCAAAAAAAAATTCTAATACCTACTGAAGACTTTCGGATAAAATAATATCTGGGATTAGCTTCAAAATAAGCAAGAATGGGGAGCAGCAAGGCCAGGGAGAGAATGTGAGGGGAGGGCAGCAGGTTATAGATGAAACAAGGCTGACTATACCTTGATAACTGTTGAAGCTGGATGATGGGGAGGTGAGGGTTTATGATACTATCCTCTCTACTTTTTTAATATTGAAATCATCCATTCATAGAGAAAATATTCTAAGCCCTTGAAACATTCAACTATAGGAAGCTGCCTAAAAGTCTTTAAACTGATACACAGCAAAATGTGTCTGCTTACATTGTTAGTTTTTAGTTTGACAGTCGATGAGAAAGTAAAGGAGATGATATGAGGTACCCCAACACACGTAAAGAGTAAAAACATCTTCATAAGGGAGATTAAGGTAACAAAAATCTCATGTTTGACTTCTTTTTTTTGCAGTACGCAGGCCTCTCACTGTTGTGGCCTCTCCCGTTGCGGAGCACAGGCTCTGGACGCGCAGGCTCAGAGGCCATGGCTCACGGGCCTAGCTGCTCTGCGGCATGTGGGATCTTCCCGGACCGGGGCACGAACCCGCGTCCCCTGCATCAGCAGGCAGACTCTCAACCACTGCCACCAGGGAAGCCCTTGACTTCTTAAAAATTGAGATATAATTAACTCATGTTTGACCTTTTGTTGGAAAGCCAACAATGCTGTATGCTTTTTTTTTAATGCCAAAACTTATAGAAAATCTGATGACTACAAAAGGAAGGGAAAAAGAAACTTGTGAATCTGTCTTCTAGAAGAAAAGATATCCTCAAGGGAAGGACTTATCCAAGTTGACCAAATTGAGGAGCCAGATAAAAAGACACCAGGTCGCAGGCCTCTCACTGTTGTGGCCTCTCCCGTTGCGGAGCACAGGCTCTGGACGCGCAGGCTCAGAGGCCATGGCTCACGGGCCTAGCTGCTCTGCGGCATGTGGGATCTTCCCGGACCGGGGCACGAACCCGCGTCCCCTGCATCAGCAGGCAGACTCTCAACCACTGCCACCAGGGAAGCCCTTGACTTCTTAAAAATTGAGATATAATTAACTCATGTTTGACCTTTTGTTGGAAAGCCAACAATGCTGTATGCTTTTTTTTTAATGCCAAAACTTATAGAAAATCTGATGACTACAAAAGGAAGGGAAAAAGAAACTTGTGAATCTGTCTTCTAGAAGAAAAGATATCCTCAAGGGAAGGACTTATCCAAGTTGACCAAATTGAGGAGCCAGATAAAAAGACACCAGGTCACAAAACACACTGGGGTACAAATAGATATCCATTTAAAACCTGGTTTTTAAATAAACATGAAAGGAATGAGGAAAACAGAAAATTACCATTAGAACACCACAGTAATCATTGCTGCAGGCAAGATCTACTGATGAGTGCTAAAATTAGTGGGTGAAACTTTAAGGAGAAACAGGATATTGCATTACAAAGTATCTCCACCCCAAATTTATAAAACACTGTGGCAGTTTTAACATATGTCCACAAGTTCTTTGATAGTCCTCCCTTCAGAAGGTGGAGTTAAGTCCCCTCTCCTTGAGTGTAAGTTAGACTTAGTGACCACCAGATGCAGCTTACATTTGCAATGGAGAAACTCAACAGACATCATCTTAACCAAGTGATGGAGATTAACATCTTCAGTGACAGCATGCACCCCTAATATGACATGATGAGAAGGGCTCTTCACCTCTGTGCTATTCTTCCGCAAAATCTGTAACCTCCATCTAAACTCGAGGAAACATTAAACAAACTCAAATTGAAGAACATTTTACAAAACACCTGATCAGTATTCTTCAAAAGTGTCTAAGTCATGAAAGACAGGTAAAGACAGAGAAACTGTTTAAGGCAACAAAGGAAACATGACAACTAACTGCAATGTGGGATCTTGGCTTGCATCCTGGAACCAAAAAAGGACACTAGCAGGAAAAGCCATGGAAATCTGAATACAGTGTGTAGTTTAGTTAGTATTGTACCTCTTAGGTTTGTTGGTTTGTTTGTTTTATTTTTGACTACGTTGGGTCTTCATTGCTGCGTGTGGGCTTTCTGTAGTTGCTGCAAGCAGGGGCTACTCTTCATTGCGGTGCGCAGGCTTCTCATTGCAGTGGCTTCTCTTGTTGCGGAGCACAGGCTCTAGGACCACAGGTTTCAGTAGTTGTGGCATGCGGGCTCAGTAGTTGTGGCACATGGGCTCAGTAGTTGTGGCTCACGGGCTCTAGAGCACAGGCTCAGTAGTTGTAGCGCATGGGCTGAGCTGCTCTGCAGCTTGTGGGATCTTTGCGGACCAGGGCTCAAACCTGAGTCCCCTGCATTGGCAGGCAGATTCTTAACCACTGTGCCACCAGGGAAGTCCCCTGTACCTCTTAGTTTTGATAAATGTACCATGGTTATGTTGACACTAAGGGAAGCTGGGTGCAGAGGATTTCGGTATTAAATTTGCAACTCTTCTGTAAATCCAAAATTATTTCAAAATAAAAAGTTTTTAAAATATGTTTTCAGCTTCCAGATAGCTAACTCTCAATGATGCCAAGTGCAGAGGGTGGAAACCACAGCCATATTGTGATGTATGCCTTATTATCGACCTATAAAATGAGAGGGTTGGACAAGATGCCCATCCAATGATCAGGGCAAGCAGTGCACAGAAATGTCCCTAGAAAAGGCTCAGTTACCTGAGTGCCAAGAGAGCACCCAAGGTACCCTTGACCTTGGGAAATACATGTGGTTAAGGATTGTACTCCTAGCTTTACAGTTCTCCAAATATATTTTCTTGGCAAAATAAGACTAGAACCAGGGACTTCCCTGGTGGCACAGTGGTTAAGAATCCACCTGCCAATGCAGGGGACACAGGTTCAATCCCTCATCCAGGAAGATCCCACATGCTGCAAAGCAACTAAGCCCATGCACCACAACTACTGAGCCTGTGCTCTACAGCCCGCAAGCCACAACTACTGAGCCCATGTGCCACAACTACTGAAGCCTGCGCACCTAGAGCCCGTGCTCCGCAACAAGAGAAGCCACCACAATGAGAAGCCCGCACTCCGCAACGAAGAGTAGCTCGTGCTCACCACAACTAGAGAAAGCCCGCATGCAGCGACGAAGACCCAACACAGCCAATAATAAATAAATAAATATATTTATTTAAAAAAAAAAAGACTAGAACCAAAGATCCATTTCGATAAACCAGAATGCCAATTTATTTACAGAGAATTATACCTGTCAGGCGAGCCAGACATTCCTATCCTCTCTGTGGGCAGATTTACAGAGCAAGCAAAATTATCAGAAAGCAGCTCAATGTGATTGGAAGCAGAACAAGGGCAGTAAGTTATTTGATTTGAATCTTTAATGAGATTGGGTCATGATAGTCTGAAAATTCACCATTCCAAGTAGATATATACTTTCCACTTAGAGCATCTTGGCCTACTCTTGCATTGGGGAACTCTCTGTCCCACCCAAGAACCTCTTCCTTGCATATATAGCTAAGCCTACTTCTCTAGGTAATAGGAAATTTTAAAAGAGATGTGTTCTTTTCTGTTCTGCTCTATAGGAAGCAAACAGAAAGGAAGTCATTTTTATTATTAACATCATTGGCTGATTCAGTCAACAAACAATAAATAATTAGTGAGCTCATGAATTTGCAGTCCTTTAAGATAATTTCATGGACCTCCTGGGATCTGCAAGCCACAGGGTAGAGTACAGTACTCTGGGATGACCATCTATGTTTCGTTTCCACCATTTTTTCCCAGTAGAATACCATATAATTATTTAGGCTTCCACTTATTAAATGATAATCACATTCCCTAGGATTACCCTCATTTGGATTTGTCCTAGAATAATCAACCACTCATTTGCAATCTCTTGGTTTATTAACATAAATGACTATACCTAAGTCCATTGTATTATATATGCATTTTACTAGTTTAACTCCAAGAAACTCTGGATTTGTTCCAAAATACTCAATGACACATTTATAATCTCTTGGTTCATTAATATAAACTATTAATCAAATGCATTGTTTAAAGTAACTGCTATTTATCTTACTAAATTGGTGAGGCATTTATCTTTCCTTCTTTTAGCAACAACAATTATGTCTTTTGGGGTTCATTCCAGCTCTAAAATCATACTATTAAAATTTTTCTGTTTTTCAAAATTAAAACAACATCACCTCAGGAATCCTCACATAACGGTTATTTTTTTAATTAGGAAGTTAAGGATTTTGTTTATTTTAAGAGGCGTTATGATTGAAAGCTGTGAAAGGACAGCTCTAAAAGATAACATTATTTTTAAAAGACTTTAATTAGCTAGCTAAAACAACAAATACTTTCCCTACACATAGTAAAATGAATGGGTGTACTGTGTAAGGAAGAGGTGTGTCCCTAAAGCAATCCTGGGACCCAAGGGAAAGGGTTCAAGTTGGCTAAAGAGCATTCTTAGTCTTTTTTTATTTCATAAAAGTAATATTTAAGACTCTATTATAATGCAATTGTTTTAAATACTGTCATACACAATTTCCCCAAATTGCCACCTTGAGAAGTTACAAAAGCAGTTAATTGGAAAGCTAAAAAGAATCTTTGAGAACATCTAGTCCAACATTCTTTGCACAAATTTGATGAGGAAGCAGAGACCCTGAGAGTTTGATTATTAACTTTCTCACAGTCACATATCCAGTTAGTGGCAAAAACGACTAGAACCCAAGTCTTCACAACATTGTGCTTCCTCAGTTCAATTTGAAAGCTCTGTCTCTTAAAATTTACAAAACTCAACATCTGTAGTGTATCATTAAGCACCACACCAGTCTCAGGACAAAGTAAAGTAATAATTTGTTATTGCTGTAGCAATAACTCCATCTTAGAAGTTACATGAACTCCTCTCCATTACAAAAACATATCAGACCAAGTGTTCTAATTTTGAATTCAGAAGATAATTCATTTGTCCATTTGGCAAAACTGTGTGCCAGGAACTATCACAGTTGCTAAAGAAACAAGAGTCGCTGTCCATGGAGTACACATCCTAGAAGAGGAAGTAGATAAACCAAATCATAGCCATGGCAAATGACTAGTGTTGACTAAGTGATTACCACATGCAAGCATTTTACATGGAACTTCCCAGTTAAGTGCTCATGACAATCATATGCGGCAACAATTTATCCCCACCTCACGGATGAGGTAACTGAGAATTAGAAAGGTTCATCGAGTTGCCCAAACTCATACAGTTTAAGTGGTGTAGTCAGGCAATTCCACCCTATTGCATTTGCCCTGAATCTTTATGCCATACTGCTGGGAATTCAGGCAGAAACACAGAAGCAGGGGCTCTGATTGGAGGGAAAGTCCACTGTGGAGATGGAAACTGAGGAAGCAAACAAGGACCAGGAAAGGATGCATTAAGGGATAGCATTTTGGAAGCAATTTTAGGAACTAAAGCACTGATGTACAGGGGAGTGGTAGGAGATGAACTAGAAAGGTGGGTGAGGTTGTATTTATTCCATAGGTAATAAGAAGTTTTTATTCAGGGGTTTCAAGTAGGAAAGTGACAGGATCAGATTTGCTGACTACAGTCAGTATGATGAGTTAGAAAAGAGTAAGTTTGCAGTCAGGGAGACAGTAGAAATTGTTGTGATTGACCATAATGAGACTTTGAGCTAAGACAATGACAGCAAGACTGGAGAAGAGGGGACAGGTTCAGGAGCTTTTTTTTTTTTTTTTTTCTGATTAGAAGTTATTTGATTTGAGTTGGTCAAAGACCAGAGATATGAAATGTTGCAAATACATCATCAAAGATAAGCTCTAGGGGCTTCCCTGGTGGCGCAGTGGTTGAGAGTCCGCCTGCCGATGCAGGGGACACAGGTTCG
>NC_041221.1:141805586-141814597 GCF_002837175.3 Physeter macrocephalus | reverse complement strand
AAAAAAAAAAAAAAAAAAAAAAAAAAAAAAGATAAGCTCTAAACAAATGGTTAAGTGTAACTGTGAATTTGTAATCTTTTATAGATTCGTCCTTATTACATGTAAGTGTGTATATGTATATATATGTGTGTATAATTTTTCAGAAATATATTTTGTAAAACAGGATGGAATCACCTGTAATTAAACAAGGAGGTTGCAGGTGTAATATCAAAAAAGAAGACTTTAGAAACTTTTAGCTATTTGTCCACTTTTCTGCAAACTTTTTTGTGGGTAGCCCTTGCTTGAAATATTGGCGTATTCCATTTGGAACATACTTCTATTCTCTTTCTTCCACTCAGGTGCAAACAAAGTGAGGGGTTTTTTTTTGTTTTTTCCTTTTTCTTTTTTTTTTTTTTTTGCCGCACCCGTGCGTCTTGAGGGAATCTCAGTTCCCGGACCAGGGATTGAACCCTGGCCACCGCAGTGAAAGTCCCAAATCCTAACCACTAGACCACCAGGGAACTCCCGAGGGTTCTTAAATCTCAATGAGATTATGATGCTTGTTGAAACGCAAAATGGTCAGTTATACAAGCCTCAGCCCCCCGAAGATCCGCGTTGCTGAAGCTAATGGCTAAGAGAAGACAATTTAAGAGAAGGGAAGGCAGCAAAGTGACACATGTTGAAGGGAAATGACTAGCTTTCATACCTCATCTGTTACCTCACCCCTTATGTCAAAGGCCATGCCGACAGTCTCCCTTCGCCGGCACTGTTTTCCGCCAGCCCTCTTTCATGCCTGACCTCGCGAGATGCACATGTGCTTTACCTCCTCTGGGGCACCTCACCTGACAGATTGCTGGTTTCCGCACTGCCCCAGAGCAGGAGCTATTTAAAAGGTAGAATCAACAAAACTAGGTGAGTGATTGGATTTGAGTGTGGGACAGGTGGGGAATTTTAGGCCACATTAAGATTTCTAGGGCTTCCCTGGTGGCGCAGTGGTTGGGGGTCCGCCTGCTGATGCAGGGGATGCGGGTTCGTGCCCCGGTCCGGGAAGATCCCACGTGCCACGGAGCGGCTGGACCCGTGAGCCATGGCCGCCGGGCCTGCGCGTCCGGAGCCTGTGCTCCGCAACGGGAGAGGCCACAGCAGTGAGAGGCCCGCGTACCGCAAAAAAAAAAAAAAAAAAAAAAAAAAGATTTCTAACTGGGGCAGCCTGGGTTACATAGGGATAACTTCTCCAACCTTAAAGATCAAGTATATAGTTATAGTCACAGACATAAATTCTAAATAGACTTGCTGGGTTTGGACTCTCTGTATCATATTCAAATTTCCTTGTTAACCAGAGACTGTAGGATTTTTAGAACAAAACAGAAACGGAGGAATGTGGAAATTAAATGGTTTACCCACAGCCCAGTCACTTGCATCAGAACATCAAAACTTCATGAGATTTGAATTAGGAAGTTTCCAGAACTAAAATGAAAGGTCACAGGTCCCTTTATGCAGAAGAACTTGTTAGGCCAAAGTAATCATACTAAAAAGTAAATAATAAAGCAAATCACTTTTAGTGGAATTCACTATTAGTGAAATGACACATTCATTCATAGCCTTTCTAACTTGTACAGTTCTACACTTGTAAATGAATACAGTATAATGAGACCCAACTCCTGCCCTCAAGGAGCTTATGGTCTAGTTGAGGAATACTAAGAAGCAAAAACTGCAGCACAGATGATAAAATTTCCAACAGGGATTAGCTCAGATACTGGGAAGCCCAGCAGAGGGTAAGGAGACCCAGCCCTGCAGGCAGTGGCCCCTCCTCCCTGAGGTCAGGCTGCCTCCCCTGTAGGAAGCATGTGATTGTATTAGGCACAGACAATGTGGTGGGCATTTCAGGTAGCAGCAAAGCATGGGATGGAAGAAGGACAATTTGACTCACCCCACCATTTTGTTCCAGGGGATGTTTCAATGCTGCAATACCAAGAAGTAAGCAAGCAATATCCAAGGACTGCTGCAGCTTCTCTGTCACAGGTTGCCTGGGTTTGAATCCTGGATCTGCCTTTTACCTGCCGCATAATTTGGGACAATTTATTTCCACTCTTTGTGCCAAAGTTTCCCCATCTTAAAATGGGAATAATAATTGTATCTCCGCAGAGTTTCTGTGGGGGTTAAATGAATGTAAGCCCATTTAAAGTGTTTAGAACAGGGCTCATAGTAAGTGATCAATAAACATTAGCTATTACCATTTCTATAAATATAATATTTTTTCTTATTATTTGACCTCCTTTTGCTGTCTTTATGTCTCATGTCTGAATCTTTCTCTCTGTTTTACCTGGCTCTCTCTGTTGCATAAACTGCTCTCAATTTTCTCATAGGTTAGCTAAGAAATAAATACAAACTATTAGTCTGATGTCCAATTCATAATGGATATTTCTGGTAAAAATAACCAATACAAATTGAAACTGAAAATAGCTATCATTGCATGTAGTAAAATGTGATACTGACTAAAAATTGACTGAAGATCAAATCTTAAAGTGCAAATCTGCAAAATTTGAGCCAGCAAAGTTGAGCCTGGTAGAAATAACAGTCACTGAAGAAACTTCACACAACTATATAACAATTGGTAACATTTGATGCAGATAGAACTGCTGGATGACTCAAATCTTCACTCTGAAATTTAAATGAAGAACTAATTCTGTCAGAAATAACTTTAGGGACTTCCCTGGTAGAGCAGTGGTTAAAAATCCGCCTGCCAACGCAGGGGACATGGGTTCAATCCCTTGTCCGGGAAGATCCCACATGCTGTGGAGCAACTAAGCCCGTGTGCCACAACTTCCGAGCCTGCGTGCCACAACTACTGAGGCTGCACTCTAGAGCCTGCGAGCCATAACTACTGAAGCCCGCGTGCCTAAAGCCCGTGCTCCGCAAGAAGAGAAGCCACCACAGTGAGAAGCCCACGCACTGCAACGAAGAGTAGCCCCGCTCGCAGCAACTAGAGAAAACCCGTGCACAGCAACAGACCCGATGCAGCCAAAAATAAATAAATAAATAAATAATTTTTTTTAAAAAGAAACTTTAGTAAATAAAAAAACTAATAGCAAAAAATGAAAAAATACTGTCTAATACAGAAAACTGATCCAGAAAAGTATTGGTGTTTTGGGGGAGGATTATTTATTGGGGTTTATGATTTATTGGACTTTGATCCTGAAAATGCTGTCTCAAAGAACATGTAACAGTGTTGGTATAATTTTGATTCAATGTCAAAAATGCCATTAGGGTCCAAAAAATTAGGGTCAGGATGGGGGTATGGATCAAGGGGTGTATGTGTGTGTGTTTGTGTGCACAAGTGTGTAGAAGTTAGGGAAAAATGAAAGGCAGCATGGCCTCAGAAATGGAGCGGCATGCAGATTATCCCCCATGCTATTAGTAATCTCCTGTTAACCTAATTGATGGGCCAGAGACAGAGTAGTGCACAGGCTTCAGGATCAGGCAGACTTGGGTTAAAAAAAGGGTTCCATCACTCACTAGCTGTCACACTGCAAAAGTCACCACCTCCCCAAGCCTCAGCCTCCTCATCTGAAAGCAAGAATGGCAATAGTACTCACCTCGTAAGGTTATCATGAGGACCCCCTGAGACAATGCCCCTGGCAGGTACCTGGCTTTCAGTCTGCCCTTGGAAAAGATGTTAGCCACCATTACTTGTTATTGTTCTACAGCTGGCAGCCAGCTAGATGAATAACTTCTTCTGAATAGGGTCTTCATATCATATTTCTTTACCCACCCTCCCCAGCCCAGTTTCCAGGACCCCAACACAATGCCATGCTTATCATATGATCCCAGTGATTTTTAGCTGTATGTTGAGTGCATATTAAAGAAAGAGAGAAATAAAAGGGGAGAAAGAAAGGGAGTTGGGGGTCAGGGCTGTTAGACATATGCGGTGCATCAAAGGACCGCCAGACAGCTGGTGAGCAGGGGAACACTCCTAGGTGCTAGGTACTAATTAGCTGACAGGTGGGTCAAGGGTTGGAAAAGGCGGGAAACAGTATGTTGTTTACTTCCCAGAATGAGAGGCTGCCCCGAGGCCAGGTTCCCTAACATCGCCACTCCTCCTGGCTCAATTGGTACAAGTGAAGACTATGCTCCACTTCACCTTGAAGAAGCCCTGGGCTGAGTGAAGAGGAGCTTTGCAGACAGATTTGATAACTAAACTTACAAGAAAGGCTCTGGGCCACTTTGGCCTCAGCTAGCACTCCACTTCCTCTGGTCACATCTTCCCTGACACAAATACAGATTGGAAAGACAGCTCAGTGCCCTTACAGTCGCTGTGGCTTCCTAGAGCTGCAGCCCCATCTCTCTCTGATGAGCCTGCGGGGCTGTAATTCCCATCCCCTGACATTTATAGGAGGCTGCATATTAGCAAAAGGCTTTACAGCCATTTTTACAAGGGCTGCCTCCCTGAGACCTGTCAGGTATAGTCACCCAGGCCAAGCAGAAGGAGAGAGCAAGGGCTTGCGAGCAATGGTCCTCGCCCCCCGGCCCGCAGAGAGCCCGGATCGGAACCTTGCAGGTGCCACATTTCTTCAATCGTGTGTCACGGCTGATTGGCTTGCCCTCGTAGCCTTGGCAGCCATCGGTCATCCTCTGCCACGTCTGACTCATCAGTGGGTCCTGAAGGTACAGCTCCCAAAGGCATCTTCTGTCCATCCATTTCTGCCCATGTCCATGGCACCACTCTGGTCCAGCCTACCTCCCACACAGCCCCCGCCTGGCTCTGCCTCCTAGGCTTGTCCTCTGCCCTACCTTCCATGATCCACACAGGAGACAGAGTGATCCTCTAGATGTTTACTTATTTCTTTCATGTACGCACCTGTAAACTTTCTGATACTTCTGGGAAAATCTTTATGAAACTCCTAGAGCAAAAATGTCCTACCGAAAGAGTAATCTTTTTAAAATTTTATTTATTTTTTTGGCTGTGCTGGGTCTTTGATGCTGTGTGCAGGCTCAGTAGTTGCAGGGGCTTAGTCGCAGCATGTGGGATCTTAGTTCCCTGACCAGGGATCGAACCTGGGCCCCCTGCACTGGGAGTGCAGAGTCTTAACTGCTGGACCACCAGGGAAGTCCCAGAATAATCTTTTAAAAACAAAAATAACGACCTTTCAACAGCTTCCTCTATTGGGTAAGATTTATTCAGAAGAAAATCCAAGTTCCTTCTCAGACTGCAGGGTCCCTGCATGACCCGGCCCCTACCCGCCCCTCTGGCCTTCCCTCCACACTGGTCCCTGCTCCCACGCCAGGTTCAGGGACCCACTTCTCAATCTGCCCGCAAACCCTGGGCTCTGCTCTCAGCTCAGCTGAGTTTGTCTCAACCTTCCAGTCTCAGCTCACGTGTCACCTCCCAGCCCCCGAGTCTTAAATTGCCTGTTAAGTGCTTTCAGAGCCATCTGAACAAACTTTAAATGTTTCTTATTTGTTGACTTACACATAGTCTGTCTCATTTGCTAGAATGTACATCCCAGGAGAACAGGGACATGTATTTTTTACCGTTGCACTAATGCTTAGCACAGCACCTGCACAGGGTATAGGCAAAGTGTACTTATACACAGTAAATATGTGTTGAAAATTAAATGAAGGAATGAAGCAATCCACTGAAACAGCTCTCTCCAGCTCGAACCCCCTGCTAGTCTTCATCACAATCAGTAGAGGGCAGCAAAGACCCTAAGTTATCTAATTTCTGGGGTTTCCTCCAGAAACTTTTGAAAACTTACTCCCCTTTGCCAAATAGCAGCGTCGAGTTTATCAGGAATTTCAGGGAAATGTCTTTCCTTAAAATTTCTTTCTTCTCCTTATTCCTGAAGCTTTCTCCTCTCTGAGTCATTTACAGGTTTTTTGTTTTGTTTAAGATTCCAGGGACAATGCTCCTTAGGAGATGATAGCAGATGTTGTATTGACTAAGCCAAAAAGAAACCCAATGGCCTGGAGCCTGTACCTCCCTGCCAGACAAGTTAGTGTGGAAAAAAAGATGCCCCTGTCATCACCGACAGCTGTTTGGAACATAAGGATTTACGGCTCTCCCTTATGGTGTTTGGGGAGGAGCAGGTACCAGCTAGGCAGCTGCTGTTTATGTTTTGAGCATTTGTAAGAGCAAGTTGTGTGTGTGTTTCTAGTTCTGTCTTCTGCTTGGATCTGTTTCTGCTTATTCCATCTTCCCTTTTTTTTTTTTTTAACAATCTCCCACCCAGGGCAGGGACCTCGGCATCTCCTGCCTTTGTGGGCTCCTTCACCAAGAATGCACCCTGAATCCAGGTAATCAGCAGTAGAATCAGCATCCACAGAATCCCAGGATGGTGTTTTCATTTGATCTCTGCCCTACAAATATTTACTTAGCCCTGTGACTTACCAGGCCTGGGTGTGTGCTCTGTGGGTACAGATGCTCCATTTGATTGAAAGAACAGTTACTAGAATCAAAAGGGAGGCAGAGTTTCTCAACCTTGGTGCTATTGACACTTTGGATGAGATAATTCTTTGTTATGAGAAAATTCTAGGATTTTAGCAACATCCCTGGCCTCTCCCCATTACATACAGGTAGTACTCATCCCCTAAGTTGTGATGACCAAAAATGTTTTCAGACATTTCAAAATGTCCAAAGGGGCAAATTCCCACTCCCCAATCTTTGTTTTTTTAAAAATTGTATTTATTTATTTAATTTTGGCTGCGTTGGGTCTTCGTTGCTGCACGCGGGCTTTTCTCTAGTTGCAGTGAGCGGGGGCTACTCTTCGTTGAGGTGCGTGGGCTTCTCATTGCAGTGGCTTCTCTTGTTGCAGAACATGGGCTCAAGGTGCACAGGCTTCAGTAGTTGTGGCGCACGGGCTCAGTAGTTGTTGCTCGCAGGCTCTAGAGCGCAGGCTCAGTAGTTGTGGTGCACAGGCTTAGTTGCTCTGCGGCATGTGGGATCTTCCCGGACCAGGGCTCAAACCCATGTCCCCTGCATTGGTAGGCAGATTCTTAACCACTGTGCCACCAGGGAAGTCCCTGCCCCCCAATCTTGAAAGCCATTCTTTTAAAGATCATGGTGGAAATCTTTTGGGGTGTCTTTCCAGCCTGAGTCAATGACCCCTTTTTCTCCTAGTTCTGCTCCTCACTATCCCATGCTTGTGTGTTGTGCCCTGAAGCCTATGGACTGGGTAGATTGGACATCTGACCCAACTTAGGTCTCTCAGCTTCTTTCCTTTGGGAATTTGAAACTAGGACCCAGGGGCTGAGTACCAGCTGGGTTCTTCAGGGGGACAAAACTTAAACGCAAATTTAGAAGATGTGGGCGGATGTATGATAACGTGGGGAACATGAAGCAGAGATATCCTACTGCAGAGATAAGAATGAAATAAACTACGGGGATGGGGAATAAATTAGGAGGTAGGGATTAAAATATACACACTACTATATATAAAATAGATAACCAACAAGGACCTACTGTATACAGGGAACAATACTCAATATTTTGTAATAACCTATAATGGAAAAGAACCTGAAAAAGAATATATATATAACTAAATCATTGTGCTGTACACCTGAAACTAACACAACATTGTAAATCAACTATACTTCAAAAAAAAATGCAATAAACTACGGAGAAACACAGAGGAAGAGGCAGACAGAAGTCACCTCATTCTGGCCCTTTCTGGTTCTAGTACTAAGGACAGGGTAAACTTCCTGCCTTGGGTAGGAAAGACATTGATAACTAATTCCTTTTTTGTGCTAGGGCAGTTTTTGTTTGTTTGCTTTTTTCTGAGTCCTACCTGGTACATTCTCTCTAGCCTGGAAGTGAAATCATAACCAGAAAACATCAGGGATCTAGGCAATTTAGGGAACTGTTTCTAACCCTCAGGGCAGCCCCACCCACCTCTGCAGATGTGCGCCATTCTCCTTTCTCTACCAAATGGCTTCCTCACCCTCTGTATAGAATTTTTCTGGTCATAACCTTAGCTTGTACATGGCCTGGTGTGTCATGGCCTCAACTCAACTTCTGGTTTGCTGTCCATTCACTAACAGCAAACCCAGGCTGGGTTTCTTCGCTCAGATTTCTGAGCAAGAGAGTCTGATTGACTCATGTGGCAAAACACTATTGGCTGCCCTTCCCACAATCATCCCTCCCAATCAGTTTTGTTCAGGTGAACAACCCAAGGTGATGAGCCAGAATTGGTTTGTTAAGGGCAATGAGATGTAAAAGGAATCTTCTTGGGAGGCTTATGGAAAGAATTTTATCCTTGATACAAGAAGGCAAAGCCCAAGGAGGAGCTAGTCCATCCCCTTCCTGCCTACTTTGGATATGTCATGTGAGGACATGATATATGAAGCCATGGCAGCCATTTTGCAACCATGAAGTAAAGCCAAGAGACTTAGAGAGGAACTGGCAGAATCGGGCTACAAAGCCTCGAGCTGACAAATTAACCAACCCCGGAGCCATGTACCTTTAAACTTCTTGTTACATGAGATAATTAGGTATCCTTACAGTTTAAGCTACTTTGACTCCAGTATCCTGTTACATGAAGCCAAAAGGATCCTGACCGATACAGTATAGCTCATCTTTTCAGGCCAGGTCACTCAGGTTCCAGGTCACTAGCTGGCTATCCTGTCACACACCTACCTCCAATCCATGTGTTTATTCCCCTGCCCCAAACTTTTCTTATGAAAAATTTTACACCTACAGAAAAGTTGAGGAAATAATACAGTGAACACTGAAATATCCCTCACCTAGATTGTTAACATATGCAGCTAAATGCTGTATATGTTCATTGTATAATATTTCCATATATATGAGGGTATTTTTTTCACTGAACCATTTGAAAGTAAGTTAGAGGGTTTATGAAGCTTCACCCCAAAGTACTTCAGCATTTATCTCCTAAGAAACAAGAACACTTTCCTATATAACCAAACTGTCATTATAGTAGATTTAATACTGATTATTCTCTAATATAAAAATCTTACTGGGCTTCCCTGGTGGCGCAGTGGTTGCGCGTCCGCCTGCCGATGCAGGGGAACCGGGT
>NC_041221.1:141803474-141805346 GCF_002837175.3 Physeter macrocephalus | reverse complement strand
AAAAAAAAAAAAAAAAAAAAAAAATCTTACTAAATTCTTCAATTTTCTCAGTAATGTCCTTTGGAGCATTTTTTTTGGTTTGTTTGGTCCAGTCTCCTTTATTCTAAAACAGCTCTTCTGCTTTTTTTTTTGGTCTTTCCTGTCACTTTCAGGCCAGTTGTTTTTATCTGGTTGTTTCTTCAGAATTAGATTTCGTTAAAGATTTTTAGCAAAAACTCTACAGAGGTGATGCTGGGTCCTTCTTAGCACGTCACAAGAGGCACAGAAAGCCACTGTGTCCTATTATTGGTCGTGCTAAGTTTAATCAGTTGATTAAGGTGCTATCTGCTAGAATTCTCCATCATAAAGAGTTTGAAAAGATGTCTTTACAATTAATAAGTAATCTGTGGGATAGTACTTTGAGAATATCTTGTTCCCCAACAACTTTCACCCAATGTTTTAGCAGCCATTAGTAAACCTTGCCTGAATCAACTACGTGATTACAAAGATCACATTTTTTTGAATTTTATCATTTCCTCTCTACATTTATTAGCTGGCATTCTACTGCTTAAGGAAAAGAGCTTTTTCTTCCCTCACACTCACTTTTTAATTTTCCTGAGTATTATTATGAACTCAGATTTTTCATTACCACTAATTTTCTTTTCTATTTTCAATTTGTCCCAAATTTGGCCCCTTCAAGGTGGGAGCCCCTTCCAGCTGGCCTCTGTCCTTCAGACATAACCCCATCATTGTTTGAGCACTTCTTTGCTCTCTAGCAGAGGAAACCCCAAGCTCATTTTGTACTTTCCTTTGATTCAGACCTAGAATCAGCCATTTCCCCAAGATAACTTGATTACTTTTAGTGAGAAGTAGTTCATAGAAAGCAAAAACTGGGTGGTAAGAGTGCTCACTGCTATTGGGGTGTCATTGTGTCTAGGTCCTTTCAGTGGACAGAACCAGGAAGTATGTTTGATTTTATTTATTTATTTATTTATTTATATTTATTTTTTTGCGGTACGCAGGCCTCTCACTGTTGTGGCCTCTCCCGTTGCGGAGCACAGGCTCCGGACGTGCAGGCTCAGCGGCCATGGCTCACAGGCCTAGCCGCTCCGCGGCATGTGGGATCTTCCCAGACCGGGGCACGAACCCGTGTCCCCTGCATCAGCAGGCGGACTCTCAACCCCTGCGCCACCAGGGAAGCCCATGTTTGATTTTAAATCATAAATTTATCTTGATCCCCCAACTCCAATCCAACACCACAGGATTCTTCCTCTTTTCCTCCCAGTCCATATTTTTATCTCTTTTCTCCCACAGTGAAAACCTGGTTTTCAATCCAACATCAATATATTTACTCATTTGCTCCTCCCTACAATACACCCAATAGTATCAGAATTACTGTATCAGTACCACTACCAACAACAAATCTACTAATAAAGTTCCAGATTGTTTGCAGTGCTTTTTTTTAATCCCTAGAATATAGCCCACTAAAGGTAAAAAGATCTGTTAAAAAAACTTTTAACCTCAAAATAGGTTCATTTGTTTCTCTTTATATTCAGTGTTAGAGTTTTCCTTTCCTTGTTGACTTAATTTTTTTATTTGTGATAGTGGTCTTCTTAATTTTTTTCCAGTTTTATTGAGATATAACTGCTATATAAGATTTGTAAATTTAAGGTATACAACATAATGATTTGGCATATGTATATATATATATATATATATATATATATATATTTTTTTTTTTTTTTTTTTTTTTTGGTTGTATGCGGGCCTCCCTCTGCTGCGGCCTCTCCCGTTGCGGAGCACAGGCTCCGGACGCGCAGGCTCAGCGGCCATGGCTCACGGGCCCAGCCGCTCCGCGGCATGTGGGATCCTCCCAGACCGGGGCGCGAACCC
>NC_041221.1:141792793-141803153 GCF_002837175.3 Physeter macrocephalus | reverse complement strand
GCCGCTCCGCGGCATGTGGGATCCTCCCAGACCGGGGCGCGAACCCGGTTCCCCTGCATCGGCAGGCGGACACGCAACCACTGCGCCACCAGGGAAGCCCTGGCATATGTATATATTGATACAATGACCAAAGTTTAGTTAACATCCATAAAAAAATATGGAATGCTTCACAAATTTCCATGTCATCCTTGTGCACGGGCCATGCTAATCTTCTCTGTATCATTTCAATTTTAGTATACATGCTGCCAAAGCAAGAGCTAATTTAATTTTTTGAATATGTTAAACAGTAGCATAGTTAAAAAGTCTAAACTATATAAAATGTAACTCAGAGTAGTTTTCTTCAACCCCTGAGCATAAGTTTCTGCTTTATCCTTTCTTAATTGCAAAAATAAGCAAATAATATATATGTATATGTGCATACATATACATATATCCTCATTTTTGCCTTTTTTATTCAAATAGTAGTATACCACATATACTCTTTTGCACGTTATTGTTTTTACTTCATATTGTTTTATGTTATACAAATGCAAGTGTTTTATAGCACTGGTGTTTCACTTATTTGCTCTCTCAAATGTATTTGGTATTTAGGAAGGTTTTATTTTTATTTTAATGGTTACTTTTATACTAAAACTAAAATAAACTCCATCCCCCCACCTTATTTTTGTTATTTTCTATTGGTTCCTCAACAATACTGAAATTAATAAGTAATTTCTTCTTTCCTCTCTTATCCCTATCCAGCAGTATCTCATTTAAATAAATATCCTTTTATCCTCATCAGCAACAAGTATATTCTATATTTCATCCCTCTTACCATTCTTCCCTTTTAATTATTATGTAATATCTACTTTGCCTGGTCATGTACTCTTCTTATAACCATCATAGTTTTATAGGTAAATACATATTTTATGCTTACCATCAGTCCTTATGCCAATGTCTTTCCATTTTGGTTGTTTAAAAAACCTTTCTTCAGTAAATTCACAGGAGCAGTAGTCTCTGGTTCTTTCATGTTCATCATTTGTGGCATGTTGACTAGATATAAAATCGTTGGCTCATGTTTTCTTTCCTTGCATATCTTCAATATGTTACCCTATTTATTTCTTTATTTGGCTGCATCGGGTCTTAGTTGCGGCACGTAGGATCTTCGTTGCAGCGTGTGGGATCTTTTGTTGCAGCATGTGGGATCTTTTGTTGCGGCGTGCAGACTCCAGAGCACACGGGCTCTCTAGTTGTGGTGCATGGGCTCTAGAGCACGTGGGCTCAGTAGTTGCAGCACGCGGGCTTAGTTGCCCCGTGGAACTAAAGGATCGAACCCACATCCCCTGCATCGGAAGGCGGATTCTTAACCACTGGACCACCAGGGAAGTCCCTGTTTCTCTACTTCTGGAATAAAGTTCAAAGACAATCATTTCTTGCCCATTTAGGTGACTTGATATTTTGACTAGATGCCCAAAAGATTTTTTTCTTTTCTTGTAAAGTCCAGAAGTTTTCTGAGAATATACCTTGACATTGGTCATTCTGGATTGATTTTCCTAGGTACTTGTGTCAAATCTTTTTTTACTTCAGGAAAACTTTTCTTAAATGTTTGCTTTTTAAATTTAAATTATTTTAAAATTTCCTCTGCTTTTTTTTTCTGGGTCTTCTATTATACATAGTTTGTTCATTTGTTTACCTTTCTACATCTACCACTTTCTCACAGATCTCTTTGATTTGTTGGAATTCCCTCCTTTTCACCTACTGTTATCTGATATATTTATTCACTCTTCTGTTTTTTTCTATTTTAGTCTCCATCTCTCAAATGATTAATATTAATTCTGAGTTCTCCTACATCATTTCTGAGCTTCTCTAATTCTGATTTATATAGTCCTTTCCTCTCTGATATTATTGTATTAGTTTTTTAGCTCATTTTGAAATAATATATTTTTCATCTGTTTTATAAGCATGTCTTTCTGATATGTTTTCACTATTCAAATGTTATTTGCCCTTTCTTTTTACTTTTTCTTTTATTTTTTTAAATTAATTTATATCTATTTGGCTGTGTTGGGTCTTCATTGCTGCATGCAGGCTTTCTCTAGTTGTGGTGAGCGGGGGCTACTCTTAGTTGCAGCGCATGGGCTTCTCATTGCAGTGGCTTCTCTTGTTGCAGAACATGGGCTCAAGGTGCACGGGCTTCAGTAGTTGTGCCATGCAGGCTCAGTAGTTGTGGCTCGCGGGCTCTAGAGCACAGGCTCAGTAGTTGTGGCGCACGGGCTTAGTTGCTCTGCAGCATGTGGATCTTCCTGGACCAGGGCTTGAACCCATGTCCCCTGCATTGGCAGACGGATTCTTTTTTTTTTTTTTTTTTTTTTTTTTTTGCGGTACGCGGGCCTCTCACTGTTGTGGCCTCTCCTGTTGCGGAGCACAGGCTCCGGACGCACAGGCCCAGCGGCCACGGCTCACGGGCCCAGCTGCTCTGCAGCATGTGGGATCTTCCCGGACCAGGGCACGAACCCGTGTCCCCTGCATCGGCAGGCGGACTCTCAACCACTGCGCCACCAGGGAAGTCCATTTTTTTTCTTATAATGACTTAGTGTTGGATTTTTTCTAGCTTTATTGAGATATAATTAATATATAACATTGTGTAAGTTTAAGGTGTACAATGTAATAATGTGATACACTTATACATTGCAAAATGATCACCACAATATGGTTAGTTAACACATCTAACTTTGTGTTGGATTTGAACACAATCTTATTCTATTGTTCATTTTTATATGAATTTACTTTTTCTTTTATGAAGGAAGGGTGAATCAGGATAACTTTTCTGGCTTCATTACTTTAGATTTCCTTCTTCTGGTGCTCTTACCAAGAATTTTTTAATGGCCTGTACTTTCTGAGATGTAGTTACTCTGCTTTTTAATCTAGACTTTGTTTTTCCTTTGCTTCTATTACCCCATCCTTCTTCATTTGGATTCTACTCTCAGAAGTATTCTTTTGGTGTGAGACTTTCTTCTGAAAAGGAGCTTTGTAATTTGAAGTTCACAGAGCCAAAAACCACACCAGCTCCTTTAGGCATTATCTTGGACCCCACACACCCACATCTTTACTGAAGTGTAGAAAAGCCCCTCCCAGTTTTAGTACTTGTTCTCAAATTGGTCTACCCCGCTTTTCAGTGAGTACTATCGCCAGTTTTACAGTTCTGTTTTCAGGTCTGTCAGATACCTCATGGCTCCCTCCTGCGCAGACACTGATATGATGTGGTTCTTGAGCTATTGGTAGTTTTCCTCCACCTGCTCATATTTTGAGGTTCATGAGAATATCTTGTTCATCTAGAATAAAAATTTGAAAAAACAAATGTCAATCAATCAAGGAGGAACTGGCTTAAAACTTTAGTGATATCATTGTAGTTTTTAAAAAGGTGAAGTCAATGTTGAATTTTATATAACAATATGGAAAGCAGTATATAATATGTTAAGTCAGAGAAGAAGCTTACAAAGTTTTTATAGTATGGTATCATTTATATATTTTTTAAAACGTTAAATATATATGTGTGTGTACGTTAGTGTAAAAGTTGCCTAGAAAAAGAAACACCCAACTGTTTATATGGTAATTTATTCAGGTACTAGTGGGGGTTAGCTATTTCCACTTTATACATATGGGTTGCGCAGATAAGTAGTGTTGAATTCTTTTACTGAGCTCAGGATGACCCTCAGATCTGGTCAAGAGGGGCTCCTACCTTGGACCTCATGTATTAGAGAGTCTGAAAATTGCAAACACACAATGAAAAGGTAAGCTTATTAAAGAACCTATGAGATTGGGTACCCACTGCTGACACAGAGCAGCCATCACCCTAAACATCCACACTGATGACTAACACCATTCAGGCCACAGGAAATGCTTCTCCACATCTCTTGCCCTCTGTCCTGAAAGCAAAAGGTGACTTGATTCAAATGTCAAGAAGAATCATGGGTTGTCTTGCTGCCAGCATTGTGGAAGGACACTGCTTAGGAGTGTAAGGAGAATTTGAGCTGTGGAAGCATTTAGGTAAGAGAAAAGACAAATTAATTCACTTGTCAAATCCTTCCTTTCAGATGTCATGAATGCTATAGATTCTTGCATAATAAAGTATCATTTCCCAGGAGTGCTGAGCATCTACTTTCTTCCTTTCTTCAAGTTCCAGTTTCTAGACCTGTAAGCACTCACGAATTGCTGCACTATTTGCAACAGTTACACGAGGCGGCCAGAGAACATTTTGCAATATTAAACAATATTATCCTTAAATCATTTTTATGCATACTCTAGATATAACATGTTTGAGGCATGAAGCATAATACCAGTTTTTGGCATTAGCAACTGATGGATATTGAATGCAAGAATTGCAAAGAATTTTGTTTATGAGAATATTTTATAAGATATAATTACATTTTAAAACTAAAGAAAAAACTAAGATTTATTTGAATAATTTTTGTTTAAATTTTAATGATCATTAATTATTATTTTTATTTTGTTTTTTAATTTTAGTAGATTATTTTGGATATTTTAGAAAAAAAGTGACTTTTTGAGGAGAGGAGGTCCCTCTCCTCAGGGATCCCTATTCTGTAAGACACAACAAATAAGAAAAATAATTTTAATTTTTCAATATTTTAACATTTACTTTAATTATATTTTTGCTGACACATATTCAATTTTGGAATCTTTTGAATATGATTACATTTTATCTTTTAATTCTACAGATCACTGAGAATGAGAAAAAGTTGAGATTGGGGTAGAACCACAAAATATGAAAGTGGGGCTCGGGATACTAAGGACTGAAAAGATATAAGTAAAATATATTCAAAGAGGTGGTCTGCTTCAATTTTTTAAATTGCAGACATTGAAAGTAAACAGACTTTTGCTGAGCATGACCCACACACAATTCACAAACAGGCATGACAAGTTCTTTATTTAATGTATTTTAGTTACTGAACAAAACAACGAAAATATGCAACCAAAGTATTCTTAGCATCCACGACTAGAAAAGGTTGAATGAAACACCTGTTACTTTATGTTCTTTACTAATGAAATTTTTTTCCTGATCAAAAGAAAACAATGAAAAATATACTTTTCCTATAAAATTTACCACTCAGAAGAAACACATGCAATTCTGGCCTGCCCATCAGAAGATAAAGAACTTGCAAGAAAGTTGGCAAATTGGATGAGAAATATGAAAACTTTGGCTCTTTACTGTTTGTTGGAAAGTATCCTGGAAAAATTCTGTCATACCCTTCTGAAATCATGAGACTACTTCAGGAAAAATGTAAGATGACTCAAATTATTGGCTATGAATTTTCCATTGAATAAACGTGGCAGAAAATTTAATTATTTTAATTATTTCACATCAAAATAAAATGTTTTTCAAATAGAGAAAGAAACCACAGAAACTTTTTAATATTTTAAGTTGAAAAAGACCGAAGTATTTTGTTACTATTGTTACATATTTCACAATTAGCTTTGGCCAGTGAAAGTATTTGTGACTGGAAATGCTGAGGTTCTCAATTAAAAGAATACAAAATGTTACCTGTACCAAAAACAAACAAAAACCCCAGCATATGCAAATACTAGAACTGAAAAAAAAAAAACCTAAAAGAATAGCAAATAGTAATCAACCAAGAAACAAATAAACATGTAAATACTGATATAAAATATTGCTATGATATTCTTAAAGAATAGTCATAGGACTCAATATTTTGTAATAACCTATAAGGGAAGAGAATCTGAAAAAGAATATATATGTGTGTGTGTATGTATATGTATGTATATATGTATATACGTATATATATATATATATGTAACTGAATCACTGTGCTGTACACCTAAAACTAACACAACATTGTAAATCAACTGTACTTCAAGTAAAAAAAAAGAATAATCATAGGTGTTCCATATTTAGCCAAGCTTTGTGTGGCAACAGCACACATTCATAGAAAACAATGGACATTTTCTAGTTTGGTAGAAAAAATTACTTTCAAATTTGATGCCAGAATGGCCAAGAATATAAGATAGATTAAACACTAATTTTTAAAAAATCATATAAAAATAGAGAATTCAAAATAGTATTAAAAGTGAGAAAAGAAATTACACATACAATTTTTAACATTAATGATAACTAATTTAACTAGTGTACACTGGGACAAATCATATTGAACAAATAACATCACACGTATTGTCAAACTATCAAAAGATAAAAATCGAGGAAGTCAAAATTAATGAACATTTTATTGGTTTCACGCCGACTGTAAAAAGTTGAACTTCAGGGCTTCCCTGGTGGCGCAGTGGTTGAGAGTCCGCCTGCCGATGCAGGGGATATGGTGTTCGTGCCCCGGTCCGGGAAGATCCCACATGCCGCGGAGCAGCTGGGCCCGTGAGCCATGGCCGCTGAGCCTGTGCGTCCGGAGCCTGTGCTCCGCAACGGGAGAGGTCACAGCAGTGAGAGGCCCGCATACCACAAAAAAAAAAAAAAAAAAAAGTTGAACTGCCAAAATAACTTTGAATTTCAGGCATTGATTGAAAGACTAGTGAGGGCAAGCTAACAATAATAGCCATTGGGAAGAAACAAGCATTTTTCGTGATCCATGGACAATGCATCATTTGAATTCCTTATTCAGAGACATGTTCTCAACTGTACTAAGTACGGCATCTTTGGAGCAATTCAATGATTACATAAGATATTTTCTATATTTGCCCAAATATGAAATATCTTGATAAAAAAACATGTCATATTTACCACTACAACCACTTTCAGACACACAAAGGGAATGCTGACTAAACACCATTAAAGCAATAAAAGTTAATTTACACAAGATGACAAGATGCACTAGAATTGTACAAGAGAGAAAAGATGATCCTTAAGTAAAGAGAATGGTGATCTTTGGCAAAAAATTATTTTTGAGTTTGCACTACCCACATTTATCTGTGAACTGCTGCTTGCTATAATAATATTAGCCAAAGCTTGCAGAAACTCCAAAAACTCAAACTGATACAAGTTTGGCTATTTTGCCTTTTTAAGATGAATTCTTGGGGCTTCCCTGGTGGCGCAGTGATTGAGAATCCGCCTGCCGATGCAGGGGACACGGGTTCGTGCCCCGGTCCGGGAAGATCCCACATGCCGCAGAGCGGCTGGGCCTGTGAGCCACGGCCACTGAGCCTGTGCGTCCAGAGCCTGTGCTCCACAACGGGAGAGGCCACAACAGTGAAAGGCCCGCGTACCACACACACAAAAAAAAGACGAATTCTTTTTAATTTAGAGAAACTATTTTCCCTAAATTGAAATAAACGGTATGTGAAGTATGTAACAAATGTGACATTCTTATAAAATATAAGAAAATCAAAACAAGTAAATAAAAATATTTGCATCACTCTAAAAGAGTATTCACATATAAATAATCTCCAAACTAACTTCTAATGAGACAATTTTTGGGTTACTATGGATCAAGGTACAGTGTCAATTAAATAGAGATTTGAATAAATCATAGAACATATTACCAATTTTTGGTCTTCCTTACAATATTTCAGACTTGAAATTTTTAAAAAAGGACTTCAGTATTTTATGGATCTAGATATTGCTTTTAGAGAAGGTGAAAATTGCAATACAAGTGATGATTTATATGATGAACTTAGAATATTTTATAATATTTCTATGACAATAATTAACATAAGACCCCATCACACTACTTGAACTTTATCTGTAAAATTCACTGTTGATTTCTGAATGCAAATGTTACTACGATAATTTTATTGACTATTTCAGTTGCCATTGGCTAAACAGCAAATTTTCTCCATAGGAAAATTAATTTAAAAATAAAAATACAATGACTTAAGCAAGCTTGACTAATTTGGCATTACTATCATTGGAACACAAATTATGTAAAAATCCTAATTATAACAACATAATTAGCAATACTGCTAAAGTGAAAATAAGAAAAAAAAATTTTTAACATCTTTATTAGAGTGTAATTGCTTTGCAATGGTGTGTTAGTTTCTGCCGTATAACAAAGTGAATCAACTATACATATACATATATCCCCATATCTCCTCCCTCTTGCGTCTCCCTCCCACCCTCCCTATCCCACCCCTCTAGCTGGACACAAAGCACCAAGCTGATCTCCCTGTGCTATGCAGCTGCTTCCTACTAGCTATCTATTTTACATTTGGTAGTGTATATATGTCCATGCCACACTCTCACTTCATCCTAGCTTAACCTTCCCCCTCCCCATGTCCTCAAGTCCATTCTCTACGTGTGCGTCTTTATTCCTGCCCTGCCCCTAGGTTCTTCAGAACCTTTTTTTTTTCTTTAAGATTCCATATATATGTGTTAGCATACAGTATTTGCTTTTCTCTTTCTGACTTACTTCACTCTGTATGACAGTCTCTAGGTCCATCCACCTCACTGCAAATAACCCAATTTCACTTATTTTTATGGCTGAGTACACATATATCATAATGTATGAACTGCATATGCCTTTGTCAGCCAAACAACAAAACTCTCAGACATGTACAGAAAATTAAAGATCAGTCAAGACAAACTAGAGAACAATTATACCATGGAAGTCCACCCACTGGAGCGAAGGTTCTGAGCCTCATGTCAGGCTTCCCAACCTGGGGGTCCAGCAACGGGAGGAGGAATTCCTAGAGAATCAGACTTTGAAGGAGAGTGGGATTTGATTGCAGGACTTTGACAGGACTGGGGTAAACAGAGACTCCATTCTTGGAGGGCACACACAAAGTAGTGTGCGCCTAAGGACACAGGGGAAAGAGCAGTGACCCCAGGGGAGACTGAACCAGACATACCTGCTAGTGTTGGAGGGTCTCCTGCAGAGGCGGGGGGCAGCTGTGGCTCACCATGGGGACAAGGACACTGGCAGCAGAAGTTCTCTGAAGTACTCCTTGGCGTGAGCCCTCCCAGAGTCCACCATTAGCCCCACCAAAGGGCCTGTAGGCTCTAGTGCTGGAGCCTACAGGCCAAACAACCAACAGGGAGGGAACTCAGCCCCACCCATCAGCAGACAAGAGGATTAAAGTTTTACTAAGCTCTGCCCACAAGAGCAACACCCAGCTCTACCCACCACCAGTCCCTCCTATCAGGAAGCTTGCATAAGCCTCTTAGATAGCCTCATCCACCAGAGGGCAGACAGCAGAAGCAAGAAAAACTACAGTCCTGCAGCGTGTGGAATGAAAACCACATTCACAGAAAGATAGACAAAATGAAAAGGCAGAAGACTAGGTACCAGATGAAGGAACAAGATAAAACCCCAGAAAAACAGCTAAATGAAGTGGAGACAGGCAATCTTCCAGAAAAATAATTCAGAACAATGATAGTGAAGATGATCCAGGACCTCAGAAAAAGAATGGAGGCAAAGATTGAGAACTGTTTGCAAGGAAAAGAAATGTTTAACAAAGACCTAGAAGAATTTAAGAACAAATACCTAGAAGAATTACAGAACAAACAAACAGAGATGAACAATACAATAACTGAAAGGAAAAATACACTAGAAGGAATCAATAGCAGAATAACTGAGGCAGAAGAATGGATAAGTGACCTGGAAGACAGAATGGTAGAATTCACTGCTGTGGAACAGAATAAAGAAAAAAGAATGAAAAGAAAAGGAGACAGCCTAAGAGACCTCTGGGACAACATTAAACGTGCCAACATTCACATTACAGGGGTCCCAGAAGGAGAAGAGAGAGAGGAAGTACCTGAGAAAATATTTGAAGATATTAGAGTCGAAAACTTCCCTAACATGGGAAAGGAAATAGCCACCCAAGTCCAGGAAGTGCAGAGAGTCCCAGGCAGGATAAACCCAAGGAGAAACATGCCGAGATACATAGTAATCAAATTGACAAAGATTAAAGACAAAGAAAAATTGTTAAAAGCAACAAGGGAAAAAAGACAAATAACATATAAGGGAACTCCTGTAAGGTTAACAGCTGATTCTCAGCAGAAAGTCTACAAGCCAGAGAGGAATGGCACAATATATTTAAAGTGATGAATGGGAAGAACCTACAACCAACATTACTCTACCTGGCAAGGATCTCATCAGATTCGACACAGAAATCAAAAGCTTTACAGACAAGCAAAAGCTAAGAATTCAGCACCACCAAACCAGCTCTACAACTAATGCTAAAGGAAATTCTCTAAGCGGGAAACACAAGAGAAGAAAAGGACCTACAAAAATAAACCCAAAACAATTAAGAAAATGGTAATAGGAACATACATATCAATAATTACCTTAAATGTGAATGGATTAAATGCTCCAACCAAAAGACATAGACTGGCTGAATGGATACAAAAAGAAGACCCATAATATGCTGTCTACAAGAGACCCACTTCAGACCTAGGGACACA
>NC_041221.1:141790874-141792270 GCF_002837175.3 Physeter macrocephalus | reverse complement strand
AGGGACACATACAGACTGAAAGTGAGGGGATGGAAAAAGATATTCCATGCAAATGGAAATCAAAAGAAAGCTGGAGTAGCAATACTCATATAAGAGAAAGTAGACTTTAAAATAAAGAATGTTACAAGAGACAAGGAAGGACACTACATAATGATCAAGGGATCAAAATCCAAGAAGAAGATATAACAATTATAAATATATATGCACCCAACATAGGAGAACCTCAATACATAAGGTGAATGCTAACAGCTATAAAAGAGGAAATCTACAGTAACACAGTAATAGTGGGGGACTTTAAACCTCACTTACACCAGTGGACAGATCATCCAGACAGAAAATTAATACGGAAACACAAGCTTTAGAGAGGCTGCGATGGTGAGAGGCTCGTGCACCGCGATGAAGAGTGGCCCCCACTTGCCGCAACTAGAGAAAGCCCTCGCACAGAAATGAAGACCCAACACAGCCAAAAAATTAAAAATATATATACTTTTAAAAAAACACCTACAGACAAATGACAACAAAAACACAATGATCCAAAACCTATGGGATGCAGCAAAAGCAGTTCTAAGAAGGAAGTTTATAGCAATACAATTCTACCTCAAGAAACGAGAAAAATCTCAAATAAATAATCTAACCTTACACCTAAAGGAACTAGAGAAATAAGAACAAACAAAACCCAAAGTTAGTAGAAGGAAAGAAATTATAAAGATCAGAACAAAAATAAATGAAATAGAAACAAAGAAAACAACAGCAAAGATCAATAAAACTAAAAGCTGGTTCTTTGAGAAGATAAACCTTTAGCCAGACTCATCAAAAAAGAGAGGGAGAGGACTCAAATCAATAAAATTAGAAATGAAAAAGGAGAAGTTACAACGGACACTGCAGAAATACAAAGCATCATAAGAGACTACTACGAGCAACCCTGGGCCAATAAAATGGACAACCTGGAAGAAATGGACAAATTTTTGGAGAGGTATAAGCTTCCAACACTTAACCAGGAAGAAACAGAAAATATGAACAGACCAATCACAGTAATGAAATTGAAACTGTGATTAAAATTCTTCCAACAAACAAAAGTCCAGGACCAGATGGCTTCACAGGTGAATTCTATCCAACACTTAAAGAAGAGTTAACACCCATCCTTCTCAAACTCTTCCAAGAAATTGCAGAGGAAGGAACATTCCCACACTCATTCTACAAGGCCACCATCACCCTGATACCAAAACCAGACAAAGATACTACAGAAAAAGAAAATTACAGACCAATATCACTGATGAATATAGATGCAAAAATCCTCAACAAAATACTAGCAAACAGAATCCAACAACACATTAAAAGGATCATACACCATGATTAAGTGGGATTTATCCCAGGGATGCAAGGATTCTTCAATATA
>NC_041221.1:141770616-141790504 GCF_002837175.3 Physeter macrocephalus | reverse complement strand
TATTCAACAGTTTTGGAAGTCCTAGCCACAGCAATCAGAGAAGAAAAAGAAATAAAAGGAATACAAATTGGAAAAGAAGAAGTAAAACTGTCACTGTTGGCAGATGACATGATATTATACATAGAAAATCCTAAAGATGCTACCAGAAAACTACTAGAGCTAATCAATGAATTTGGTAAAGTAGCAGGATACAAAATTAATGCACAGAAATCTCTTGCATTCCTATACACCAATAATGAAAGATCAGAAAGCGAAATTAAGGAAACAATCCCATTCACCATCTCAACCCAAAGAATAAAATACCTAGGAATAAATCTACCTAAGGAGACAAAAGACCTGTACTCAGAAAACTATAAGACACTGATGAAAGAAATCAAAGATGACACAAACAGATGGAGAGATATACCATGTTCTTGGATTGGAAGAACCAAATATTGTGAAAATGACTATACTACCCAAAGCAATCTACAGATCCAATGCAATCCCTATCAAATTACCAATGGCATTTTTTACATAACTAGAACAAAAAAATCTTAAAATTTGCATGGAGACACAAAAGACCCCAAATAGCCAAAGCAATTTTGAGGGAAAAAAACTGAGCTGGAGGAATCAGACTCCCTGACTTCAGACTATACTACAAAGCTACAGTAATCAAGACAATATGGTACTAGCACAAAAACAGATATATAAATCAATGGAACAGGATAGAAAGCCCAGAGATAAACCCATGTACCCATGATCAACTAATCTATGACAAAGGAGACAAGGATATACAATGGAGAAAAGACAGTCTCTTCAATAAGTGGTGTTGGGAAAACTGGACAGCTACATGTAAAAGAATGAAATTAGAACACTCCCTAACACCATACACAAAAATAAACTCAAAATGGATTAAAGACCTAAATGTAAGACGGGATACTATAAAAGTCTTAGAGGAAAACATAGGCAGAACACTCTTACATAAATCACAGCAAGATCTCTTTTTTTTTTTTTTGCGGTACGTGGGCCTCTCACCACTGTGGCCTCTCCCGTTGCGGAGCACAGGCTCCATACGCGCAGGCTCAGCGGCCATGGCTCAGGGGCCCAGCCGCTCCACGGCATGTGGGATCTTCCCAGACCGGGACACGAACCCGCGTCCCCTGCATTGGCAGGCGGACTCTCAACCACTGCACCACCAGGGAAGCTTTTTGACCCACCTCCTCGAGTAATGGAAATAAAAACAAAGATAAACAAATGGGACCTAATGAAGCTTAAAAGCTTTTGCACAACAAAGGAAACTATAAATAAGACAAAAAGACAACCCTCAGAATGGGAGAAAATATTTGCAAATGAATCAGTGGACAAGGGATTAATCTCCAAAATATATAAACAGCTCTTGCAGCTCAATATAAAAAACATAACCCAATCAAAAAATGAGCAGAAGACCTAAATAGACATTTCTCCAAAGATGACATACAGATGGCCAAGAGGCACATGAAAAGCTGCTCAAGATCACTAATTATTAGAGAAATGCAAATCAAAATTCCAATGAGGTATCAGCTCCAACCGGTTAGAATGGGCATCATCAGAAAATCTACAAACAACAAATGCTGGAGAGGGTGTGGAGAAAAGGGAACCCTCTTGCACTGTTGGTGGGAATGTAAATTGATACAGCCACTATGGAGAACAGTATGGAGGTTCCTTAAAAAACTAAAAATAGAATTACCATATGACCCAGCAATCCCATTACTGGGCATATACCCTGAGAAAGCCATAATTCAAAAAGACACATGCACCCCAATGTTCACTGCAGCACTATTTACAATAGCCAGGTCACAGAAGCACTTAAATGCCCATCGACAGATGAATGGATAAAGAAGATGTGGTACATATATATAATTAAATATTACTCAGCCATAGAAAGGAACCAAATTGGGTCATTTGTAGAGACGTGGATGAACCTGGAGACTGTCATACAGAGTGAAGTAAGTCAGAAAGAGAAAAACAAATATTGTATATTAACACATATATGTGGAACCTAGAAAAATGGTACAGATGAAGCGGTTTGCAAAGCAGAAATAGAGACACAGATGTAGAGAACAAACATATGGACACCAAGGGGGGAAAGCGTGGGGGTGGGGTGGGTGGGGGGTGGGATGAATTGGGAGATTGGGATTGACATGTATACACTAATATGTATAAAACAGAGAACTAGTAGGAGCCTGCTGTATACAAAAAAAAAAAAAAGAGCAGTCAACTTTAAAGCCTGCTGATATTCAGTCATATAAAACTTGTTCTGTAGGGGCTTCCCTGGTGGTCCAGTGGTTAAGAATCCACCTTCCAATGCAGGGGGATGCAGGTTCGATCCCTGGTTGGGGAACTACGATCCCACATGCCATGGGGCAACTAAGCCCGTGTGCCGCAACTACTGAGCCCACACACCACGACTAGAGAGAAGCCTGTGTGCCACAACAAAGCTCCCACATGCCTCAGCTAAGACCCGATGCAGCCAAATAAATAAATAAATTAGCAAACTTGTTTTCTAGGTCTCATGTTCTTACCACAAAAAAAATTTTTTTTTAATGTTTAAGGACAAAAAAGACCTATTTTCAATTTTGTTTTAACGGTAGGAGGATAGGACATATTTTACTATATTTAACAATTATTAGCTTGTTTATAACTTTAAATATTTAGACATATGGTTCTCCATTTATATTTTTGCCCAGGTCCACAAATTCAGGGGTGGGTCTAATTCAGCACATGTTCATTTTATAAGTAATGCTGACAAGAACTACCATTAAGTGCTTATCATGTACTGGGCACCGAGCTAGGTACTTTTTATGCAGTAGGCTCACAACACCTCTACAAGGCAAATACTCTCATTTCATTTTACAGCTAGGGAAACTGAGGCTTTAGAGGGGTTAAAGTTGCTGCTCAAACAGTGTCAAAATTGAATCAAATGGACATTTACTGTACCCATCCTGAACTGGGGCTAACTGTTAGGGCTGACAGAGTACTAGGGAATGGGCTTTATAAATGCAAGGCCTCTTCTGGGAAATGTCTGTCACTCTATCACAGTTCATGCCGCCTGAAATTCCACCGTTATATACAGTGATTCCTTTTAGTTCTAAAGCCTTTCCAGTCTCCAAAAGAAACCAATGGAAATGCAAATCCTCCCAGGGGGTAAAAGATGCTAACATGTGAAGCCAGGAGTATTTCTCATATTTTTTCCACCAAAGTAACCCATCGGACCAAAATTGAATTCTTAACCCCCAGGAGTCTGAAGGCTCAGCCCAAAAGATTCTGATCAATTTCTTTTAAGTCTTGTGTTATTTCTTTAAAATCATGCATATATTTTTCTCCATTATATATATATATATATTTTAATATAAAAATGTTTCCCTCCAGATCTCCAAGTAAAAATGATGCTTCACTCCATGTTCCTCTTAGAGCTCAAGAACTCCTTGGCATACTGTCCAGCCCTCTGGCTTAGAAAGCAGAGCCTTAAACTGCTATCAGTGGGCACTTGGGTGGGGTTTACTTGACCTCCGCAGTTGAGATAAAGGTCCAGCAGAAAAATGAGAAGCTGGATTAACTACTTCCCGATTTAGCTCAGGACTGGTCATGCTCATCTTTTATTTTACTCATCTTCCTAAGTCACTCAAAGTCTACCTCTATTTTGAAGGAGGTGAACTCCTTGTCATTAGAAGTGTGCAAGGAGATTGAACAACTGCTTGCTTGGAGAGCTATGGCGGGTAGGGCATGGAACATTTAATGGAGGAAACTTTCAAATGTGATGTGCCATATCATCCTGCGATGTTCTAAGTCCTCTGCAGCAGTAATTTCCAGACAAATGTATTCAATTCCGTAACTATTTATTCAGCACTTTTCAAAGTGCCAGATACTATGCTAGGCAGTGGTGAATGGGACAGTCTTCCTGAAACTCAGTTGGCTACAGAGAGCTAGAAACCAGCATGTAACTATAATACAGCCTAGGTGCTCTTGCAGGAGAATCACAGTAGTTATGGAAGCTCAGGGGAGGGACACCAAGCCTGAAACAGTGGAGATAGATCCTGGTAGGCTTCCAAGAAGAGGTGACACTTAAACTGAGGTTTGAGGAATGAGTAGGAGTTTGCCCAGGTCCTTCTGGAGGCCCCTACAGTTGCAATTAATTTCAGCTAGTTTCAGGCCCCTTCTCTGCCCTGCTACATTTTGTTCAACCATTCTACTTGTCAACTCAAGCTACTTAGGAACAAAAGTGCTGACTTTTTAAATTATCCATTGTAACCATGAATGTGTGGAGAGAATAAGTGGTCCATCTAATTATGTAAAACTATATCAGACAGGGGGACCATATTCCAGGTTTGGGGTATCAAAGTTACTGGGCAGACCCTAAACTCATTTTAGATATTCACAGCTGTTTAACCAAGGGGAAGGGAGGGGGTGAGTCATGCTGCACTTGCCTCCTGGGCTGTGAACAAAAAGGAAAGAAAATATTGTTAAGGGAAGAAGCAGGCTCCTCCTTGCAATAGTATGTTTTTTTGTTGTCACGCAGTAGACAGCAGAGCCAATAATCCAGTCTGTGAAGTTGCCAGCTAAAAAAACCAAACCTTTTGAAGTAGCTAATGAATACACTCTTTTTAACTTATTCCGATCTCATCGCTGAGAGCTGTGCAGTTGCTCCTGGGCAGAAGTTTCACTAATGTAGGGATGTTGACTGGCCACTGCATCAAATATTTATCAAGTCACAGATGGGAATCTACAAAGAGTTTGCAGAGAGGTTTAGTGTCTCCCTTTGGTTCTAGGGGAAGCACGTCAGCACTGCAAAATGCAAGTCCACAAATACATACCTTTAAGCTTAGGCGTATGGCTGCTGACCCATTTAAACAGGTTAAGTGGGGCCCGATTTAAAGAAATCACCTTTTTTCCCCCTTAAAGTAAAAGTAGCACATTTTCACTGTAGACGTTTTTAGAAAATACCTTTACACTAAAAGAAGAAAAGAGAACTCACCCATAATGTCACCATGCAGATATAATGTACCAGTCTTTTAAGTCAAAATTAAATCATCCTGTGTCCGATGCTCTGTACCTGTTTCACTCTTGCTTTTCTCATTTAACAATATATTCTTAACATCTTTAGACAACATTTTGTATTTTTCTACAGCATATTTTTATATATTTCCACTATTCTAGTCTATCGATGTACCATGACTTACCCAACCAATCTCTTGGGATTGGATATTTAAGTTCTTTTTAACTTTTCACTATTTACTGTAAGTGATGTTTTTGATGAGTAGCCTGGTAATTACTCGTGCCCAATTATGATATTTTCTCAGGCAAATGAGTGGAAAAGGAATCACTAGGTCAAGGAGTTAGCCTGACACACCAGTTTGCATTTCCATCATCAGAGTATGAGAGGGGGTGGGGCTGCCATTTTTAATGGGCTATCAGCTTGCCCATCTCCGGTGAGATGGTCTCCAAGGCCACTGAGAGCTACATATTGGTCTAGGAGTTTGGGGGTTGGTTTATTTGTATATTTGTTTGTTTTTGTAACAGCCTCCTTGAAACTTGAACTTTTTTCCTCTTTAATTTAACAGCTATCTTATTTCGCTAATCTCCCATCTTTATTTAGTTACACTGGAGAGAAAGAATGATCTCTTCAATGATAAACAGCAGCTCCTGGGTTCAATAAGGATTTATGGCTTGCTTTTTTGCATTGCTATTAACCACAATTATAATGGTGGGTCTATCAATACATTTTTCCTCTAACTATAGAAGGAAAGCTGTTTCCTGCAATTGAAGTCTCCTAGAACAGAGATTCAGTGATATGTAGAAAAAAAATAGAGGAGGAGATTGTTAAGATAAGATTGCCAGCTTTTCGTTTTGCCAAGTAAAGCTATTGGAACAATCACAAGAAACAATGGTCATCTATTATCATCAAGCAACCACTAAAGCATGAACATTTAACACACATGCACTCATACCAAAATAAGAACATAATTCCAGAATAAAGCACATGCTTACCTAAGAAAGAACAACTGGCATTCCTGCCCTGACATACACAGTGTTCTTATTTTTCTTCTCACAAAGGATTTGGAAACAGCATCTTGGATTGTGGACCCTGGCTTGAGAAGCACTGTCTTCCAGGCTCATGACCATGTCTTCTATGGGGAGCAGGATCTAACCCAGTCCTCTTCCCCACTGGAAAAGAGAAAAGTGAGAGAGACCCTCTAACTCCTTCCAGGTGTCTCTTCCTACTCGCTTGGCCTATGCAGTGTTCCCAGGTTGCAGTAATTTGGGTATTGTTTTCACGACTTTCCCATCTCCACAAATTATTTATATATTGTTTATTTAGCATTTGTTTTAAATCAACACTTGTCTTAACTTCAAAAATAAATTTATTTCAGGGCTTCCCTGGTGGCGCAGTGGTTGAGAGTTTGCCTGCCGATGCAGGGAATACAGGTTCGTGCCCCGGTCCGGGAGAATCCCACATGCCACGGAGGGGCTGGGCCCGTGAGCCATGGCCGCTGAGCCTGCACGTCCGGAGCCTGTGCTCCGCAACGGGAGAGGCCACAGCTGTGAGAGGCCCGCGTACCACAGAAATAAATAAATAAAATAAAAATAAATTTATTTCAAAGGGAAACTGAGTACCTCAACCATCAATGGAAAAACCAATATCACTTGTCATAAATAAAGCAAAACAATGTTTTTAGATTCTAGATCGAATTTATCTGCCAAAGGTTCTGAGACAGAATCCTGCACTTTCTTGGTTTCTAAAGAGAGAGGGAGATTAGCAAGTAAAAGGTGTTAAAGATATATTATCACAGACAGGAGACTTTGCCTTTGGCAGAACTAAAGGGCAACTAAGATTGAAGGAGAAGTGGAGTGGAAATAAACTTCTCACCAGGTGAGGTCATGTACTTTGACGCTCTTCCCTGTGTGCCACTGGTAGCGGTCCCTAGTTTGGAAAGTACCAGTAAAATGGAAGGAGAGTTGGACTTGGTTTCTAGTCCTGGCCTGGCCACTTGCTGATTATAAATCCTCGGGCCAATCACTTCACCTCTTCTTAAAACCTCAGCTTCCCCAGCTGTAAAATGAGATGATAATAATCTCTGTAATGAGGATGTTGTGAGGAATACATGAGAATAGTTAAAGCATTTTGTAATCTCTGAAATGCTGTATATGTCATGAAGGATTAGCCTCACTTGTAGTGCTTTTATTTATGGATATCAGATTTTTTTTCCCAGTGGCCCAGGATATACTTCCAGGCCAAACATCTCACTGTAGGCTAAAATAAATAAGTGGATTAAAGCCTTTAAAAATGAATTATTGGATCCCAAATCACGTAGAATAGGTCCTAGTAGGAGAGAACGAAGCATTCTTAAGAATTCTAACGGATTTTCCTGGTGGTGCAGTGGTTAAGAATCCGCCTGCCAATGCAGAGGACACAGGTTCGATCTCTGGTCCGGGAAGATCCCACATGCCGCGGAGCAACTAAGCCCCATGTGCCACAACTACTGAGCCTGAGCTCTAGAGCCCACGAGCCACAACTACTGAGCCCGCACACCTAGAGAGCATGCTCTGCAGCAAGAGAAGCCACCGCAACAAGAAGCCCACGCACCACAACCAGGAGTAGCCCCCGCTCACCGCAACTAGAGAAAGTCCGCGCAGAGCAACGAAGACCCAACGCAGCCAAAAATAAATAAATACATAAATACATAAATAAAGTCAGCACTAAAAAAAAGAATTCTAATTATTTGATTAATGGCTCTAATTATTAGGAGGGCAGAACCATGCCTGGTTTGTTCACTTCTGTGTCCCTTGCACCTAGTTCAGGGTGTGGTACATTAAAGTTGCTCAATAAATGCTGTGTGAATAACTGAATGAGTGAATGAATGAATGGCTAAATCAGTGAGATGACAGCCCTATGTTAGACCCTGGTTTTCGTAGTACATATCTGTGGCTTCTTATCACCCCATACTGTATTAATCATGTCTTTAACTTTCTATACTTTGTGATGCTTCGACATCTTGAGGCCCTGTGGACCCAGAGAAGAACTGCCCCTCCCAGGGTTAGCTAATTCCTAGAAATAGCAAACAATTTACCAGTGAGTGCATCTTTAATATGCAAACCGATCAATCCTGAGCCCATACCCCATATCTACCTCCTTTTACCAGGCTCCTGCCTTCCCGGACACCATCCCCCTACCCTAAATCACCCAGGGCTAGGTACCAGGTAACTAGGGACCACCCCTGCAGTCCAGAGCCCTCCAAAATTATTCAAACGCTAAACCTGCTCAGCTCTTTACCCTCCCTAGCCCATTCCTTCCCGTGGAAACCACAATAAAGGCTTTTACTCATTCTCTCACCTTGCTCCTCCTGACTCCTGGTGCCTCCCCTCTGTGGCCCTGCATGGCATGGCATGCCCCCTCCTCTTGGGAACTCTGGGTAACAAACTATCTTTTCAACAGCAGTCACCTCCTGATGTGTTGACCTGTCCATATCTGAATAAAAACAAAATCCTAGGTACGTCTTTTTAAATTAATTTATTTGTTGGCTGTGTTGGGTCTTCATTGCTGCGCACAGGCTTTCTCTAGTTGCAGGGAGCGGGCTTCTCATTGTGGTGGCTTCTCTTGTTGCGGAGCACGGGCCCTAGAGCATGTGGGCTTCAGTAGTTGTGGCGCGTGGGCTCAGTAGTTGTGGCTCGCGGGCTCGAGAGCACAGGCTCAGTAGCTGTGGCGCACAGGCTTAGTTGCTCCGTGGCATGTGGGATCTTCCCGGACCAGGGCTCGAACCGCTGTCCCCCGCGTTGGCAGGCGGATTCTTAACCACCGCGCCACCAGGGAAGTCCCCTAGGTACATTTTAAAACAAGTATCAACCCTGAGAACCCACCCCAACTTCAATCTCAATTCATGATTAAAGGGGAGCTGTTCTCACCTCCCTCAGGGAGGCTCAGGGAGGAATATACAGCTCAGGTCTAATCCAGTCAACCTGTCACATCAAGAGTGTCTCAAAGATGGACGTATGACCACAATAAAGCTGCACGAGTCTCCTCCTGGGACAAAAACTCTTGATATTTTTTTTTTCCTGCTGGATTAGAGACTGGGAAAGTTTTAGGTCTGGAGCTAAGCAGCCATTTTGCTAGCTAGAGGAAAACAACCTGTTTGAAACAGAGCCAATCAAAGAAAGTAGAGCCAAATGACAGAGGAAGAGAGAAGTCAGTTCCTGGTGGCATCACCTGAGGCAACCCAACTCCTGGACTTCACAGTTACCTGTGTTTAAGCCCATTGAAATTGGGTTTCCTGTACTTACAAATAAAAGAATCCTAACCTACAAGGTTTTCTTTCCCCTTTTCTTGCCACCCAAAGCCACACGTGGAGATATTTAAAACAGCAATTTGAATTAATCCAGTTCCACACTTAGTGTGTGCCAAGCACTGTGCTGGGCCCACATTGATACCACATCTAAGACAACCTCCAAGAGCTTCAGTTTAGACGAGAAGACAGACATGCAAACAGTCAGGGGAGAGTGGAGTAAGAGCTTCCCCAGAGGCTCCAACAAAGGCTGTGGAGTAGGGAAGGAGTAGCAAATCTGCGTGGAGGTCTACCCTCTTCAACCCTATATGAGTTACAGCCTTGACTTGGCTGGATCCTGTGTGAGTGTGTGTGTGTTGGGCTGGGGGCGGGGGGTCTTTCCACTTCGAGGAGCATCAACTAATGAGTGCTGACATTGAGTGAGGATTTCCTGTGTCACTGTGTCCATGCGTATTTCATTCTCTCTGTTCCTTTATAGGGCAGATATTACTATCCCCATTTTAGAGATGAAGATTCCTCTATTCAGAGGCTTAGCTAGGGTAAACAGTCTTACTTCACTCAGTGGTAGAACCCAAATTCAATAGAATGTGTGACCCCAAAGGCCAGGCACTACATTGCTAAGCCACTCCCCCGTATTTGCTGAGAGCTCCTTGTGTGCCAGACTGCACCCCATAATTGTAGAAGAGAAAGCAGCTCTCCAAAAGCACTCCTTATTTTACAACAGATTTTGCTTTAGGATTCTTTTACTGTATAGTACATGGAAAACAATAGTCAACTTAGAAAAATCTGTTGAACACGCAAGTGATCTTAAGGGCCACATCGAGTGAGTAAAATGACGTCCACCTGTGTACGTCCACATCCTGGCTCAGGACCCCAGCCTGTCATTTGAGATGTCTCCACCTGGCAGTCCTCCGAGAGGTAGAGCAGCCAGGTGCAGCACTAAGTAGCAAAGAACCTCCTGGGTCCTAAGATCAGGATTGCCTGTGGTTGGAAGGGGTAGGCGAGATCTCCAACTGACCCAGTGAATTGTGCCTTTACTTCCAGCAGAGCATGTGGGGCTTCTGAGAATTTCATCATGCCTGATGGAGGCACCGCAGGCAGCCTGAGCCCCAGGCATATCAGCCACCGAGGCAGATTTCTTTTTTAAGCTTCCTGTTGCCGTGTCAACCTCATCATCCCAAACCAGTTAAACAAACAATTTATTAGGCTGGCAGCCCCTCTGGATGCTGTACCTTTTCTTTAAGGGACTGTTGGCTTTTCCATTTTCCACTACACTTTCATGATTTTCTTTCCAGAGGAAAAAGGGTGCATCTCTCAGCTTGGGTAAGAAGTGTATTGTATGAATATGGACATGTAGTTCATATACTGGCTATGAATATTCATAGGCTGTCTGGGACATATCACATCAAATCTGTGTGAGGGAGTAAGTATTTCATTTTAAAATCAAAGCTGAATAGGATGCTTTTAAATCATCATTAGGTTTTTATTATAAATGAATGCATTTATATTAAATTGGATTAGAATTAGATATAATTCACACAGTACATAATTAGATAACTAGCTTTCTTCCCTTAATGGTATTTCTCCAAGATCTTTTTATGATCATTTAATTTTGAGTCTTTTGAAATAGATGTGAATAGACACGTTGGGTTTTGTAACACATTACTGCCTCCTTTATTTCAAAATTGCTATTTTAGGCTTCTTGACAACTAAGAATGGCCTTAGTTTTTTCTGGCACTTTTTAAAATAACCGGTCAGGAAAATGTGGATGTCACTGTCCTGTTTTACTTTGCTTAATCACAGATCTCCTTTGCATTCAGTTTTCACTCCTATAAAATTCTTTTGTTGTTCATTTGTCCTATGAAATATACAAGGCTTCATAATGACAGTCACTATCGTTTGGCAGTGCTTACCCTGTGCCATCCGCTGTGCTGCATACAGCATAGCTTGTTCAAACCTCATCTGTAACCTAGGAGGCAGATAGTATTTTTTTCACGCTTTATAGTTGAGGAAACCAAAGCTCAGAAAATTCAAGATATTTTGCCCAAGAAACCTGGCTCATGAGAAAAGGAACTGAGTGGTCAATGACTCCCAAGTCAGTACACTTATCTTGCCTATTTATTCTTTCATTCCACAGACATCTGTGGAGCCCCTTCTAGGTCCCAGCCACTATTCTGAACACTGGAGATACTCCAGGGAACGAGACAGACAAAGCCCCCTGTTCTCAAGGAGCTTGCAATCTTCCCAGCGTCCCAATCGAGCCTGAATCATAAATCTGGACTCCCATCCACAGATGTGGTGGAAGATGCACATGTTCAGCACTACTGGATTCCCCGGATGGTTTGAATCCACCACTGAGCATGTCTCATTTTGGGGGGGCTGGGACTTGTATCAATGCCTAGTTCAGTGGCTGCATCCTTGTAAGTTCTTAATAAATATTAGTAGTCATTGTTTGACATCTAGGCTTCCAAAAGGGGTGTGGGGGCGTGGCCAGGTTGCTTCATATATAAACACTTCATTTAAATATCTCTTTTAAAATGTTCCCGCTTTGATTTTACTCTTGACCTGAATTCACTCCCGTTCTTCCTTGGCTGCAAGTGCCTGACATGACTCAGGACGATTGGGAAGGGACTGCCATCTTACGCCTCACACAAGCATTGTTATTGCTGACCCCCCCAAACCTGAGGACCAGGGTGAGACTCCCCAGACCTGGTCTCTCGCCTTCTGAGGCTGCCACCTTCCTGATAGTTGGAGCCTGCCTGGCTTCCCACTCCGTCTTGTCTCCAAAACACAAGAGGGGAGATGAAAAGAGGTTTGCTACCATCTCAGCCCTTGCCATCAGATTTACAGCGCCTGCCTCTTGATCAGCCAAAGAGAGGGGAGATGCAAAAGACCCATCAGCCCCGCCCTCAAACTCCTGTCTGTCTCAGAACTGCTTCTTCAGGCTCCAAAGCATTTGGAGCTTTCTCACGGCAGGAAACTAAAACGCTTTTCCCCAGACATGATTGCTTAGGTTCTCCCCAGGCAGTGGGACCTGTGCGTCTTCCATTGGAATCTTTCATCTTCGTTTACAATCCCTCCTTTCGGAGCTTCTTCCGTAACTGATGGTGTTCTGAGTGGCACGTCTGTGGCATCTTAGGGTTGAATCGGGGTGGGAAGGATGGGGAAGAGGAAGGTGACACTGATGTGGCCTCACAGCAGCCTCAGCGGTGGCCTGTGTCCTCTTCTCTGTACCCCCTCCTCCATCGCCCTTGCCCAGTGCCATGTCCGTGAAAGAAGTTTGTCTTAAATCAGGTTCTCTAGATGCAGAGGCCCCGATGGCGATTCTTGTGCAAGTGATTTATTGAGGGACTACCCTCAGAAGAAGCCTTTATTGGGTCAGGGGAGAGGGGATAAAAAGAGGGAGAGAAGGAGAACAGGGCAGGAAAAGGAGCTGGGCAAAGATGGGATTTAGGAAAAACCTAGCCGAGACCCAATCTCCCTGGGATCTCTGCAGGATAAATTGCATCTCCAAGGTTGTCCTGCCCAGGTAAAGGGGCTGGACCGTTATGCTCCCCACATTAAGTAGCCAAATGCCATGTCATTCCCACCCTTGGGGTGGGAGGTAACCTCCCAGGCATCTCCCACCATGAGGCTCTCTGCAAGCGTGGATAGCCCTCTAGAGAAGAGGACAAGTATGTGAGCCGGTAGCAGCCAACATCTGCAGCAGCTGGGGGATGGGTGCGCTGGCCTGGTAAAGGGATCCAGGTGTGGTACCAACTGCGTCTGCTACGATGCTTAAGAAACAGTTTTTGAGAATGTGAGAATGGCTAAGCAGTTCTGTTCACGTTGACAATATCTGTTAACGAGGCTCCCTCCCTCCCTCCTTTCCTCACTCCCTCCAACAGACACTTTAGTAAACTAGTCCTCAGGGTGATTAGGGTCTAAGTAAGGAGTCAGGCAGTGAACAAGGAAATGAATAAACACACAAAATAATTCCAAATTGTAACCATTGCTCCGAAGGAAGTAGAGTACCGGGATAGAGGATAACAGACAAGGGGGGGAGAGGCACCTATTTTCGTTGAGGTAGTCACAGAAGGCTTCTCTGATTGGGTGACTTGTAAGATGAGGCCTGAAGAGAGAGGAGGATGCAGTTGTGAGAACGCAGGGCGAGGCACAGTCCAGGGAGGGAAGCAGCAGATGCAAGTCCCCGGGAGAGAGGTGCGCATGCTCTCAGAACTGACGCAAGGTCAGACGTGAGTCGGGGGAGTTTGACCTGGCCCAGATGGTGCCGAGCTCTGCAGCCCGTGGGAAGGAGCTTGCATATAACTTACCTGCAAGTGGAAACTTACTCCACTGCATTCAGATGTGCAAAGAAAATGCAGTCTCTATTTCCTCACGTGGGTCCAATCTTAAAATTTTCCTAACTCCAGCAGGAACTTGACTTTTCAGTATTCATCGTATCTTGGTCTCAGAAAATGCCAGGAGGATTTGGCCCTTTTGCTTCTCAAGATGGCCCCTGGGGTATGGGAGCTTACACACAAATCCCTGTGGTGGCCGGAGCAGGGCCTTGGACCTAATGAGGGTCCTTGTAAGGGTCTCGGAGTCTTTCTAGACTCTGCAGCAGGAATGGGCCCTTGCTTTCCTCTCCTTACCTCCCTGCTGCAGAAAGGCTGTAAGGAGTAAGCATGCCTCTTTTATCCATAGTGGTGTTCCCAACGCACAACATCCCAGTCCAGTTGACCCAGTTTTGATCTTGCTGGTGCTACAGACCTGCAGCTTGCCCTTGACTCCCATTCAACTCTGGGCTTGGGGGTCAGCCTTATACTCCTCAGTTATTCCACGGTCAGTAAGCTTTCCAAACAGCTCTGCTACATCCCTCCACGGAGCACATGGGAGCTTCTGGATACTTTCCATGCTATAAGGGGCCAAGGTTGGATTTTTTTTGCGATTTAACTCTACTGATGCCATGCCACTGGTTTTACCCTGAAGTGTCTTTTCCACATTTGCCCAGATGGCACCAGCAAGGCAGTCTCCTCCCAGAGTCCAAATCAGAATCTGGAAGCTAAGTAAAAGTCTCCCCTCAATCCACCTAACAAGGGAGATTGGGCACACGTGTTTCACCATCTCTGTCCCCTAATCTTACCTCCAGCCCCCTGGGGTAGAAGGATTCAGCCTCCCTCTTCTTCTTCCTCTGGTCGGGACTTCCTGTATCACTTTCTCCTTCCTCCAGAAGAGACATCACCATTCACTCTTACCAGAGGCTGCTGTGGCCAATCAGCTGTTTGTGATTCTTCTTTATGAGGAAAAGAATGGTATATTAATTTAAATTTTCCAAGTTACTATTACTGTTCCAAATGATATAAAAATATCTCTGCAGTTGCAGTGTGGAAACTGAAGAGAAAGTTGGAAGCTGGTTTATTGTTCTCCAGGGGAAATATTAGCAGCTTGAACTGGAGTTGCAGTGGAGCTGGAGAGACGTGGACAGAATGGATACATATTTGGGGTGTCTATCTGGCCAAGAGTCTTTTTAACAAGACTTTATTAAGCACATGCTCTGAACAAGGCCCAGAAAAGACACAAAGATGGGGAGGACATGGTCTCTGAATTCAAAATGCTTATAAAACAATAAGTAAGAGAAGACATGTAACAACTGATTTCATGCTAGGTGAGCACTAGAATTATGTACAAGGAAGACCAGAAGTAGGAATTACTAAGGGCAGACTTCGTAGGTCCAGTAAATGGTTAATGGGTTTCAAAACCATCATCCCCGTAATAGTTATGTGACCTTGCGTAAGTTACTTAACCTCTCTAAGCCTCAGTTTCCTCACGCCAAAAAAAAAAAAAAAAAAAAGGGATGCAATAATAGAGTCTACTTCACAGCGTTGTGTGAGGACTCAGTGAGATTATATGTAAGGCCCTTCGGATATGCACTGACTCATAACATATACTTTTTAGCTATCAACTTAATTGAGCACCTTTATTAGCCATGTACCCTTAGTTCACTTCCCTGAAATGCACTTCCCTGACTATATACTTCTCTACATCGATAGGAGGGCCTCCAGACCATGCAGTCTTCCATGGCAAAGACGATGTCAATTAGCTGCTAACATCCACCCAGCACTGCTGCCTAACACTTGTACAGAGGATGAGAGCGGACCCATTATGGAGCCTCTGAGCTGATTGGAAAGATAAGGCTTTAAATGTGTGAATAAGGAACAACACCGGGCAGCACCGGACTTAGTGATTTCATTCAACACCAACTACTGAAGGCATATAGAGTGATAACAGGCTTATTCAATCCTCCCAGCTGCCCTCCCAGGAAGGCATTATCAACCCATTTCACAGATGAAGAAACTGAGGATAAGTAATTTACCCAAGATCACACAGCTAGTAAATGGCAGATGTCGACTTGACTCCAAAGCCCACGCTTGCATATGTGTTTTCAGCCAGTCAGTAGCTGCCTTTAAGTTCCAACTATGGACCAAGATACTGCTGAGCTCAGGGTACTCAATTCGGGCAAACTTCCAGACTGTGATATAGATGCGCAGAAGATCAAAGGTTAAATGTGTGCCACCCTAGCTGGGAAGAGCATTAGACAAAGACGGGGCCCAGAACAGTTTTTATGACTCTAAAGGAGGCTTGTAGCATGGTTTAGAAGCAAGGCTTTGGAGTCAGACAAACCTGGGGTGAATTCTAGCTCTGCCAGTTAACAAGCTGCATGCCTGTGGGCAAGTTTATTTTACCTCTCTATGCCTCAGTTTCCTCATCTAGAAAACAGGAGGAAAAATCTACTTCTTAGGGTAACTGAGAGCATTAAACGAGATGACGTATGTGAAGTGCTTTGTCAGTGCCTCACCCAAAATCAATGCTTTAAAATGGTAGCTGCTCTTACATGATATTGGATAAAACTGGGTGTAAATGATGGTGAACATCACAGGTTTGCAGCACAGCATTGCTTCTTGGTGTCACCCCTGACCTCATGAAAGCTTATATAACCATTCGGTTAAACAAGCACATCTTGTGGGGTGTAATCACAAAGAAATTTAATGTTTGACCCCTCTATCCATTTAAATCTGCCCTGTGGGGAGAGTTCTTCTGCCACAGGATAAAAATTTAGGTAGGTTCCCACGACTACGCTGTTTACTCTTAGGCAAATTTTATTCACTTTAATTCATAAAGCATCATCTCAGTTTGGTAATTAAGATGCACAGTCACCATGTACTAATAAATGTATCTAATATGACTTAAAGTTAAATGTTCAGCTCTCCTGCCTTAGAGCTGGAGTTGGGGAATGGGATGTGACAGACTTCTGTAAGTACTCCTTATTCCTAACTCCCCCTAAGTCCTGCAGGGCCAGGCGGGCTGAGGAAGAAGAGGTAACAGGATGTTGGGCTGGACCTCACAGGCCTGCAAGCCCTGCACTTGCCCAGCTTTAAGACCAAAGAAAGAGCTCAGAGTCAGTGACAGAGACATCAGTGGTTTAATGGATGGGGGATCTTACACGTCTGAAGCAAGGTCCTGGAGCGACACCCCACTGTGTGCAGCGGACACTGGGCAGGACATGGCGACAGGCTTCACTCCCGGGGGAGGAAGAGATTGCCAGTTATAGGGGGAACTGACATCAGGTTGGCTCATTAGTTACCAGGGAAACCAGCAGAGCTGCATGCCCCTCACCGCCCCTTTGATAAGAACATGCACCAGCTGGGCCTGGGGCAAGTATGTAGGAAGGTCAGTCATGTGCGTAGGGTGTAGGTGAAGCGGGCACTGGTTGGGCAGGGGGTGTACGGAGAGCAAGAGAACAGCCATCTTGAGTGGCCTGACCCTACACAGAAGAAGGAAAGTTCTCCCTGAACAATGCTAACATTAGACTTGGCAGAAGCATAAAGCTCACCCTTTCTCTTGAGGCACTTTCTTGGGTTCTCTGGAGACCCCCATGCAGATCACTTGCTTCCATTTCCTTGATGTGAACGACTGCGTGCCTCTTCTGGTCATTGCTCATATGCCTCTACCCATCAGCCCTGGGCATCTTGGATTCCACTTCCATGTTCTTTCTCCCAAGACCCCTTTGCCTCTTGTGGTGGTCTTCTTGGGCAGAATCCACAATGACCCCAGGCTGACTTTCTCTTGCCCATGGTCCACATCTGATCATGGGAAATACTCACGTATCCTTTGCTCCATTAAACTCTAGGAGAGCAATTATTTCCCAAGTTTCAGGCCTCCATTCAGTGCCAGAGGCCACTCCAGCCAACCTCATCTTCCTTAGATTTCTCGGACATGGCTCACACCCGTCCAGAAGTACTCACACCCGTCCACACCAGGAACAGCAAAGGACTCATTTTAAGCTCTTTGATGGTTTACTTGAAGTCTTTTTCCCTGAACTTCAGGTGAAGTTCAGCCTCCACCCTCCCCCTGGGGTGAAGAAATCCTCTTCGAAACTCCTCTCATCTCCAACTAATGGCCCTTTTATGCCCTAGAGGTAAGTGAGGGGTTTCTCAGCCGCCCAGTTTGAAAATGTTTGTTTTGTTCAAGCACCTCACTTTAGAACGTGCCTCAGTGAAAATTTCCCTTTTAATGTCCTATTACACTTATGCTCAGTGACTGAGCTAATGACTCCTTCTCCCTCAAGGTGGGTGGGAAGGCGCCCTTAAACAGCCATTAGCCCTCAGTTCTTCCCTAACCTCGGCCCAGTTTTTCCAGGTGACCTTGGAGGAGCCCTTTCATCACTCTGGGTCTCAGCTTCTCCTCTCAGTGAAATGGAAATCAAATCTCTGTTCTGGCCCTCTCTCGGGGGAGATATTGTGAGGAATAATAAGGCAATGCCTATAAAGTGCTTTAAGTACTTCGGGGAAAGACGTTGGCTAAATACCAAATGATAATAATAACACCGTCATCATCATCCACATTATTATTCATGGGTTGAGAGGAGAAAGCGGTTGCTGATGGTATCTTTGCTCTGTGGAAAGGAGGACTGCAGGCCCCAGGATGTTCTATCGATAAGTCAAAGCCAATAAGTACAGAGCACTGGAAATGGAAGTTATCTAGCCATAAAGGCTGAATGTACACGCCCATTTGTGTTTGAAAGACAACAACCGACTCCGTTTCTCATTTAGTATTTTTACAGTTAGTGCCCAGGGCAGCTAGAATTGAGGGGAAATTGCATTCCTCTTCTGGGAGATGGGGGAGCAAAGAGATTACATTTTTTTCTAATATCTTAGATTTGACTATTCACCCCTCTTCTTAGCATATCTTATTTTCTATACTCCCCATATTTCCCTCACCTCTACCCTCCATGCCACCCACCCCCAAGTCGAAGTTCTAATCAGAGGCAGGGGAGTAGTCCGGTAGGGGATGAGAAGCAGAGAGGATCAGAGGTGAGCCATGTGGGGAAGCAGACTCAGAGCCTGGGACAGAGAAGGAAGGGTCTCCCTCCTCTAAAGCTCTGATTCAAATTCATTCATTCTTTTGTTCATCAAGAAAAGAGTATCACATTGTGTCACGCGCATGTTAGGGGCCAGAGCTAAAGCTAGAACAAGAGGCAGCCCCTGCCCAAATTTCAGTCCCTTAAAATCCTGCAAAATCTTCATTAGAGGCCAGGTAGGACAGCACAATTCCCGGATCATCAGATCTGTTTCCAGTAACGCAACTAACTGGGGTTGATAATGTATTACCTTCAGAAGCCTTCACCCCAAGTGACTGCCAAGTTGATACTTGTGATTCTAGAGGAAAATTTCCTCATCACCACCCCAAACGAGCAGTGTATGGTTCGGAGTTCACGAGATCATTCCTAAATGCGCACACATCTTAAAATATGTGGTGGTAAACGTTACGGACTTCAAGTCCCAGGCTACTACTTACCTTCTACATTTCTGTAGCCTCAGTTTCTTTATATGCAAATTGAGAGTAAAAATGGCTGCTCTGTATACTTCCCAGACTTGCTGTGGGATGGAATGAGATGATGAAAGCAGTGTCGTGCTCTGAAGCTCTATCCAGATGGACCCTATTATTACTGAACTCTGGTTCACACTGCGCCAGGCACTGTGCTGAGTGAACTTGCCCCCTGAACTCTATACACCTGGAGATTTGAGTGCTAAGCTGCCTGGGCAGTTGAGAACTTGTTGGTTTCTGCTCTAGGAGTCTGTGGGCACTGAGGGGACAGGCACCCAGCTTTGTTATATTTTTTATTTTCAAATTTTATATAGATAGCATGTTTGTGGTTATAAATGTAATACATTTGGTCTTTGCACAAAAAAAATTCAGAAAATAGAGAAAGGTATAAGGAAGAAATTTTAAATAGTATACAATCTTAGAACTGTGAATTTTAGGGAGTATAGCTTGCCAAAATTTTTGCTATATATTCACATAATTTTTTCCAAGGATGGGGCCTTTTATATGTACTATTTCGCAACCTGCCCTTTTGTTTAAAAATATACCCAGGAGGGCTTCCCTGGTGGCGCAGTGGTTGAGAGTCCGCCTGCCAATGCAGGGGACACGGGTTCGTGCCCCGGTCCGGGAGGATCCCACATGCCGCGGAGCAGCCGGGCCCGTGAGCCATGGCCGCTGAGCCTGCGCGTCCGGAGCCTGTGCTCCGCAATGGGAGAGGCCACAACAGTGAG
>NC_041221.1:141627341-141770602 GCF_002837175.3 Physeter macrocephalus | reverse complement strand
GTACCGCAAAAAAAAAAAAAAAAAAAAAAAAAAATATATATATATATATATATATACATATATATTTATATATATGTATATATATACACACACACCCTGGAAAGCTTTCTACCTGACTTCACTTAAAAGACTCTCTGACCAGATCTGGAGGACTCTTCTTGAGACATAGCAGCCCCTTCGAGTTCTTCCAGCATCCTTTAGGGTCCCTTTGATAGCGTACAGTCACTTTCAATGGCCACATTGGGCCATTGAACTCCCCTGCACACACCTCCCTGCTCAAAGCAATCCAGACTGGGTACGTTTGCAAGCCCTGCTTGCTGGGTTCCGAGACTTTGACATCTTGTCATTTTTCCCCCTCTTTTTTAAATTTCAAGTTGAAGCTTGATGTTGAATTAAAAATGTTGCCAGGGGCTGCCTGCAGGGCCTTCAGGCTAAAACAGTGGCAGCATCTGCCATGGGAGACCCACAGGTCCTTCTTCGGACCATGGCAACATACAGCTGGCATCTGAGCCTAGCAGAGAAGGGGAGAAGTGTGCCTGTGTAGGGAAATTTAAGGATCACTACTTTCAAAAAAAACCAACCCTGGCAAGTGCTTACCCATTTTATTTGGGTTTTATGACTAAATACCTGTGGGACATTTGTGTTCAGATTTTTCTAAGAGGATGGAGAGGGAGTAGCCACTTGTGGGAGAAACACCAGACCTAATTAAATGTCTCAGGACCCTGAATGAGCGCTGCGAAGGGGACACATGTGGAGCTAATCAGCAGATTTCCTTCACACGGTTGGGCCGTTTGCGGAGAGGATCAGAAGAGAAGATGCTCTGGAAACAGGAAACCCTCTCCAGATGAAGCTCTGAATTCACCTACGTGCCTATTTATGCAGAGGTCCGGAAGGACTCACATAGACCTGAAGACAGGAGTCGTCTCTAGAAAAAGAAACTCGGTGACTGGGAGACAGGGGAGGGAGAGAGACTGACTTTTCACTCTAGATCTTTTTTTTTTTTTTTTTTGATTTTTGTACCATGATTTGCCTTTCAACATAATAGATAAGTAAGTAAATAAATAAATAAGCTCAACTGAATCCTGGCTCCTAGGACACATCTTTAGGAAAAATACTCTTTGGTAAAGGCAGCCTTTCCTTATCCCTCAAATCATGTTAAACCCACTGAGTCTTTTCACTGAACAGAACTGTTGGCCTCATTCTTTCCTACAGAGTACTCTTCCTTTGAAAATAAAAAAGAACGCTCAAATCAAAGAACCAGCCCAAAGTCTTAAATTATTATTGTCTTGATGATTTGGCGTGCTATATCTTTTCTGACTGTGGAAAGGAAACGACGGCCTCAGATAGCATTTGTAGCTGTCAGTGAGACTGACTTTTGCATGGGTCTTGTGACTGCACTGTATTACTTAATAAAACCTATTTTTTTAATAAGTAGTACTATATATAATATACTTCCAATATACTTACATTAATATACTTTATCATTCCAGCTCATTCTCAGTTCTAGCTGTGCGCCTTGGACAAATTACTTAACATTTCTGAGCCTGTTTCTTCATATGTAAAATGGGGGCTAATGGTAGGACCTGCCTCACAAAGCTGTTACGAATTAAATGACAGCGCACATAAGGGCTCAACAAACATTATTATTATTATTATTTTTTTTTTTTTGCGGTACGCGGGCCTCTCACTGTTGTGGCCTCTCCCGTTGCGGAGCACAGGCTCCGGACGCGCAGGCTCAGAGGCCATGGCTCACGGGCCCGGCCGCTCCGCGGCATGTGGGATCTTCCCGGACCGGGGCACGAACCCGTGTCCCCTGCATCGCCAGGCGGACTCTCAACCACTGCACACCAGGGAAGCCCTATTATTTTTTATTACTACTATCTTTGGACAGAACCAGTTGTTGAAACCTCAGACCGATTTACATGTATATTGAGGAGGAAAGATGACGGTAAAGGGAATGGAAGCAGTACGGAAAAATACTCTATGTCCCGAGATCTATAAATCCTCCCGAACAAATGCACATAATTCTCTAAGCAGTACCTTCCTAGGCAGCTCGCCTCTCAGTGTGTCTTTATTCTGATGCCGAATTTTCTTTTACTATCCTTAACTTTGTACCTTTCTCTCCCACAAGTTGTCTTGCACAAAAACAAGGACAGAGCCAGCAATTGTGTTCAGTGAGATTTACTGCTTTTACTGCTCTAAGGTGAAAGCTGCTCCTAAGATGACTATGGTAAATTATGAGTGCTGGGAGAACCCATGAGGAATACACACACCTAAAATTGCTTGTCCTTGTTTTCTTTCTTTCAGCGAATAATGATTGAATGTCGGTCAGTGGCAGGCACTCTTCTAGAAGCTTAGTTCCCAACTGGGGACAATTTTGCTCTCCAGGGGACATTTGGCAATGTCTGGAGACGGTTTCGGTTGTCACATCTAAGGGGTGCTACTGACAACTAGAGGTTAGAGGCCATGGATACTGCTTGACATCCTACAAAGCACGGAACAGCAGCCCCTCACAAGCCTGAAGGTCAACAGTGCTGCAGATGAGAAACCCTGTACTAGAGGCTCGGGAAAGTAATATCCCAAAACAGACAAAGATGAATAAATTCTACAAGGAGTCAGAAAACAGACTGTTAAAGTAATAAGTAAATTAGAAGGTGATAGGTACTGCAACAAGAAAGACAAAGTTGAGCAAGGTAAAGAGAATCAAGAGTAGGGGACATGGCAAGTATTACATAGAATGGTCAGAAAGTGAGTGGGTGAGATTTGAACAAACATTTCGGGGAGGTGAGGAGGATGGGCAAATAGATATGTGTGGGAAGAGCATTCCAAGCAGAGGGAACAGTAACAGCAAAGATAGAGTGGCTTGGCATGTTCACGTAACAGCAGGGAGGCCAGAGTGCAGAACAGAGTAAGCCAGGGAGACGATGAGGACAGAGAGGGAGCAGGAATCTAGATCACACAGAGCTTTGTGGGCCATTGTAAATATGTTGATATTTACCCCAAGGGGATGATTTGAGCATAGATGTGACATGATCTGACTTATATTAGCTGCTTTGTTGAGAACAGCCCAAAGAGGGGCAAGAGTGGAACAGGGTAACCCATTTGTTAGGAGGCTACCATAGGAGATGATGACAGCCTGGGTTAGGGTAGTAGCCATGAAGGCAGTGAGAAGCGGGCAGATATATTTCAAAGGAAGCGTTAACAGGACTTGCTGATGAACTGACATGAAGAATGACTCTGAGTTTTTTGACCTGAGCACCTGGAAGAATGGAATCACAATAAACTGAGATGGAGAAGGCTAGGGCTAGAGCAGGTTTACTGAGAAAGATCAGGAGTTCTGTCCTTGGACATATTAAGTTTTAGGTGTCTATCAGACATCTGAATAGAGAAGTCAAATCAGCAGTAGGATATACAAGTCTTAAATTCAGAAGAGAGATGAGGGCTTCCCTGGTGGCACAGTGGTTGAGAATCTGCCTGCTAATGCAGGGGACACGGGTTCGAGCCCTGGTCTGAGAGGATCCCACATGCCGCGGAGCAACTAGGCCCGTGAGTCGCAACTACTGAGCCTGTGCGTCTGGAGCCTGTGCTCCGCAACAAGAGAGGCCGCGATGGTGAGAGGCCCGCGCACCGCAATGAAGAGTGGCCCCTGCTTGCCACAACTAGAGAAAGCCCTCGCACAGAAACGAAGACCCAACACAGCAAAAATAAATAAATTAATTAATAAACTCCTACCCCCAACATCAAAAAAAAAAAAGAGAAGAGAGATGAATGCTGGAAATGTATATGTGAGTCAACAGACTTGAGATGGGATTTGATGAGGTGGTCAGTAGAGAGCGTGTAGATAGAGAAGAAGTCCAAGGACTGAGCCTGAGGCACCGCAGCTAAGAGCTGGGAGAGAAGAGGAGGGACCTGCAAAGGAGACTGTGAAGGAGTAACCAACGAGGTAGGAGAAAACCAAGAGAATGTGTCATCCTGAAAGCAAAGTGAAAGGTGCATCAAAGAGAAGGAGTGATCAACTGGTCAAATATTGCTGATGGGTTTAGGATGCTGAGGGCTGATTATTAACCAATGAATTTAGCCAAGTAGAGGTCATTGATAAAATTGATAGAGCAGTTTGGGTGGAACTTGAGTGAACTGGATGCAAGAGAGATGCAAAGAAGAAGAATTGAAGACAGGAAGCACAGACAACTCTAGAGAAGTTTTGATGAAAAGGGGAGCAAACAGTAGCTGGTGAGGGGAATGGAGTCAAGAGAAGACTTTTGTAAGATGGGATTAATATGCTGTAGAGAGCAAAAATTGATTATGTGGGGAGTGAGGACAGACTTTTCAAAGTTACGTCTTGAAGTGAGTGAGAGGAGAGAGGATTTAGCACAGAAGCAAATGTACTGGATTTAGATAAGAGTATGGAAAGCTCCTCTACGGTAACAAGAAGGCAGAGTAGGTGAATGAAGACACTGGGAGGTTTGGGTTTGGTTGCTGTTTGCTTCCATTTTCTCAGTGAAGCATAAAACTGACTTACCAGTTGAAAATGAGGATTGGGGAGGAGGTATTAGGAACTGGGAAAGGTAATGTGTGAAATAATTGTCTAGGATATAGGAGGATGAATGAACCCAGGACAAGTAATATGGTTGCCTGGTAGGGGGCCACTGGAGTTTCAAAGTCATCTTTTTAAAGTGAATCCAGTCGATGTGGTGGTGGGATTTCCTCCAGCAGATTCAGCTGCATGGATACAGGATCAGAGTATGTAGGTGTTAGAATGAACAAAAGCTGTGGTTTTCATCGACTATGAAGAAGTGACAGAAGAGCCAAGGGGTTAAGGATATATGAAAAGGAATCATTATAATAATTCCTCTCAGTATTTAAGCTATTTATCTTTTAATAATGTGCATTTTCATAATGAAGGTGTGATTTTGTAGCATAGAAATGGATAAAAAGCACTTTGTTGAGTCAGCCAGATCCCAGATTTGGCAAGATTTCATAAATTCATAAGACCAACATGAAGATGTCACCATCGTCTGTCTGCTTTCTTAAGCAGGCAAGACTCTCTTTTGTATTTTGTTTACTAAGAAGATGCCACCATTCCCCAGAGAAAGCTAAGACTAATGTTGAATAACCCAAGCTTACAGAAATATTTCCCAAATAGCTTAATCAAACTTCCCTTGCTCTTATGTAATTATTTGCTTGTCGTGTATTCATGGTAGTGATAAAAAATGAATTGCCAGCTTTTCTTATATTCTTTTATGCTACTAATTCATTCATTCATGAAATGTAAAATGAGTACTGACTGTGAACTAGATACTGGGTGTAGAATGGTGGGAAACCATGGTCCTTTATCTCCCCAACTATACAGTCAAGTGGCTAAATATATGATTTCAATATGCTGTGATAAGAGATATAATTGGGGTGGAACAGAGTCTTATATGAACACATAACAGAGGCAGTAATCTAATTGATGGAGAGAAGGAGGGAAGGAGAAGCACATGGATGGCTTCCAGGAAGAAGAGATGTGGAAGTTGAGCAAGACTAGGTGAAAAGCTGGACTTCCCTGGCGGTCCAGTGGTTAAGACGCCATGCCTCCAATGCAGGGGGTGCGGGTTCGATCCCTGGTTGGGGAACTGAGATCCCACATGCTGCGCAATGCAGACAAAAAATTTTAAAAATAAATAAATAAAATAAAAGGAACTTGGATTTAAAAAAAAAGACTAGATGAAAAGCAAAAGGGACATGTGTGAACATGTGTGAACGGCTGAGGGTGGGAGAGAGCAGAGTATGAGACGTTCAGTGTGCCAGGCGTACAGGGAGGCAAGAGAAAAGCAACCAAGATGAGGTGGGTGGGGCTGACAAGAGCGTGTTAGGAAGGGCTACCCATTTATACCAAGAACCTGGACTTTATCCTAAAGGCAGTGGAAGCACTGATGGGTTTTAAACAGAGAAGGGACACCATCAATTTGTGCTTTGAAAGCTTCACTCTGGCTGCCTTGGTGTGGGTAAAGAGTTAGAGGAAAATACCTCTGGGGATAGCAGAACTAGCTAAAAGGCCAGGGAGTGAGAATTGATGGTGGCCTGGAATAGGGACATGGCAATGGAGCTGGAGAGAAAGGAATGGATTTAAGAGATGTTTTAGTGGGTTGAATTAATAGGTCTTAGTGATTTGTTGGCTTTGGAGACTCAAGAAAAAGGATGAGTCAAAGAGGATGCTCCAGTTTCTGACCTGGAAAACTGGGTGGCTGGTGATGCCATTTGCTGAAATATGGCACACGAGGGAATATATAAATCAGCTTTGAAAATTTGGGTTTGCATGACATATCCAAAAGAACATTCTTGGGGGCTGTTATACACAGGGTCTGGCACTTAGGGAAGTGAGAAAGAGAGAGATGCACATTTAAGATTTATCTGCAACTAGATGACAATGGAAGCCATGGGAGTGGATAAAACAACCCATCATCTCTATGGAGTATAAAGAAAGGAAGACCTAAGTCAACCCCTAAAGAATACCGGCGTTTAAAGGATGGGCAAAAGAAGGGGCTTCCAAAAGAAGATGAGAAGAATCAGCTGGAGAAGTGGGAGGGAAAAAATCAGGAGAATGTGGAGTCATGGAAGCCAAAGGAAGAGGTGATTTATGAAGGAAGGAGTGGTCCCGTGTCCAATATTGCCAAGAGGCTAAGTAAAATGATGTCTAGAGAAGGCCCGTTAGACTTGACTATGGCAGCTGTGAGGGTAGACACCAGACTGTAGTGAATTAAAGAGTGACATGGACATGAAAAATTGTAGACAACAAATGTAAACAATTCTTTGAAGAAGTTTGATATGTCTCCGTGCAAAAATAAGAAAGTAAAATGGAGAACTGGGTGCAAATTTTCACACAAATTATCTCTTAAAAGACACCTTGGTCCTAGATGTTAAAATATTTCAGGGGAAACATTTTCACATGAGTTTCCAATTTTCTCAATTCTTCATCTTGTTTGAGAGCATCGACTCAGACAAAAATGGTTATTCTAAGTCAGCACAAATTTCCTTTCTTGGGACAAAATGAGGTTTCTTTAAGTGGGCCCCACAATTAGATCATTCCAATTCTCTTGCTTTCCTCAGTCCCCACTGAGGACTAATTAATGATCTAATTATTATATCATCTGCTAATCATTTTTGTGACTGTCCTCAGAATGCTTTCCAAATCCTTCAAGTTTCTCTTCAACCACTGACGCATCATGAAATGAAAGGTTTACATGGTAGGGACTCATCAGCTAGGTGAAAAAGACTGACTGGTTAACTTGGGCCAAAAAAGGGGGAGGACACTTGTTAAAAAGCTATGGAGGAGCTCACACAAACACAGAAAACTTAAAGAACCAGAAAGGGCAGAAACCAAAGTCGCTTGGGGCATCTATGTGGCAGGAACTGATAAGAACTCTTTCTTGAGGGTAGCGCTCTCAGGGAATAGTGTGGCCTGCCTGGATCACAGACCTAGTTTGTCCAAGAGAGGCAAAGATGCCTTGATTGACAGCTTCATCAAGAGGGGAAATGGATGTCTCCCAAGGACAAGTGAGGTGCTAGAACAGGAAATAGGGGTTGGACATTCACCACAGCCCCTAGGAGATTCAAGTCCTGGAGTACCTAGCTGCATATAAGACCTCATATAGTTGATCCTTAAATAATAATTATTCAAACCAAGACTCCTGACAGTGTGGCTTTCCTTACCAGCAACACTCCTTTAGCTATGATTTCCACCTGCCCCTTCTTTCTCTATCTCCTTCTTGGGCTTAAACATACAGACAAGTCTTCGGACACTACAGCAGAATATGCTGTTGTCCTCTCTCTGGCCAATCTTCCTCCTCCAAATTAGAGTTTCAAATCCCCAAATTCAGCCTGGGACACTGATTGATAGAGCATCTGAGCTCCTTACTTCTCTTACCTAGTTCATTTGATTAGTGGAGACAGCTGCAATAGAAAATTCAGACCCCAAAGTGTGTGTTGAGTCGGGATGATTCCATTTGGCTGAATCCCCAGACAGGAGGACTGGAGAGCTATCAAATACCCACTTTCCTTTGTGCTGGGCACAGGCAGCCGGCTGAGTCCTAATGCCTTTGTAGTAAATAACCTCACACAATTCACTGTTATCCCAGACTACAATTATCCTTTGTGTATCCCAGTCATCACTTAATTGTGTGCAAAAAGAAATGTCAAGATCGTTCCCTTTTAAACTCAATCATGGAGAAAAAGTTGTGGAGCAAAAGGGTGATAGGTAAATAAGACTCTTAAACAGGAGTCATTTAGCAAAGAGATGTATTTCTGCAAAGATACATGTAAATAATTGGGGAATTGTTTTGTTTGGTGTTGTTAAATCAACTAATACTCATTTTCCCATTGGCTAATGAGTTCAGAATTGCTTCATTGCTGCCTAAGCTTCAGCCTTTCGAAGTATGATAATGTGGCAGTAAAGTGTTCTGGCTTTTGAAGCAGCCAGCTGGAGAATTTGAATTCAACTCCACTTTTTACTAGTTACATCTCCTTGAGCCCATTACTTACTGTTTTTGAATCCCGTTTTCTATGTGTGTAAAAGAGAGTTTGTCTTGGTCTTAGTGAACAATGCATAACAACACACAGTACTTGGCACAAAGTAAATACCCAGTGAATTTTAGCAGTTATTATTACTTTTAGCTCTCCTTTAAATTTCTGTGCTCTCTGGCTACGCTCAACACTACTTGAAAACAATTCTTTTTAAAAAATTTTATTGTAAAATTAGTAAATGTTTATTGTAGAAAATTTGGAAAATATAGAGAAAGAATAAAGAAAAACACAAATAATGATCCTTAATCCACTTCTGAGAGATAATCATTCCTAACACTCTAATGTTATTCATGCATACAGACGCCTTTTTGGTACTCAGTTCTTCCAAGTATTAAAATAACTGTTAATTAAAGGAACCACGCTCATACAGGTGAATCTTTTTTTAAAAAAAAAATTTTTGTTGAGATATAATTTAATATACCATAAACTCACCCTCTCATAATATTCAGTGGTTTTTAGTACGTTTGCAAAATTGTGAGACAATCATCAGTATCAAATTTCAGAAAATTTCATCATCCCCCCCCAAAACCCCATACCTATTAGTGGTCACTCCCTATTCTTTACTCCCCCAGCTCTTGGCAACCACTGGTCTATCCTCTGTCTATAAGGATTTCTCTATTCTAGACATGTCATGTAAATGGAATCATACAATATATGGCCTTTTGTGTCTGGCTTCTTTCACTTACCGTAATGTTTTCAAGGTTTATCCATGTTGTAACATGTGTCAGTACTTAATTCCTTTTTATGGCTGAAAAGTATTCCATTTTATGGCTATAACACAATTTGTCCATTTATTAGTTGACGGGCATTTAGATTGATTTCACTTTTTCACTATTGTGAACAATGCTGTTATGAACATTCATGTACAGATTTTTTGTGGCCAAATATGGCGAATCCTTTTGAAAAGTAAAAACTTTTCAAAAATCTAGTAGATCTCTAAACTGCTTCCCATAAATGGTGTTATGGGTTGAACTGTGTCCACCAAAAAGAAGTTGAAGTCCTAACCACTAGTCCTGGTAAGTGTGACCTTGGAAATCGGGTCTTGGCAGATGATCAAGTTAAGACGACCGTGTTCTTATTGAAAGGGGAAATTTGGACACAGAGATACGCACACAGGGAGAAGGCCAAGATGAAGGTAGCGATTAGGGTGAAGCATCTCCAAACCAAGGAATGCCAAAGATTGACAGAAGAGCACCCGAAGCTCAGAGAGATGCCTGGAACAGATTCTGTCACAGCCTTCAAAAGGAACCAACCCTGCCGACACCCTGATCTAGGACTTCTTGCCTCCAGAACTGGAAGACGATAAAATTCTGTTGTTTAAACCACCCAGTCTGTAGTGCTTTGTTACAGCAGCCCTAGGAAACTAATGCACACTGGAATGAGTAATCTTGGCATCTAAACTAAAGATCAATGATCTGAGGTTACTGGCTATCTGCTTTGGCATCTATGTCTCTTCCATTTGTCACCATGGATAGTTTTTAGGGTTTTTTTGGTTTGGGGTTTTTGTTTGTTTGTCTTTTGTCTTTTTTAGCTCTTTACCATTCTGCTTTTTGTTCTGTAGGCCTAATTCTATCCACTGAGCCCTTAAAGTTCCTTTGAGCTTAAAACATTTGCACAGCACTTTGGGGGATTAGCTATTTTTGTTCAATATAACTGAAAGCATTTACCTTGTTCCTGCTTAATATGTCAGATAATTTTTCCAGTTTTGGTGTTCAGTGACACAGGCTACTTATGAGTATACAGTAGACATAAAAGGTATCCTTGATCCCAAGGTGTTCCTGGATTCAATAGGAGACTGACTCCTGGAGAAAACTTGCCTCCAGAAAATGTGTAAGAAGAAAATATTTGTCAAAGATATTTTTTTTTTTTCTAAATCTAATGCTTAAGAAAGGCTGATCCAATGGGAAAATAATTCTGGGGGCCTGGTGCGGGCTCCTTACTAGAAAACCAAGTGGAAAATCCATAAGAGAGAGAACGGGGGGAGATTCAGACAGAGTGGGTACTCTGAGTAAAGCAAGAGAATTGGAATGATCTAATTATTATATATTTTCAACAGCAATAGAAGAACAGAAAAATCAATTATGGGATTCTGTCCAGCAGAATTCATAAATGAAGCAGAGCTACATGTAGTGACGTGGACAAATCTCCAAAATAGGAAGTTGTTTAAAGATACTAATATAGCAAAAAAAATAAAAAAAATGTTTAATGGGCATGGGTAAAATACGCCTAACTTTAGCAGACCACTTACTTCTGGGAGAATGTGAATAGCAGAAAAAATAAGACTGAATTTGGAAGCCCTTGGAAAGTGCTAAGCTAACAAGCCCTTACTCTGGTAGGTCAATTTATATACATTATCACCAAATCATCCCAATAGTCTCAAGAGGTAGATAATTTTATCATCTCCATTTTAAAAGTGAAGAAACTGAGGCACAGAGAGAGTCAGTAGGTTTCCATGGTCTCACTGCTGATGAGTTTCAACTCCAGAGTCTGTGCTCTTCCAATCTGCACTCTAGAGCCTTCTACAAATGTTAGAAACACTAAATTGCTGGGGATATTATCATTACAAAAGAACAGAGCAGTTTCAATTCTTCTGCTAGAAACTCCTCTAAAAGAGCAGGCAGCTTCTCTAGGAGGATCAGATGCCCACTCGAACCTCAGATATTACACTTGGCTTAGAGGACAGCTAAGCTCTTCCACAAAGCTGGGAGAGGAGGGGTAAATGGCAGCATTTAGCTTTTGTGACTGAACTGTGCGGGCGTTGGAACCCTTCCACCCACTTGAAAAACGGTCGCCCATCTGACATTAATAGAAAAAGACCATTAAAAAGCTTTATGCTATTCTGTTCTCCTGATTCTAGTCCCTCTTTGCCTTTGTTGCTGCTGGCATTTTATAAATTATGGATGCGCCTAGGTGCTGCTGTTCCCCTGCTTCCTCTGTAGTGCCGCTCGCTCCCCGAGCCTGCATCGCATCCTTCCTCTGAGCAAAGGACCGAGCGGCCCAGACCCCACACCCGTGTAATTAGCGTGCCTCACACAGCTCGGGTGTCAGGACTGCTTCCACTCACTGCCAGCCCTCCGCCAGCCCCTGTCACTCACGCGGAAGTCAGCTAGGCGGCGGCAAGGCTAGCGGCGCAGGCCCTGGCGGCGGGGAGGGGATGCTCAAGGTGGAAACTTGGCGTTCCCTGCCGCTAGCTGGCGCCTGGGGACAGCTCTGGAGTTTGGCAGCTGCCTCCGACAATGTGGAAAGGAGGGACGTTAATATCTGCCCCTTGACTGGCCCCAGAGGAAGCTGAGGAGGGAGTAGATGGAAAGTGGGTGGAAAACTCCTAAGGAGCTCACAGCTGGGATGGATTTGCAGCAACAACCAGACCCGTGTTTCCGGAAATACGCTGCTGGCGAAATATGCAGTGTCGATGGTAAGGAGAGTATTGGGGTGATACACTTTCATTTTCATGGATCTGTATTTATTTTAAAGTTGATAGAGTTAGAGATAGATATAGAGACAGAGACAGAGAAGAAATAGAGACAGAGACAGAGATAGAGATACAGATAGAAACGGAGATGTAGCTCACTCATCAAACCCATACTCACGATTTCATTAATATTGTTAAAGCAGATATACTCTGGCGTTCAACTTTAAAGAAATATTAAATTACACACAGTTGATATGCAAAGAGGGCAAAGATGATAAAGGACACACAAATGACAGAGAACTGCAAGAGAACCAGGGATTCTTAATAGTTTGGAGGGTCATGCATCCCTATAAGAACTTGATGAAAAAAATTTTTTAAGAATTTGATTAAAGCAAAGAACTTGCTTGCACCTGCACCACACACACACAAATACAAATACTCACAAATTTAGTGTGCAAAGGCAAGGTTCTTGCAGGTCCCCTGAAGGCCCTTCCTTGACCACAAGGGATATACATGGACCCCAGACTGAGACCCTCTGAGCTATACTGTGAGGTCTTCCAAGGCCGGAATTGGGCCTTTCTCCTTACTGTATCCCAGGTGCATCAGAAATGCTCAAAAATACTTGCTCAAGAAATCCATGAGCTGTAGTTCAAATCCTCTTTTTTTTCCCCCAGAAGAGCCCAGAAAGATCACTGGATTTGTCCACAATCACAGAACTAAGGCAAAAACCCATGTCTCCTGATTCCCAGCTATTCCACTAAATGTTCCCATCTCCCTCTCACCTCTATCCCCTAACTCTTTAACCACCCCGACTACTTCTGCCTGCATCACCTCCCAAGAATCCATTATTTTAGGACTCCAGAGATGGACAAAATGTAGAAGGTGAGAAGGAAAGGCAGGAGAGGTGCAAAGAGGGTGTCAGGTTTGGCCCTGGGCCCTCCCTCCTGACACTTCTACCCCACCTTCCTCCCAAGCACCTGTGGTCAATAAAGGAGATACAGAGAGGGCGGTGAGCCCAGGACCACCCTCTGTGCCATTTGTTAGTGATGGCATGGAAGAAAGAGACAGGTATATAGATTTAATTTCCTTTGAGTGTTCTACCTAAGTCCCTTCCCGGTTGGTTATGAGATGTACAAAGTTTACATAAGAGACCCATTAATGATCCATCTCTGGGGTTAATATTTAATTAGACAGGTTTTTTTCAATGAATACTATTATGGGGGAGACTGCTTCAGTGCTTGTCTCTTTCCTCTGGGATGCAGTGTTCAGATACAGAATTCTAAGCCCCTCATGGTTCCCATGGAAACCCTTGCCACTGGTGACTCCATGCCAGTCACAGGGGGCAGCAAAAGCCTAGAGAAGACCCCAGATGTAGGAGACTTAAAGAGCTCTCTAATCTCCTTTAAGGGTTCAGCCAGAGACCATCTGGCTGACTACATACATCCAGTGTCAGGGACACCACTATTCCAAAGGCAGCCTATCCAATGTTTGGACCATTCTGATGGTGCCAGAGACCCTCTGTAGATTAACATCAAATTACTAACTTCTAGTGGTCTTAATTCACCAATTTGTGGCCAAAGAAACCAAGTCTAATTCCTCTTTTAAGTGGGTTTCTAACTATCATCATTATTTGAGCACACCTGTAGGTAGGTACTATGCTAAGCAATTTACATACACATCTCATTTAATCCACACACAACCATGGGACGTGGGTATCATTAGTGTTCTCATCTTTCAGATGACCTGAACAAGGCCATCAGTAAACACTGGAATGGGATTCCAACAAATCCAGGTGTGTCTGACTCAATACCCCATGCTTTTTACCATCGTGCCACACAGCCTCTCACTGCTTCCTGCTCAAGAACCCCTGAGATACTTGAAGTAAGCTCTCGGGCTCCCCATCCCCTCCTGACTCTCTGAGGCTTCTCTTTCCTTTTTTTTTTTTTTTTTTTTTTCTTTTGCGGTACGCGGGCCGCTCCGCGGCATGTGGGATCCTCCCGGACCGGGGCACGAAACCGTGTCTCCTGCATCGGCAGGCGGACTCTCAACCACTGCGCCACCAGGGAAGCCCTGAGGCTTCTCTTTCTAGGTGAAAATCCTCAGTCTCTTCAGCCCAAAGTGAATGGTTTCTGACTCCCCCTCACTGGGGGGCCAACGCTGATGATTCTCCTGTACCCACTCTCCACTTGGTCTACGCCCCACTTCAAGGTGGGTGCCCACAACCCAGCCCAGCACTCCTGCTGGCTAGTTCATTCAGAATACCATGGGCCTTATACTCCCCACAGGCAGTGCAGACATTGCAGTGTGAGATGAAATTTCTGTTGGTTCATATTTTATGTTTAGGCTTGACTCAAACCCACATGTGTTTTGTTGCATAAAATTTTCTTTTGTTAAACCATGTTTTCCAGTCCTTTGCCTCTGCAATTGTTTGTTTGGAACTACGTATACATTTTTAATGTGCACTTCTCACTATTTCAATTCCATTCTTAAATCTGGTCCATCAGTCCAACCTCTTGAGATATTTCAGAACTTGATATTCATTGAATTTGTTCTCATCTCCTAACTCTGTGCTATTTCCAAACATGATAAGCCTGCCTTTCAGGTTTCTAAGTTGTTGATAAACATTAAACAGCAGCGAGGGGAGAGCCTTGAAATTGAACATGTCTGGATACTGCAGGGGCTTTGCGTGCCCTGCCCATGCCTTCTGTGCACCTGATTTCAGTGCAGTGGTGGATGGCTCAGCACACATGGTCAGCATCTAGTTCTCCCTCTGGTGTCTCTCTGCTATTCTACTTCCAGGCTTTCTCCAAGGCCAAGGGTGGCCACTTAGCCCTGGCACAGCAGAGCCTGGAAATTGGGAGGGAGTTGAAGTTTCCAAGAGCAATCCTCAGTCAATGGTGCATAGATGTCAGTGGATAAATGCCCAGCTTCCCATCTTTCAGAGGGACCGTTCAGCTGAAGCACAGATCACGTGGTTCCTCAGAGGACTGCGAGGGAGGCTGAGCTGCAGTTGCTCCAGTGATAACCAGCTCACAAGTGCACGCTGTGTGTATTAACTTTTCTGCATTGTGTCTCACTTTCCTCATTCTTTCAGTCAGTCTTCCCGGGATCACCTCCCATAGAAAATATCTGCTCCTAAGTTTGTGTCTCGGCTTTCAGGAAACCTAAACTGAGGCAAGTATGAAGCTGGGGCATGTAAAGAGATAGAAGGTGGATCATTTTTGTTTGATTCAGGACTTTCAAAAATATTTTTATGCTTAAATTCATTAAGAAAACATATATTTAAAAAGTAGAGAAACTTTCGAACTAGAGAGCTGAAGGGGAAAATCTAGCCATAATACCACCACCTTAATAAAATTACTAGCCAGAATTTTTATATGCTATATTTTTTAATTAATTAATCTTTTAAATACATTCATTTTATTAGTTAGAACTTCTTGCATTGATAGTAGGGTAAGCTTTCTCTAATTTGTAAATTACAGGAATTTTAATCCGTCAATTTTCTTTTTTTTTTTTTTCCGGTCCCATGCACTTTGTTTTTTCTTCAGTTTTTTTGAGAAATAATTGACATATAGCACTGTATAAGTTTAAGGTGTCCAGCAAAATGATTTGATGTACTGTATTTCTTTTCAGTCTTTTTCTAGGCTAATTTTAATATCAAGAGAATTATACTCTGTACGTCACTTCATATCTTACCTTTTTTTTTTTCGGTAAGAAGAGGATTTATTTAGAGATACACATTCTATAGACAGAATGCAGTCTGTCTCAAAAGGTGAGAGCGGCCCCAGGGCATGGGGTCATCTCAGAAATTAAGAGAAGCCAAGGGAGAAACACATTCCACAGACAGAGTGTGGGCCATCTCAGAAGGCGAGAGGCCCTTATCTTACATTTTTAAGTTAATGTTTTCTTATTCTTTCAATGTTATCAAATAGTCCAAAAACCATTACTTTCGATCACACTGTTTAATAATTATTTCTTTATTTATCAATCTCCCCAGGGGTCCTTGACCTCTTGAGGGCTGTGCCTATGTGTTATTTATCTTTTTCTTCCTAGCACTAGCTCAGTGCCTGGCACACATTTAAATGTCCATTAAAGCTCATTAAATTGAGTGAACACACCATAGTTTACTTTGGCATTTGCGTATGGCTGCACGTGAATTGTTTCCAAATTTTCAAGATCTTCACTCATGCTGTTGTGAACATATGGTAGTTAGAACATCTTGGATTTCCCATCACCCCTTCTCTCCCTGCATCTATATTAGCCTCATTCATATAATGAACTTTGATAATCCATTTCATGTGAAAAGTGGTGGAGCAAACAACTCAGAACATGTTACCTATTTCATTGGTTCTGCAGCTCACAAGCAGGAGCAGTTCAACTTGGATAAACAAACCAAGCAGGTAACCCTAAACTTGCCATCCTTATTGGAAATTTCCATGAGGGTTATTCCATGTTAAGTAGTACTCCACCGGTTCCCAGAGAGGACACATTTCTATTTCTTCCATTGATCACAGAACTGAGAATGTCCAATTTTTTTTATATCAAATAATTTTTTTACATCTTTATTGGAGTATAATTGCTTTACAATGTTGTGTTAGTTTCTGCTGTATAAGAAAGTGAATCAGCTCAATGTATATATATCCCTATATCCCCTCCCTCTTGCATCTCCCTCCCTCCCACCCTCCCTATGCCACCCCTCGAGGTGGTCACAAAGCACCGAGCTGATCTCCCTGTGCGATGCAGCTGCTTCCCACTAGCTATCTATTTTACATTTGGTAGCGTATATGTGTCAGTGCTACTCTCCCAGCTTACTCTTCCCCCACCCCTTGTTCTCAAGTCCATTCTCTATGTCTTCATCTTTATTACTGTCCTGCCCCTAGGTTCATGAGAACCATTTTATTTTAGATTCCTTGTATACGTGTTAGCATACGGTATTTGTTTTTCTCTTTCTGACTTACTTCACTCTGTATGACAGACTCTAGGTTCACCCACCTCACCACAAATAACTCAATTTCGTTTCTTTTTATGGCTGAGTAATAGTCCATTGTATATATGTGCCACATCTTCTTTATCCAGAGAATGTCCAATTTACCTGCTGACATCACCTAGTTTTATAAACACTATGCCTAGTTTTATAAACACTAATAATTCAATAATAGTAATAGTAGATCAAATTTATTTTTCATCTCTAATATGCCAGATATTTTACATATGTTGTCAATCACATATAACTATCACAGTACAACTCTCTCACTATTATTATCCCTATTGAATAAATGAAGAAATCAGGGATCAGAGATTACACAAAATGGTAATTGCCTGGGGTTACACAGAAGAATAGAGAATTAAAAGCATAATTTCATTTTATAGAATAAAAATTTTTTTTTCAAGAATTAAATGTTGGGGCTTCCCTGGTGGCGCAGTGGTTGAGAGTCCGCCTGCCGATGCAGGGGACACGGGTTCGTGCCCTGGTCCGGGAGGATCCCATATGCCGCGGAGCGGCTGGACCCGTGAGCCATGGCCGCTGAGCCTGCGCGTCCGGAGCCTGTGCTCCGCAACGGGAGAGGCCACAACAGTGAGAGGCCCGCGTACCGCAAAAAAAAAAAAAAAAAAAGAATTAAATGTTAACTGCCAGACTAGTTTTGTGAATAGGTATAAAAGTCACCTGCTTAAACGGTATAGCCTGAGGGATATTAAAATATTGTCCTGACCCCAGAACTTCACCTATCACTTTCTCCTGCCAGTGGGCCCAGAGATGCCATCATGAACTTACTTTTTGACTTATGGCATTGCCTGAAGACACTCCTTGTGAAAGAGAACCAGAACTGCCCTAGTTGGGCCAGTATATTAAGACATTTGCACCCATTGTCAACCCCAGTTAGACTGTCAGATTAGCTAGCCCTGTGGTTCTCAACTCTGGCTGTACATTATAATTATTATCTTTGGAGAGCTTTAAAATATACTGCTGCCCAGACCTCAGCTGTCCCCCTTGAGATTCAGATTCAACTGAGCTGAAGTGAGGCACAAGCAGTCTTGAGAATCCCTGAGCCAACTGGCCACTCTATAAAACCCTGAAAAAAATGAGATGTAGAACAAGTAAGGCCGGTTGAGAATATCTATTATGATACCAAGTAAAAAGGCAACTCTCAAGTTCAATATGTAATTGGAAAATACCTAACAACAAAACAGGGTTTGGAAGACATTAAAGATAAATTTTCTCTGTGTTTGCCATAGACCAACCTATTTTGTTAGAGCTTTGTCTTGGAATTCTCAGTACTTTCTTCCATCTTTTACCTAAGTATTTATAGTTTCCTTGATGACTAGTGGGGTCTTAGGCTCCACGCTTAGTGGAGCCTGGGCTAGGTAAGAAATAGGAACAGTACTGACCAGAGATAAAACAAAGATGAAGCAAATAATTCATTCTGCTCAGGTCTCACCGTGACAGGGGCAAGCAGAGAATTAGGAATTTGGCCTGAAGCAACAGGATGGGAACTTAGAATCCAGAATGGGGAGTGGGGGTGTGAAGGGGCTGAATGGAGAACAGGAGGAATGGCCTGGAAAGTTTCCCTGAAGCACTGGCATACAGACAAGGAGGGCTATTATAGGCACCTGTGCGATGACCTCAGGGAGGGAGGGAACCATTGGTTGCACTGAGGACACTAAGCTGGTGGAGAATTCTCCTATCCTTGCAGGAAATTCAGCCCGGCATCTGAAGAAAGAATCATTCCCTTTGGTTATCTTTAGAAGATGAAGCATTGTATCCCACCGAAGGAGTAGTGCTAGAAACAATTAATTTATTGACTGTCTACTTTTTGCTAGTGTTCAAACTATTTCATTACCTTATTTAATCCCCACAATAACTCTATGACATGGCTACTATTATTATTTTCTGGTCTGGATATGGTTCAGTTGTTACTTGGCATCAATTTCCATCTTCTTCTTCTTTTTTCTTTTGGCCACACCACGCGGCATGTGGGATCCTAGTTCCCCACCCAGGGACCAGACCCTCGGCCCCTGCATTGGAAGTGTGGAGTCTTAACCACTGGACCACCAGGGGAGTCCCAATTTCCATCTTCTTTAAGGTAGCTTCCTGTTTTGGAGAGGCTAGAAAGCTAATAATTCATTTCCAGGCTCCCTTGTAGGACTCTAGATGTGAGATAGATTTCATGAAGTAGATATGCTCAGGCAAGATTTAGAAGGCAGAAATAAAGAGAAGGGCAATTTCCTGCTATTATGCTGCTTTCAGCTGGCAAGAAAAAGTATGGAGACACTAATGTCTCATCTCCAGCTTCCACAGGCAGTTGTAGTGGTAGTGGCAGCTGGTTCCAGTGATCTAGTGTCCACAATGGACATTGCATTGGCGCTGGAGGCTTTCCTGATTCCTGGATAGCAGCAAGATGATATGTTCTGGACCTCAGTTGTTCCAGTGAGCTGCCAATTACTCACTGTCAAGATTGTGACAAAGGTCATAGCTCCCATAATATTCTGAGAGTCATCCCTTCATGTCCAACCTACAGCCCATGCCTTCAGCCTTTCCAACAATTTTGTAAGCACTTCATTCCCGATAATAAATCTCTGTGTTTCAAAATTCTTAGGGTGATTTCTGATTCCTACACTGAACCTTTTTTATGGATAAGGAAACTGAGTCTTAAGAGAGTATAAATATAAGAGATATAAATAGATCTCCAAGATTGCACAGCTTAGGAAAAAAGAGAGCCAGAATTCTACACTTCATTCGACAAAAAGTATTCCAGAATTTAGGAGAACAAGAGTGAAGAATTCACGGGCTGTATTTCTAGTAGCTTTGACAAAGCCAAGTTCTGCAAAGCCAAGTTCACATATCCTCTCTATCCACTTTTAAACCTATGAGTTGCACTTGTCATTGCAGTAAGTGCTTAACTTAATTGGTTTGGATCCATGCTGGGACCTCTGGGATGCCACTTACATAACTCATCCACAGGAGTCTGTCTTGCCAATAAGCACTTGCAGAGGCTCTCACTCAACAGCCACATAAAACACAGAGCTCTGTTCTCTATAACTAGCTACTTGCCTACCCTAATTCTTGGGGTTCAGAGGAACTAAGGGCAAAGGAATAATAGTAGCTGACACATAGTAAGCACTTACCACGTACCAAGCATTGTTCTGCTACTTTACATTACTTTCTGGTATAATCCTCGCAACAACCCTGGGAGGTAAGCGCAATGATGACCTACACCTTAAAGATCACGACACTGAGACCCACAGAGCTGAAGTCACTCTCCCGTGGTCATGTAGCCAGGGAGTAGCAGAGCCTAGATACCAACCCAAGCACTCTCTTATTTATCATGCTATCCTGCCTCCCAGTCATACTAAGCGTGCTTTGTTTTAAGTTTGTGCACCATGGTAAACGGCATGAAATCCTCCCTGTAGTAAGGTCAGAAACAAACAAACAAACAAACAAATCATGAGTGACGGCATCCTTTGGAGTCAGCCCTCCTGCTTCTTGCCTCCCTCATCCCACCCCAGCCCTGTCAGGGTGCAGCCTCTCCCAGGTGCCGCTGGGCTGGAGTCTCCAACTATTCTGAACAAGACAAACCAGACACGATCAACCTTACTGCAACAGCTCATGGGGCTACATTTGTTTTCTCCATTCTTCTTTCTGTCAATATGTTACGATCACCTCAGACACGACGGTGTCCCTTTCCATGGGCATACAGGGCACAGATCTGTACAGCTAGAGCACGTGTGTGGGCACAGAGAAAGAAAGATATTACTAGAAAATGGTTAGACCCTCAGCAGGCTCATGAAAGTTTAAAATCCGAGTAAACACGAGGCTCTCTAATTAGACAGACAGCCCTCTTTCTCCTGCCCAGCATTTCTACCCGACTCCCATTTCTCCTAGAAATAGATCTTCACGAAGGCAAGCAATCTTTTTAAAATTCTGTGCTACAGAGAGCCAGACTAAGACGGTTCTGTCGAAATTACAAAACACTATACTTTCAAATAGATGCTGAATTATTTAGTGACTTTACACTGTCCAAATGCTGGGCTCTTTGGGTAGACAATGTCTTGGTTTCCCTCCTATCTCTTTTGTTATGACATTCAGCAAATAGAGAGATATTGCTCTTCTTAATAATTTGTAAAATAATAATCCACATTAAGAATCAAGCACCTCTGCTAGGTTCAGGGTTTCGAATTGGGTAGCCAAGAGAATGAGAAGCTCAAAATTCTCTTCAGTTCAGTTAAGTGATTGGTGCTGGCAGGGCTCAAGCTTCACTTCTCAGGATTGGCTTCTGTCTCATGTCAATGTTTTCTCCTACCTATAAGTTTTCCTTTACCTTATTGTGGTTTCTTGAAGTATAAACTGTATTTGCTATCACTTCTTCCTGAGAGCTCTCTGATTTGGTCTTAAAGTGAAATACATATATTAGAAGCAGAAAGCAGGACAATGTGTTTTTGGCATGCATCTGACATTTCAAAGGTTCCTATATACTTTGGCAAAGTCATTTTTCCCTTACTTGTTTCAGAAAGAGAGCGAGAGTGAGAAGGGAAGGAAAGAAGGAAGGAAGGAAGGGAGGGAGGGAGGAAGGGAAGAAGAAGGGAAGGAAGAAAAGAAAGAGAGAAGGAGGGAGGGAGGGAAGGAGGGTGGAAAGAAAAAGAAAAGAAAACCTATTTAAGATGAGGATGGGCTTGCTTATGTGCATATTCCTTTATCTCTAGGGTACATGTGCATTCCCTAACCTCTGTGTAGAGTTCACTGCAAGGTTCACGTGAATTCTCCGACAGCTATAAAAATGATTAAAAGGAACAGCTATCCACGTATCTAAGATCAAAGAGTTCTAATAAGCTCTGCAAGTTCCTCAAGAGCAGGGATCCTGCCTTTTTTCTCGCTGTATCCCCAGTACAGTTTAGTGTAGTACCTTGCATGTCCCTCCAGTAAATATTAACTCAGCGCTTACAATTCTTACTGAGGTTACGCAGATGAGTAAGACCTGGAGAAGAAGTCCATAAACAAACATGACATGTGTGATGAGTGCTATACAAATGGCACGTCGTGTGGGAGAACAGAGAAAGGAGCTACCGGCTGACTCAGCCCAGGGAAGACAGGGAAGCATCACACAGGAGGTGGCCTTGGAGTAAGGACTTGAAGGATGGATGGAAGTTTGCCAGGGAGAGGGAACAGCGTGTGAGAGTTATGGCAGCAGGAAAGAGTATGACACAATGGGGAAACAGGGATACTTCTGAATATTTGGAGCATGTGGAGTGGAGGCTGAAAGAGGGGTAAAGGGACTTGTGTGGCACGGTGAAGACATCCTGGGAATGCCGGCCAGAGTGGGAGACAGAGGCGCTTTCTCACATTGCTGTTGGGTACGTTCAAGGCATATGCTTTATGGAGAACAAATTGGCAATATCTATCAAAAGTACAGATGCATATCCCCTTTGACCCAGGAATGACACATCTAGTAATCTATCCTAGAGATAAGTTGTGAAGGCACATAGGTACAAGGTTACCTATCAGCGTTGCTCGTGAAAGCAAAAGACTGGAAAAAACCTTCAATTCCATGAACAGGGATTGGTTGAATAAATGATGATACATCCCTACAATGTAATACAATGGGAAGCTGTAAAAGAAAAAGAGAGAGAGAGAGAGAGAATAAACTCCTTATATATTGACAGGGAATAAGCTCCAAGATATATTAAGTGTAATAAGAAAAGCATAGAACAGTATGCATAGTTTGCTACCATCTTGAGAAAAAAAGAATACGTGAAAACACATATACATAAATATGTATTGATACACACATACATAAATAAGAAAATACATATGCTTATAATTAGTAAAATTTCTCTGGAAGGACACACAAGAAATTGATAATAGCGCTGGGTGGATGGATGGGAAAAGAAGTAGAAGGGATTTTAACTGTATACCATTTGGCACCTTTTCAATTTGGAACCATGTGAATGTTAACACCTAGTCAAACGAATTGAATATGATTAAAACTAAAAAAAAAAAGTTATGATATGATCAGACATATTTTTCAGGAAGATGAAGATTATGAGAAGCAACAACCCAAGAGGAAAGAGGCCAGAGGCAGGGAGACTAATTCCAAGGCTACTGATCCATGCAATTGTGAGGCAGTGAAGCCCTGGAGTCAGTGGAGGTGAGCATGGCAGAAGGGCACAGATTTGGAGGATCAGGCAAGGGTGATTTTACCTGCCCTATTTTGAGCCTTTACTATATGCCAGGCACTTTATACACATCGAGTCATTTCATCCTTCCTACCAGCATAAAAGATTTTACTAGCCCCATTTTACAGATGAAGAACCAAAAGTTCAGAGAGGTTACATGACTTACCAAGAGTCAGTCACACAGGTAGAGGAAATGGTAGAACCAGGATGCAAACCCCTAACCCCACACCACTCACGGGGCTTCCATAGCACCAGAGCAGGTATCCAGATCTGGAGGCAACTTGCTGTGAACAGAAAAAGGGGAAAACCTCAGAGAGAGCATGGAAGCCTTTTGGCATCTCTGAAAGATGGAGCTCCTGAGGCCATGGACGGCGCAGGAAAAGAACCAGGGCAGGTACCCTGGTCTGTGGGTGGCAAATGAGGGTGATCCTTGAGGGGCAGATAGTTCCTTTGTCCTGAGATTGACTCTGACACATTGAGAGAAGCTCAGACAAACTCTCCCAGCTCACTGTCCCCTGAGGCCTGCTAGGGCAACATGTGCCTCTCCCTCCCCAGCTGGAAGGGGTTCCCTGAGGTGTTGTTTCGCCGGAGCGGGCTCCATATTTTCCTCTCCCATGTCCCTGCGGTATCAAGTGTGTGACTATTGATTTCCTCCCTGCATTTGTTTTTGTTATCCATTATTTATGGGATCATTTTTCCATCCTTCGTGCATGAAGGCAAATTTTGTGTAAAAATCAATTGAGTGAGTGCCGCCGATGGCTCGTCGCGTTTTCTTGGCTTTCATCTCCGAGGCTCCAGTTCTCGGGAGATGCAGAGCCGGATATTAAGGAGCATGCCAGAATGGGAAAAGGAGGTGGGGGACAGGGCAGGGTTCCGAAACCCGCCCTAAGAGACCTAGTCCTTGGGGCAATGGCTTCTCGTTCCTGGAACAATACACTCTGTTGAGCTCACCTGGAAGTCTAGGTAAGGATTAATGTCTTCCTGCCCTGCACTGATCCCTACTTCCCTTGCCCATTTGCTGGGCTGTGGTCTAGAAAGGGGTGGGGTCCCAGCTGCAGAACCTCATTTAGATTTATTTCATTGTAGAAATCCTCCAGGATCAAGGCCTGGGGACCTGCTCTCTAGTGGCTTAACCTCAAGACCCCAGGAAAGACATCCCAAAAGATTAGACGTGGAGGAGTGGGATTAAGGGCAGGGCTGTTGTTGAATAAGCAGCTTGAGCACTTCACATATATTCTTATTCGAGCTTCAGCACACCTTGTAACATAAGTAGAATGAAAAAAGGAATAGGGGACTTGGTGTCGGAAAGTCCTAGTTAAAGTCCCTACTTGGTCCTTTCCTAGGCTGTGTGCCCTTGGGTAAGATACTTAACCTCTCTGTGCCAGAGTTTTCTCAGTTATAAAATGAGGATAACACTGGTGCTTACCTCCAATGAGGTCCTGCATTTAAAGGTAGGTGACCGGTTCGTGGTTAAGGACACAATAAATAAAATCATCCTCAGCTTAAATGTCACTTATACAGGAAGCCCATCCCTTTTTACCTCAGCTAAAGTGGGTACTTGCAACCTGCAGTTACTTTCCATCATGTGTGTATCACAATTTGCAAGTCTCCACGTTATCTGTGTACTGCCTATCTCTTCCTATGCTCTAATTAAAATGTAGGCTCATTGAGAGCAGGCATCTCACCTGTCTTTGCCCAGAGTCTAGTTGAGTGATTGCACGGCACATTGTGGAGACTCAATGAAGGTTAGTTACTATTACCACCATTCTCATTTTCCAGATGAGAACAGAAAGGCTAAGCCATGGGACCTGCCCACGGTCACATAACTAGTAAGTGGCATGGCTGGCATTCATACCCACGTCTTTCAGACTGCAAAGCCCATGCTCTTTCCACTCTCTCCACTTTCAAGTTGCCCTGAGGTCAAATTCAAGTTAATGGTTGATTAAACTAGAAACTGACAAGGTGTCTCCTGAGGTACTGTTCTCTCTACTGCATCCTCTTCCCTTTTCCAGCTACCGTACAGTTTGGCAGTGGCCAAGATCTGGGGCTACCTTTCTTAACAGGTGCTTCTGACTGAGTCATCAATCTCCCAAAGAATGTCTTCCTCCACTTCCCAGGGCCCTGAAGCTGGAAAAACCAGCTGCCCCAGAGTGAGCCACCTGCCCTCCACACTGGGCTCAGGACAGGTTTCTGCAGGGTACAGAGGCACAGAAGTTTCCGTGGCTCTGCTCCAAGCTGGGTCTCTCAGGGGTTAGGAATGGTCTTTTGTAAAATTTGGCGTGATCCTTCAATTCTCCAAAAAGACTGGTTGCCTGGGCTATGTCACCTACAAATTGGCACTTGCCATCTACCCCTGTAAGGATCAAATTATGAGCCACTGCAGCTGCTGACCATCAACCCCCCCTGAAAGGAGTTCAGGGTGGAGATCAGGAATGAGGCACTCTGTGCTCTGGAAAAAAAAACTAGCAGAATGGGTCTTCAGACAGGTATTTTCAGGAGAAGATTTTATGAGCCCAATTCTTGCATCTTCTTGCATCTAGAAAAGCACTACAAATCCTTCATGGTGATGTCTGCTCCTCGTGACTAGCAGTAACCTTCATGAGACTAGCAGAAACCTCTACAAAAAAGATGTGCTTGACTGCATGTACTCCCCCTTCACCAAAAATCACATATATACTGACCTTCCCCCACCCCCACCTCTTTGGAGCAGTTTCTCAGAGCAATCTGAAATGCTGCCCCCCAGGCTATGGTCCTCATTTTGCCCCAAATAAAACTTAACTCACAGCTCTCATGTTGTGCTTTTCCTTTTTTTTTTCAGTCGACAGCTACATAGAATTTCTCATTCAACCCAGAGTTTTGTTTGATAAGATTCTGTCCCAATTCTCTTCTAGGAGAACAAGCTAGTTTCTGTTTGAAGGGGCTTTTTAAAACCAGAGGCACAGGGTTTGCTGGGGGGATGCTCTGTGGCCACAGAGTTCTTTAAAAACGAAAACACCTCAGCATTTTCCAAGACCAAGATATCTCTCAAAGATCACCCAAGGATGTATATATGACTCAAAGGGTAGCAGGCAAAAGCATTCAGGAAGCCTCTAGAAGAGCTAAGAATCACCTTAATATCGGGAAAGATCTGTATTAGAAAAGACCCAGAAAAGATCCAGGAGACCCTGGAAGAAATCTTAGACCAAGGGTCAGCAAACAATGGCCTGGCCGGCCAAATCCAGCCCACTGCCTATTTTTATAAATACAGTGTTACAGAAACACAGCCATCTGTTTATGTTTTATCTGGGCTGCCTCTGCATTACAGCGGCAGAGTTAAGTAGCTGCAACAAAGACTGTATGGCCACAAAGGCTAGGTATATACTACGTTGCCACATTGTTTCCCAAACTGGGTTCTAAGGAAAACTAGCCTCCGGCAAAACAATGATGACCATTAAGGAAAAAAAAAGGGGGAGAGGGGTCATTCCTTGGTCAAATATGTTTGAGAAATGCTCTATTCTAGATTCCTGTCCTAGAGATTCACATTCATCTCAACTTATAAAAGACTCCAAAGAGTTCTGCAGTTAAAACAAACAGAAACAACAACAAACCTGTTTGAAAATTTCCCAAACTTATTTTACTTTCTGACGCGATACTTTTTATAGTGAAACAATACTTTATGAATTATCAGTGGTATGTAAGACCACAGCTTGATAAAAATCCATATAGTTCATTGTTTCCCAAATTTCAGTCATTTGTATGACCTTTATGATATTTGCCTTATGTATATACCACCCCTATACTATTTAATAAATACATTTACTAAAAATGTTTACTAACATTTTCCTTTAACTTAGTCCTTTTTTAAACTTGGTCTCAGCCAGGCAACAGTATCCATGAAATCATGGGTTTGCTGTGTGTGTGTGTGTGTGTGTGTGTGTGTGTGTGTGTGTGTGTGTGTGTGTGTGTGTGTCTAGAGGGTGGGTGTAGCTACAGACATGTTTTTCTGTCTTAATTAACCACATGTCACTTGCAAAGGAAGACATAACACACTTCAGGATATATTGGTCTGTGCTGCAATGCCCAGTTCAGTAGCCACAGGTAGCTTCTAAATTTAAATTAAATTGAATTTTAAAATTCAGTCCTTCAGTTGAATTAGCCACATTTCAAGTACTCAATAACCACATGTGGCTAGTGGCTACCATATTGAACAGTGCAGATACAGAACATTTCCATAATTGCAGAAAGTTTTATTGGACAGCATTGAAACTTCCTAGAATCTTTTAAAACTACTCAGTCATTGTTGCATTGTTCACAATTCCCCCCCTCAACTTGGTATAACTCTTCCAGCAAACTCTGAGAAGTATAATTATAATGGTCAAAACCAACACTCTCTCTTCATCTTAGCTCCTCACCAGAGTCCTCCCCTCCTTCCCCCCACACTCTACCTCTTTCACACACACTCTCCAGCGCCACCAATTTCCACCCTTTGGTCTATATTGAAGGACCCAGCGCTGCCCTCAGGGATCCAAGGACCTGTCTAGAACCTTCTCTTGGAGAACACTGACATGGGAGCTTCCTCATTCTGGGCAACAGGATCCCAATATGCTAAAGAAGATTGGAGTAGATCAGATTTCACAAACTGGTGGTCTGTGAGCTAAATCTGACCTATCTGATTTTTTTTTTTTACCTTTACTTTAAGGAAGGAGAGACAAGGAGATATCACATTTTAGAAGCAATACAGCTTTTCTTGGCAAATCAGATTTGTTCACCTCACATCGGGCTCATTTCCCCACATGGCAGTCACTGGCTGATGCTGAGTAACTTCTACCCCCTTTAGGTCAGGCCCCTGCCCTTCAGTTCACCACAGTCTGCACCACTCTCTGCCACCTTGTGTGTGGCTCATTGTTATCATCTCCATGACCTCCTGGCATTTGAATCTGTTCATCTGAAAGGATCATTTCAAAGGTTTCATCAGTTACTTTCCACCTATGATTTCAAACATGTAGGTGCTCTGTCCCCAGGGACAGTGCAGTGGTTCTTTGGACCTAGGACTATATGGTGTGACGAATAGGAATGAATTAGTTTTCAAGGAACGCCCAGTCCCTGTTGGAAACTTCATCTATTAGCAGCATTGAAAAGTTTTGGGCTGGTCTAATATTCTCCTGAATTTGAGTATCTTCAAACCTATGCCATCTTCTTCCCAATGTAACATATTCTTGGCCTCTAGAGAAATGATACTTAGATTTTGAGGTCACAGATCACTTTGAGAATTTGATAAAAGCTATAGACTTAGTAAGGGTAGAAATATACACATAATTTTCATACAGTTTCAGGGGGTACAAAGAACACCCATCTCTGACTCTTCCAGGAGTCCTGAGACCTTAGTTCAGAATCTCAGTTCTGGAGACTTCCAGTTAAAGTAGGAGATTGGACACATGCATCAGCTCCATTTTCTCCCAAAACCTAACTTAAAATGATGAGTAAAGGACATTTAAAGCATACACTTACAATGATGAAGAGAATGAGAGACAATTAAAAAAAAAAAAAAAAAGACACTGGAAAGCAAATAGATAAGAGGTAATTGATTTGAGAGACTCACAAAAGCTGAATCCTAAGTCAGCACTAGGGAGAGCTGATAAGCAAACTGAAATGCACAGCAGATTCCCTAAAAGACTTTGGAAGGGATAGTAGCACACATCTCTGGAGTTAAGACAAAGTTGCAAATGGGTGGCTCCGTTGAGAGTTTGTTTAAAAGCAATCAGACCCTCAGATTACCTCACCCACTTGGCACAATCAGGCAACTGACTCACCCAAACCTGGCAGAATACTGGTAATTTATTCACAAGAAAAAAATGTTTTTTAAAAGTCATTGTATTTGAGACACCAACCATAGTTAAGGGTGGGAAACCATATTGAAAACAGAGGAATTATGTGAAATTTTACATTCTAAATGTTGAAAACCCCGTTCCTTGCCCTCACTCAGCACCTTGGACATCAGCTACCCGACATATACCCTCCAAACAGGAAATTGAGAGAATCAGCCAGTCCAAAAAAGAAAAAAAACAAAAACAAAAAAAACCCCTGCCATTAGACAACCCCAAGATCCCAAGGAAACGGCCCAGCCAGGTCACTCTAGACAGAAAACCAAAGTAAACAAGGCCAGCTGAGATGTGCAGAGCTTCCAATCAACGTTTTACCCAATTAAATAAACAATACCTAATACAAGGCACGGAGACCAGAACAGTGCTTTAATTTTTTTGAAAATAAAAGCACTTTGGAGGAAATAGACTCTGAGGGAAGAAGAAATTAAAGAGAAACTATTATCAATATTAGAGATATAACTGAATAGCACTCAGAGCTATAACTAAAAAGATAGCATCCATGAAACAAGAAAAAGATTTTTTCCTCAATTTAAAGAACAAAAGGTCTATTAGATTTATTTTTTAATGATAGGGGAAATGTAAAACTCAGTAGAAGGTTTGAAATATAAAATGTAAGAAAACATCACACAAAAGAACAAAAAGACAAAGAGAAAAACAGTAGAGAAATGATAAATAAATCAAGAAATCAATACAGATGGCCCAATATCAAAACAATAGGCATTCAGAAATATGAAAATATAAATTAAAAAACCCAGAAAACTTCAAAGAAATAATGCAAGAAAACTTCCTATATTAAAATTGTGAATGTCAAGATTGAAAATTGCTCAGCAGGGACTTCCCTGGTGGCACAGTGGTTAAGAATCTGCCTGCCAATGCAGGGGACATGGGTTTGAGTCCTGGTCCGGGAAGATCCCACATGCCGCAGAGCAACTAAGCCCGTGTGCCACAATTACTGAGCCTGCGTGCCACAACTACTGAGCCCGTGAGCCACAACTACTGAAGCCTGTGCTCCTAGAGCCCGTGCTCCGCAACAAGTGAAGCCACCGCAATGAGAAGCCCGTGCACCGCAACGAAGAGTAGCCCCCGCTCAACCAACTAAAGAAAGCCCGCGTACAGCAATGAAGACCCAATGCAGCCAAAAATAAATAAATAAATAAATTTATAAAAATAAAATAAAATAAAGATAGTGAGGTAAATAACAAAAGAACCAGCTGGAAGCATTGAAAGCTGGAAGACAGTTCTTTATCAAACCAAGTCTTGCTGAACTATTTGAATCTTGGAACTATGGACACATATAACTTTTATTTTAAAAAGAAAAAGGAAAGAAATCTTGCTCTGACTCTTGGGAAAAACATAAGCATCACCTAGCTCCTAACTAATCTCAATCCTAAAACACAACCTTTGACCCTATTGGCATCAAACTTCTCATCCTTCAGAAAAGAAGCAGCTCTTCTTACACTCTCCTCACCTTAGGAAACCATTTAAACTGGGTTTAAACTCTGAAGAGTCCAGCTGCATACAGGTCAGCAGTTAGTTTGTTCTGGAGAAGAGGCATCCATCTCAACACGGCGTGTACAAAGAGGAGGGCCATGTAAAAGCTGGATTCATGCAACTGGTGGCCCATGGGAGACAGAGGGAGGGGCGCCATCAGTGTCATGATCTGGTGTGGTTGCCAGGAACACACACGTTCCTCTCCACTTGACTATTACTTCCACTTGTCATTTTTTTCAAAAAATCATAGTCAAGTTCCACAACTTGTTACCAACTGATGTGATGCAAAATCACCAGGCTTTGGAGGTTATCTTCTGTCTCTTCTTTTCAGCTCCATGACTTTTCTCCCTGAAGAGGAGGGCAGGGGTGGGGGGAGAGGAGAACAGTATTAACAGGTTACATAGTATGCTAACAGAGACATTCAGAAACTTTAGGACTGGTTCCCAAACACTGCAGACAAGTAAAGGTCAGGTTAACTTGGTCAACACCTAACAAAGATATTGGTCCTGAATCCCAGTAATGAGATCTCCTAGTCCCCAGTTTGAGTGTAAGCTCCATGGGGGAGAGGTCTGAGTCCCGAGTTTTTTGCTGAATCCCCAGCATCTTGAGCAAGGCCTGACACAGAGTCATAACATAAATATTTGTTGAACTAACTCATTATATTTCTAGACCTCAGCTGTTTATTTTTTTTATTGAAGTATAGTTGATTTACAATGTTGTGTTAAATACTGCTGTATAGCAAAGTGATTCAGTTATACATATATATATACATTCTCTTTTTTATATTCCTTTCCATTATGGTTTATCATAGGATATTGAATATAGCTCTCTGTGCTATACAGTAGGGCCTTGTTGTTTATCCATCCTACATATAATAGCTTACAGCTGCTAACCCCAAACTCCCACTCCATCCCTCCCCCAGCCCCCCTCCCCCTTGGCAACCACCAGTCTGTTCTGTATTAGACCTCAGCTATTTCTGACGAAACCAAACATCTCCACGGAAACCAGAAGAGACCCCATTTTTCTTCAATTCTTTGGTCAACTTGAGCTAGACATAGCACAGTATTCATAATCATTTTTATAATCGTATTTATTTTATGTTGGGTCAAATGAAGATCTTTAGAAGCTTGAAACCCTGAATATTTTATGTTACCCATTCTTCTGCATGAAATTTAAAACACTGTCTCATAAAACACATGGGAGGAAGTCCAGCACCCTTTTGAACTCAACAACAAGGATGATTTTCTACTTTTTTAATTTTAATTATTTATTTATTTTTTTTGGCCACGTGGCTTGTGGGATCTTAGTTCCCTGACCGCAGGTTGAACCCGCACCCTTCCCCCACCCCCAGCAGTGGAAGCTTGGAGTCCTAACCATTGGACTGCTGGGGAATTCCCAGGATGCTTTTTTAAATACCAAATACTGAAGTCTTCCAAAACATCCTTTGTTACTTTGGGGTGTCTTTCCTTTGCAAGTACCCAAAGTGCATGTTTAGTCTGCCTTTTGGTAACTGAGCCCTGGCTTAGAGCGTTCTACATAGTCTGTTCCCTCTGCAGCATTCAAGGGTCCAGATGAAAAACTTAAACAGTAACCAGTCCTTGCAAGCACTTTGACACTGTGATCAGGGAAAGGGAGACAGGGAGAGAAAGAACTGAAGGAACAAAAGAAAAGAAGCTTTTTTTTTTTTTAAGGGGGAAAAGATGGGAGAGAACACAAAGCCATGCCAGTAGGCAAAAGGCAGGCAGGGCCCCCAGTCTGGTCCCTACTCTACAAAACCATTTGTAAATAACAGCTCCTCAATGACACTCCCATTCTCCCCGGAAGTCTCTAGTGACACCCTCTGCCCACACTCAGGCAGTCAAATGTTAGGTTCTTCTAATACACTAAGTCGATAAAGGACCAGAGCCTAACGTTTTTATTTTTGTTAGTTTGAAGTATATATCTTGGCATTCCAAAAGGCAAATGCAAAGAACAAATATTTTTAAGCAATATTTACTTCCCATGCTCCTTTAAGGGAGTTGTACATTCCTTTATGAGATAGTTCCTTTATATTTTTCACTGGAGGTGAAATGGACAACCATCTAGAGCAGCACTGGCTCTCAGGCTGGAATGAGATGTCACCTCATTCAACCACACGTCTGATACTGAAATCCACCCCCAGTGTCACTCACTAAAATCTCTGTTCGGATCCTCCAACACAAGGACTCACAGTATAGCCCACTCCTTGGACCACGGTGACTACCAAAGTCTTCTTTTTTCTATGAAACTGAACTTTTTCCTCTCCGTGACTTTCATTTTCTATTTAGTGTACCCCTTGTGGCCCTGTAGAACAAGAGTATGACTTCTTTCACATAAGAGTCCTACAGATTTTACCTTCAAAACATAAGTCCATCAGCTTCTACAAGAGCAAGCATGGCACACTGCAAAGAGGTCAGTTCTAGAGGCAGACAATCCTGGGCTTAACTCCTAAATTCTATCACTTATTAGTTGTGTGGCCTTGGACATTTATAAAATATGGATTAAACTAGGCTTGTAAAACATCTTAGAAGGGGCAGCACCTTGCGTATAGGAATATTCCATATCCTAAAATTTCATCCTTGCCTTCCTTCACCTTTGGGGGGAAGGGGTGTGGTCAGGAGGAAAATAAGTAAGAATCGCTCATTCATAGACTTAGTGTCAAATATTTGTTAAATACCTATTATTCTAAAGTGATCAGTAGAGATGTTGCTTTTTTAAATTTAACATCTTTATTGTATTGGAGTATAATTGCTTTACAATGGTGTGTTAGTTTCTTCTGCATAACAAAGTGAAGCAGCTATATGCATATGTATATCACCAAATCGCCTCCTTCTTGCATCTCCCTCCCACCTTCCTTATCCCACCCCTCTAGGTGGTCGCAAAGCACCGAGCTGATCTCCCTGTGCTATGCAGCTGCTTCCCACTAGCTATCTGTTTTACATTTGGTAGTGTATATATGTCCATGCCAGTCTCTCACTTCGTCCCAGCTTACCCTTCCCCCTCCCTGTATGCTCAAGTCCATTCTCTAGGTCTGCATCTCTATTCCTGTCTTGCCCCTAGGTTCTTCAGAACCATTTTTTTTTAGAGATGTTGCTTTTTTTTACTGTTATATACTAAATATATTTTATACTATATATTTACTAAATTTCTTTTAGGTCTCATTTTTAGCCCTACAATAAAAAGGTTGCATTAGAATTTACTTTCAAACTAGGCTACATATCAGTGTGCATAGTATGGCTGTAGCCAAAGGTTCTGGGTGTTGCAACAATTTACTCCATGGTAAGTAAGTTACCATAGCAATGGTGGGCAGGGCAAAACAGTCACAGACATGTTGTGGATGGAATGCGAAATTTACACTACATTTAATGAAATCAGAATTGAAAGAAATTTTGTGTTTCAGACTATATACCCAAACTCCAGTGTGAGGGCACTTTGGTGAGGAAAAAAAAAAAGTATAAGAAACATCTTCCTAAATCTGGGCAGATAATCAGAGACATGCAGAGAGATGGTGAAAATTATACATTCCTGGGTCCTTAGAATGACAACATCATATTCTCCAGCCAGTGAATCTCTTAAGAATTCATCTTGGCTCACATTCTAGGATTCCATGCCTCTGACAGTGACAATATAAAGCACTTGAGTAAATATTATTAAAACTCTTTTTTGTGATGGAAAAACCCCTACTGTGACAGTCAAGAAATACAAACCTTCCCCTCGATGACCTAATAGCATTAGTAGAAGCAAAGAGTCATACTACACAAAACCAAAAGCAACAGTAAAGAGCTGTCAGTGAAAAACTCAAGACGTAAAAGCTACAGAACAGAGGAATTAGGGGAAGGTGGTCAAAAGATTCAAACTTGCAGTTATAAGATAAATAAGTCCTGGGATGTAATGTACAACATGATGACTATAGTTAACAATACTGCATTGTATATTTGAAAATTGCCAAGACAGTAGGTGTTAAAAGCTGTTACCACAAGGAAAAAATATTGGAACTATGTAATGTAATAGCTGTTAACTAATCTTACTATGGTAATCATTTTGCAATATATACAAATATCAAATCATTATGTTGTACACCTTAAACTTATACAATGTTATAGGCCAATTATATCTCAATAAAATGGGGGGGACTATAAAATAGACAGGAGAAATTCTGGTAAGTTGGAAATGGAAGAGTTGAAGTTGACATGACATTCTTATCGTTTCACTTGAGCAAAGTGACCAGTAATGCAGACCCTCAAGGGCTGAGTGAGCTCACAGCTGCAAACACTAACCCAAGTCAGAAGGTAGAAAAACTGAAGATCTGAGAGCAGACAACAGGAGCCCTGGTCAGCATTCTCTTATCTGTGGATTCCAGCCAGAGCTGGGACAGGCTTGGGTGCCCTGCCCAGCCCACAACTGCCTTCTGCCCCCCACTGGGCTGAGTCTCCCCAGGCCTGCTGATGAACTGGCTTGGCTGAGCCAGAACTATTTAGTCTAACAAAATGTTTTAATTTCATCCTGCCTCCTACTCCCACCCTGCCTTTAAATTTTAAACTTACAAACTGTTGTTGTTTTTATTTTTCCATTAGGTGTTGTGTTTCTTCCACCTGGTTTTAGAAGCCTCAGTGCTTAGGAACCCAGGAACTAGGAACTAACCTTTCTTCCAGCACCACTTTGCACAACTATCCTTTTGAAAACAAAATAGAAAAATAAAATAAACCAAAACAAATACCAAATGTAAGACATGCCAATGTCTTTACATATAAGCTCTCATAAAGTTACAGCTGACAGCTTCAGTAGTCATGTGGTCCAACCCTCTCATTTTACTGAAAAGAAAAGAGGGGGCCAGAGCAGGGAAGCCCCCAGCTCAAAACTCTCAATTCTAGTTGTTGGAAGACTGGTAAAAAACATCTAGATTTTGACCCCTAATGTAGAGCTTTTTTCACTCCACCGCATTACCTCTTGGGAGACTGACTATTGATCTGAAAAATAATTTTGCCAAAGCCATTTGGCGTCTTTATCAACAATTGGCTCATAGTCTAATTAACACTTTATTTTTGCCCTCAGTAAAGTTCTTCCCAGTTTCCTAAACTGGTTTCAGTGTTTACGGGTATTTGACTGTAAATTCAGAGAGTGACATAAAGAAAGGACTTTAGATCACCTAGTCCAAAGGGTCTTAACCTTGGACCAAAAACTCCTGGGTTGAACCCAGGGAATCCATGATTGAACTCCAACAAGTTAGCAAAACTTTTGAGTGCACAGATGTGCATTTTTCTGGATTAGAAAAAAGTTTTCTTCAGATTCTCAAGGGAGTCCATGAACCCTCACCAAAACTGAACTACTACCTAGGTCAATTTCCTCAAGTTAGAGGTGGGGAAACTGAGAAATGAATAGAGTTACCAAGGTCATGTAGAACAGAGTAAGGCCTGGAATTCAGAACTTTTTGTGTACCTTCCAAGAACCATGTGGCCTGTGCTCTGTATGTTGACCAGAGATGATTCCAATTCTCCCAGTTAACTCTCTTCCAGTACAAGCTTTTTACTACAAGAGGAATTCACTGAGAGAATATGCAGGGCTCAATACAAATCCATCCTGCCCTGGGAACAGGGGTTCCCTGTACCTCTCCAAGCAGCCAATCAGGATCACCACTTTGAACTTCTGTCAGAGAAAGAATTTATTTCCCAAAGCACTTGGCTTCCTCACATGTGGGAGCTCAGCTGGAGTTTCTGTAGTCCGATGCTCAATCCTTAACCTTAGGTGGATTATTAAATCATTTCATCCATGTCTTCCCCAGATAGGCTGCTTAAAATTCCATTTGGAAAGCTAGAACACAAATCAACCTATAAACACTCTTTATCTTTGTGAGTGGGCAGTTTTTATATATTTGTGGTGTCCACATCTCCAAATTAATTTTTGGTCACACACACACACACACACATAAAAAAAAGAATCAGAATTTTCAACTGCCCATGCAGTTCATACTTTTTAATTATTGATTTTATACAAAACTTCTTAGCATACTTGGTGTGGGGAGATTATTCAAGATTATTATATCTCTAGTTCTCTGATATCATAGCAAGAAGTTAATGCACAATGACTAAGAAAGACAAATCAAGAAATGGCAGCCAATAAACCATCTCTGAAGTATACACAAGAAATTGATGTTATTTGCCTTCAACAAAGGGAACTGGGTAAGTTGGGTCAAGGGTGAGAGAAAGACTTTTCACTGTAAACCTTCTAATTCTTTTGAATTTGAATCATGTATTATTTAATCAAAATCTTAACATTTCTTAAAATTCTTAATAATATTCAAATAAATCTTGAATTTTTAAAATATCTTTATTGGAGTATAATTGCTTTACAATGGTGTATTAGTTTCTGCGGTATAACAAAGTGAATCAGCTATACATACACATATATCCCCATATCTCCTTCCTCTTATGCCTCCCTCCCACACTCCCTATCCCACCCCTCTAGGTGGTCACAGAGCACCGAGCTGATCTCCCTGTGCTATGCGGCTGCTTCCCACTAGCTATCTGTTTTACATTTGGTAGTGTATATATGTCCATGCCAGTCTCTCACTTCATCCCAGCTTACCCTTCCCCCTCCCCGTGTCCTCAAGTCCATTCTCTATGTCTGCATCTTTGTTCCTGTCCTCCCCCTAGGTTCTTCAGAAACTTTTTTTTTTTAGATTCCATATATACGTGTTAGCATACGTAAACCTTGAATTTTAAATAGTGCTAAATATATATTACTTAGATATAATTAACTTCCAAAAGAAACAGCTAAAAGTGGCTAAGGAGAGCGTTGGTCATTTTGCCCTTCTGTATTCAATTTTTTAACCATGTGCATAAATTACTTTGACAAAATGTAAAACTAATTAAAAAAGAAAGAAAATCACCTCAACCAACTCGTTTTATATGTAAAGAAACTCAGGCCACTGGGGTGGGAGAGACTAGTTTCCCAAGGTGGCAGAGCTGGGATACCACTCAGGTGGCTGTGTCTCAGGCCAGAGCTTTCCTTAACATGGTGTGGCTGGTGTCCAAATGCCTTCTTCTTATTGTTATTATTAATATTATTTGATTAAGACATTTTAAGAATATTTGAATAAAATTGACCTCTCCTCATTCTGATCCTCTGTGCTAATAACTGTACCCTTTTTTATTCATTCAATTACAAGCAAATTGACAGGAGACATTTATATGAGGCAGCTTAAACCCCAGCTAATGGAGTGCCTAATGACTAATTGATCAGATCCCAACCCAGAGAGCAACTCTGAGTGGCCTAAAGGAATTTATGCAATTAGTTTAGGTTTTGTAGAAATTGAGTGCATATGAAAGTAAGCTTTTTATGGTCTTGATTTATGAGGGCTGGACATTAACTATATCTGCCAAGAGGTGAGCTGCTTAGCAAAGCCCCAGGCACTGGGGGGCACTGTCACGGCGGTGATATTGGGTCTTGGAGCTGGGCTGATGGGGGGCAGGGGGTTTGTCAATAGAGGAAAGAGATATTGGCCTTAGGAGTGGGATTCGGGCAGAGAGCTCTTGAAATTATGGTGGTTCCCCCTCCCTATGTAATTCAAAGTAAAATCAATATTAAATCCTAACTACGTATAAAGAAGTCCAATGAAATTCTTATTTTCCCAGGATGAACTCTAGGATTTTTGTGGGTGTGAAATTCTAAAACTGAAAAACTCAAAAGAGAGAGAATGCTATTTCGGTACCAGTTTGCCTCCCGTGCCGGACTGGGCCGGACTGGGCTGGGGGACGGAGCAGACAACTGACGGTTTACGGAGATAGGTACTCCGCGCGCTGGGGACCGGAGGCGAGGCCGGGGGTGGGGCCCGGGGGAGAGCAGGGGGGTATTCCCGAGAGCAGCCTGGGACCGGCGCCCACTCCTCTCTCCGAAACGCCCCGCCCGAAGTGCAGGGGGCTCCAGGCCCGGAACGCAGCAGAAGGGAAGTCTCCTCCGGAAGCGCCGGGCGGAGCCGGGCGAACCCTGACCCCTTGGGGGAGCCCAGGGAGCCGGGCCGGTGCGGAAGCGCCGTCGCGGGGCCGAGGGAAACCTGACCTGATCGGAAAAGAGCGATCAAAGGGGAGACTAATTTGTCCGCCGGGGTCCTCGCTGGCTCCGGCTGCCCGCCGGGCGGGTTACCGCGGGGGCTCCCGCCGGAGAAGCAAGAAGGCAAAAGGGCTCTGTGCTCGCCCCGGGGACGCGGCCTGCCTCGCTCCTGCACTTTGGGGCCAGACTTTCGCGCCTGAGAGGTCAGAAGGAAGCTGAGAGCGGGTGTGTGGGAGATAAGTAAACAGACGGACACAGAAGGGAACAGAGACGTGAGAGGCGCAGAACCGCGAGGGGGAGACCCGCAGAGATGGAGCCCCCCAGAACCCGGCGAGGAGAGCAGGCATCCTCGGCTTCCGCCACCTCCTCTGCGCCCCTGGCGTCTCCAGCCAAACCCGACACGCCTGCTTCGCCCCCACCCTTGGCGGCCCCCCTCCCCTGCTCCTCTCCAGGGTTGAGTCTCACCTGGGGACGGGTGAGGCGAATCAGCAGGTTTCTGCCAGATCTCTCCACCAAACACCTAAGTTCACGACTTGCCCTGGGCAAGTTACATAAACATTCTGTGCCTCCAAGTTCTCATCTGTAAACTGGGCTTAAAAATGGTACCTACTCAGGCTTCCCTGGTGGCGCAGTGGTTGAGAGTCCGCCTGCCGTTGCAGGGGACACGGGTTCGTGCCCCGGTCCGGGAGGATCCCACATGCCGCGGAGCGGCTGGGCCCGTGAGCCATGGCCGCTGAGCCTGCGCGTCCGGAGCCTCTGCTCCGCAACGGGAGGGGCCACAACAGTGAGAGGCCCGCGTACCGCAAAAAAAAAAAAAAAAAAAAAAGGTACCTACTCAACGGTGTTAAGGATTAATAAACCAATGCATATAAAGTGCTTGGAACAAAACCTGACATACAGGAAGCCCTCAATACGTGTCAGATAACATTATTACTCACTTATCCAACAAATATTTGTGGAGCGCTCACTCTGTGTGCTGTCCTACACTCGATTCAAGGAGACGAGGGAACTGGGCCGACATTGTTCTTTCTCGCCCCAAGCGCTTTTACTGCTCAATAAACAGGGTGCTATCAAGGAGTAATAAGGACTAAGAAAGAAATTCAACGGCGTAGTTTGATAGCGTTACAGGGGAAAAGAACAATTTAAGGTAGAAGGAGTCTGCCCTCCCTTCTCTGGGCCTCAGTCTCTGCTTCAGTGAAAAGAGTCGCTCTTCACTCTGCGTCTTGGCTGACGCATTCTAACCCCGGGGCCCAATGGTGGGTGCAGGGCGGGGAGAACGAGCCGGGGACCTCATCCTCAGCGCCTCCTCTGCCCTCTGGAGCCCCGCCCTTCCGGGGGAAGCGCCGCGCTGGGTCTCGAACTGTCATTGACAGTTGATGTTTGCCAGGATTCTACAGAGGAGGAAAGCTTGAGTCCAGAGAACTGACAGAGGGTCAAGCCTTAGTAGGAACTACATAATCGCGCCATGGACTCCTGGGAAGCGAATTCCTCGTTCCTTCTGTCACTGGGATGAACAGAATGCAAAGAAGTTTCTTTTATGCTTCCTAGCGTGCCTCTGAGAGAGGCATCTCTCACTACTCTCATTTTGTACATGAACAGATGACGGCTTACAGAGGAAAAATGTTGATCCCACCTGATTCCAAACCCTGAAATTTGCCACTGCAACATAATCTCTCATTTTTCTGAGTATAAGTAATATTTTAAAGAGAGTATCCATTAATGCCTACTATGTGTCAGGCCCTGGGCTTCTGTGATTTCATTTACTCATCAAAGCAATCCTGAAAGACAGTCATTTTTTTCCCAGTTTCACAGATGAAGGCACCGAGGCTCAGAGTGATAAAGTCACTTAGTCAAGTAAGAGATGGAGTAGGTATTCCACCCTAGGTCTGTCCACTCCAGAGCTGGAGCAGTTTACATCTCAGCAGGAAAGTAAAATAACCCAGGCTCATAGTAGGGCCAAGAGAGGGTCAGGCACACTCAGCAGGCCAGAGGTCACACCCTGATCCTTGAGATTTCTCTTCAAGTTTCTGAGGGCCAATGTCAAAGAGTACCCCATCTCTACCCATGATCAGCACAGAGTGAGGCAAGAGCTCTTCTAATTTAAATAGGAAGGAAACTGGCTGTCTTTAAATGGAAGCTTGATATGCAGACCCTTGGCCCTGGCCCTGCTCCTGACTTGTTTATTCTTGACGGCCTCTGTTTTTCCCTGTAGTCCCCAGAATCCAGAGAGGATTGGGCTAGAGGGGTCCTTCCATTTTACAAAACAAAACCTCATTCATTCATTCAACATATATGTATTGTCTGCCACTCTGAGCCAGACCCTGAGCTGGCATTAAGCATGAAACAGACAAAACTCACACTACCAGAGGCACACAGACAGAGGAAGCTCCTGGCCAGAGATCACACAGCCTGGACCCAGGAGCCCAGGGCTCCTACCTCCACATTCTGCCTCTCAGGGCTTCAGCCGTGCTGGCTTGTGTATGCCTGCCTCATTCCAGGTCAGGCCCTGGTTCCAGCCAGGCAGGGGCCTAGAAGCCTTAGTCTGGTCCACAGATGACTCTCAAAGTCCCATCATGAGAGGCCAAATGCAGCTTTCCATAAAAGCAGCCCTGAACATTGGCCTCACGTTCCCTTGGCACAGTCTAAAGAAACCCCCAGCTGGGGCTTAGGCAGTGAATGCTGCAAGTTGATGAGACTTGGGAAAAGAAAACCTGCTCCAGAGTGCTTTTCAATTACTCTTGAAAGTAATTTTTGTGCGGTTGTACAGCCATCAGCAGAGGCTTAGAGAGGTGATGTGACTTGCCCAAGGTCACACGATTAGGAAATGACCCACTAGGATGCAAATCAGGCCTGCGTGAGTCCCAAACCGTCTGGTACCCAGACCCCCGCCCCCGCCACACAAACACACACACACACACACACACACACACACACACCCCTTGAGAAGTCTGTGCCTCCACCGGACGAGTGGCAGAGGCGACTGAACAGTTTCAGAGAAACCACAGCTCCCGACGCTTCCTGAGAGAGCCCAAGGAGAGAGGCAGCGGCGCCTGCCCGGCGCGCTCAGGGGGCGGGAGAGGGTGGGGCGCTCCGTGGGCCCGGCCACAGCTCCCGCCGGCAGGTAGAAATTGGTCTAAGTACTCGTGCGCGCGGACGGTCCCGGGCGTCTGAAGCGGACGACGCCGAAACGCGCGGCTCCAACTCACAACCCTGCCGGGCCACTACTGACGCAGACCTTGCATTCAGGCGACGCATCTCGCCCTCTCCAAAAAAAAGTCTCCCAAACTTTTGAGGTTATTAATAAAACAAATAAATGAATAAGCAAATATATAACAGCGGGGAACTTTCCGAAAAGGAGATGGAGGCGGATATCGGGTTCTTCCCCGGGCCAAAAAAGCCGAATGCCCTTACCTGCAGGAAACCTCCCAGCCCGCAAAGGCGCGTCTGTCTGGAGCACTTCGCTTCGGCGCGCGGGACTCTCACAGCCACCTCATCTGCAGCCCGGCTGGGCTCTGGCCCTGTGTTTTATACCACTATAGGCAATTAATATTGCATCAGCCGTATTTTAAATTTTCAAAACCCACAATATAATGTAATGGCATAAGGGCATTTATTATTAAAGGACACCCGATGGAGACGGAGGTGGAGGAATCGCCGGGGCTGTTGCGCAAGGCGGGAGCGACAGGGTGAGACCCAGGGGCTGGGGATGATCCCCAGGTTTGCTTTTGCAGTAGGGGGGGCGTACCGCGAGGAGGGGAGACCCGCTCTGCTTCGAATTTCAGTCCAGAGGTGATGACGCAGAGTTCTTTGAAGACACGGTGGGGAAATGTACAGACGACTCCAGGACTTGGAACATTAATTTTTAAATCATGAACGTGTTTCTGCGTCTCACAGATAAGATTTCCTCCCCCTTTTAGAGTATGTGGAAGAGAGAGAAGGAAACCGGCATCTGTTGAGCACCTACTGTGTATAGGCACTAGGCCAGGATCTTTGCGGCAATTATCTCATTACCCACACCCCCCCACCACACACACACAGAGAAGCCTAGATAGACCGTGGAATAACCTCCTGGGTGACAATTCCAAATGAATTTCTGAAGTGACCCCGAGGAAGTCCAAACGACTCTGTCCCAGCAAAGAACACTTTCCTCCCTTTTTTGCGTCTCTCCTCACCTCCCATCTAGCTGTTTGAACCTTTTAAAATAATAATGTTTCCCCGAGAAGAGCCAAGCACTACCAGACACCTTAAATAAATAATCTTACTTAGTCCTGACAATAGCCTTGTAAGTATTCGCATCTTCATGCTGCAGACAACCGATGGAGACTCAGAGAAGTTACACTCACTTCAGGATCGTTCAGCCAATGAGTGGAGGTATTGGGGGCTCCTACTCCCATCAGTCAGGCCTAAAAGTTTTCTGTCTGAGTCAAGTTGAGCAAATAGAAGCTGAAAGATTAGCACGTGGGAAGCGTGGAGGAAGGGCCTGGAAACCCTGAGGTCCGGGGAGGATCTGGGTGAGAAGATGAGGCAGCCAGGAAAGAGGAGCAAGGAGAGAAGATTGCAGGAGACTGGCATCCTGGAAATGACAGTCCAGCCCTTTTGGGTTCTCACTTTTAAATCCTTTCCAAGACTAGTACTCCTTAATCTCCGAGAAAGAAAAAACACTGCAATTCGGGTTGAAAAATAAAGCATTTATTTTAGAAGTTAATTCAAGGGGTAAAGAGAGAAGGAAACAATATTTTATTTGTATCTATTCGGACAGCGAAACCAAAGGTCACACAGCAACACGCAAATTACATGAAGCAACGAAAGAAAACATGTGATGGGGCCAGAGGGACTGGGGTGAGAAAGATCCAGGCCAGGGTTTCACCCCTCTTTCCGTTCAAAGCTATGAGTGAACCTCCACCGAGAGGTTGGGGGATGGAAAGAAGTAGAGTTAAATAAATAACAGTAAATAACAGTGCTAACAACAATAATAAAAGCACAATGAGGTGAGACATGTTAGAAGGACTTGCATATGATTCGGAAATGTTACAGTTACTTTCGTTCGAGCAGCTGCCTCTACGCAGCTGCTCTGGGAGTCTGGCTGGAACAGCGAGCTGGGGTCAGAGAGTCCTCAGTTCGATTGCTACCAATCCCCTGCTTTCCTGCAGGCGGGCATTACCCCTCAAACTGCTGTCATTACCCAGGAGATCGTGGCGGACGGGCCACAGCAGGGGCCGGCTGCTGCTTGCAAACCAGCTACAGGATCCCCCCACCCCACCCCAGCATTTTCAGTTGCTGAATTGGGCCCACCTTTTCTGGAGCCCACCTTATGGTGGAGAACAGCTCGGAGCCCGCTACTCCCCGAACATTTTCCCTGAACCTAATGTATGCTACCTTAGAGAACTTACAACAAACCAAAGGATGAAATGGATAAAATTTAGGTGACGAACGGAGTATAAGGCTATCCTTTGGAAACATACATGTATTTTATACTCTAAATAAATCTCCAGTACGTTTGTGCCCAACTTAGACTCTGTGTTATTCCTTATCGCTTCCTTCCCATCCCTTCACCCCTTGTCTAATCGCGCTTAGTAAAGTGGTGCCTTCACCCCAGAGTCGTGCGTTCGGGCCAGTTGACCATCCCCTGCGTGTGGGCTCCCGCCGTGAGGTTGCGCAGTCGCGTGCGCGCGGGCGATTTTCAGCACCACGGACAGCACAAGCCCCTCCAGGCCTGCCTTTCAGGAATTTTTTTCTTAGCGCCCAAACTTTTCTGGTGGGAATAGAAAGAAAAGAATGGAAAGAGAAGGCCGGGAGGCAACCAGGTGGGATAAAGGGGAAAGTCTGTGACTTCGGGGGAGAGAGCCTGACCTACCAGGAAACGTCTCGGAGCCCCCATAACCGTGCCCCCCAACTCCAGGGGGACATACACTCAGCTCTCCCGGCCCCGGACGCTGCGCCCCGCAGCAGTCAGTGGACAGCCGAGTACTTCATTCGTTTCTGTTTCTGTCTTTGGTTACAGAACCAGACCCTCACCACGTTCTTTTTAAGGTCCAGTTTCTCGGCGATGGCCGCGATCTTTTCGGATGAGGGCCGCGGCTGGATAGCGAAGTAGGCCTCCAGCGAGCGCTTCTCCGGTGCCGCGATAGACGTGCGTTTGCGCTTCCTCTCACTGCCGTTGAAGAGCTCCGGCTTGCTGTTTTTCTCTCGGTAGGCGGCCTCGGCTTCCTCCAGCCAGGCCTGGAGCACCGGCTTGAGGGCGATCATGTTGTTGTGCGAAAGAGTGAGAGACTCAAACCTGCAGATGGTGCTCTGGCTGAGCGAGCCGACGCCGGGGATCTTGAGGTTGGCTAGAGCCGCACCCACGTCCGCCTGGGTCACCCCCAGCTTGATGCGCCGCTGCTTGAAGCGCTCCGCGAAGGCCTCGAGCTCTCGCGGGTCCGACTCCACGTCGCTGAGGCATGCGGGCATGGTGCTATGAGGCGCCACGGCATGTGGGTGGCTCATGCCCATGGCCTGATGCAGGTGGCCCATGGCACCCAGGTGATGCGGGTGGATCTGTGCCGGCATCACCGAGTGCTCGGGGGCTCCCAAGCCGCTGACGCTCAGCGTGGGCGAGATGTGCTCTAGCAGGTCGCCCTCGAGGCCCTGGTGCACTGCGTGGTGCGGATGCGAGGTGAGGGTGGCCGGGTGGGAGATGGGCACGGTGGACGAAGTGGACGTGCAGGGCACGCTGCTCATGGTATGGTAGGTGGCGTCTGGCTTGAACGGATGGTTCTTGCCGTGGGAGACGATATCCACCGCCGCCAAAGCTTCGGCGCGTGCCAGCAGGCTCTCATCAAAGCTTCCAAATATATTACCCTGCAGCTGCAAGCGAGAAGGCGCACAGCACGGTCAGTGGGGAATACTGTCAACTCAGGATTAAAACACATTTTCAAGCAACCGAGATGCCTCTCCTCAAAGCCCAGGTCATAAAAATTAATACGGAGACAGAGGCTCTGCTGAAACAGACGTGTGGATCAGAGACATGAATGAGAGAGAGAGCGCGCCGGGAGAGAGCACGGGGGAGACAAGGAGAGGAGTTCAGACAGCGGCGATTGTTCTGGGCGACATGAAAAAAACATGAACCAAGTGCCTGTCAAAAAATGTGCCTTAGAGCGGTAATTATGCTCCACTACGTACCTGCGGGGCTGGGAGACAGACTCGGCGCATGGCCTCAGAGCCGGAGTGGAGGCTGGAGAATTTGGGTTCTTGAAGCACCGGGTGCATGCCGAAAGGCTGCTTGGCGTTCATGGCCATCATCTTCGCACGCCGGGCAGGGAGGCAGCGAGGGACATGGATCAGGCTCTTCTCGCTCGCTCGCTCGCCGCACTCCAAGTGAGCGCCGCTCAGCGCCCGCGCTCCCCTCGCCCTCTCGCTCGCTGCCTCCCCTCTCCCCCACCTGCTCCTTCACTCATCTTACAAGCAGCCTGCCAGGAAGGGCCCGGGCGCGCGCGCAGGCGTGCTCACGTGCCCAAGGCTCGCGGGGGCGGCCCGGGAGGCGAGGCCAAGCAGCAGCTCTCCGCGCGGGCCCCCGCCGCCCCAGACGTAGCATTTATACCCTGGCCGGGCCGGGCCTCTCCCCGTCCGCCCCGCCCTGCCCGGCTCCAGCCCGCAGACCTTCCGCATTCTTTCTTCTTCTTCTCGGACCTTCTTTCCCCCAAAGTCCCAAAACTCTCCATCCTGTCCCAACTCTCATAACCCAGATAGAAGGGCAGCCGTGGGCCGGGAAGCTGACCCTCCCCATCCCCTCCCTACCCCCCCCCCCCCCCGCATACACACACTTTGCCCAGCTGCCGCCAAACTGCCCATTTCCAGGGCTCTCCTGGTCCCACGCCGGTGCGGTCCACCAGAGTCCGGCCCAGCCGCGCAGCGAAGGGGCGCCTCCAAGCGCCCAGACGGACTCCGGGGAGGATGAGAAACTACCAGAATGAGCCCCAGGTGACCTCCACCTCCCGGGGTGGAGGTGGGGAAAGTAACTGCCTGCCCAGTGCAGGAGGCCTGAAATTTCCTCCCTGCACTTGTCTTTCTTGCCTTCGCTTGAGAAAGACAATTTGCCCCCCGCCTCCCCCTTTCCCCAAGCCGCCAGTCTAAGGAATCTTGCAGGTTAGTTTTTAGGACTGCCCACCGGCCTTGGGAGTCGATCAGAAGACTTCTGCTGGGCCGCTGATGCTTACAAGCCCCATTACCCACAACAGCAGCGTTTATTTTAGAGCTCCTACTGTGTGTTAGGCAATTTAGAGTTAGCTCAGGGTACCCTCAATACCCTATGGAATAGTTACTGTTGTGCCATTTTATAGACGAAGAAAACGAGGGTCAGATGGGGTAAGCCCAAGACAACGTAACTGGTTGGGAGCAAAGCCATTCACTCGCTCGTTCCGTTGTCGTTATCCGTTACACACGTATTTACTGGTGGCCTACTGTGTGCCAGGCGCCACGTCTGACTTCCCAGGCTCTTAACCACTCAGCTACTTTGTCTTCCCTCCCGAAGTTTCGGACTTGCGTGCCCCGAGGTTAGTGCTGCCCCGCCCTCGCCTCCCCTCTGCTCCACTCGCCTTCCCTCTTCTCTCCTCTCCTTTCCCCGCGCTAGTAAACATCGTGAATAATGCATGGAGAATCCTGGGACCGCGGCCGCGCCGCCCTCCGGCTTGGGAGAAAAGCCCTGCGCGCCCAGCTGAGCCCACCTCGTCGCCTCCACCTCGGAGCGGCCTTCGGGTTTCAGTGATCCTGGCAGCCTGTAAGCTAGGACCCCACGCCTGGGGCTGTGGGTCAGTATTCCACGAAGGTTAACGAGGGTGGGGCGGGGTGAAAGGGGCCACCCCCTGGCCTAAGGGGAAGCCCAGCAGGGTCTGGCCTCCCCACCCTCGGGTCTTGCTCTTCCCTCTTCTCCGAATCGGAGTCAACCCCCTTGCCTGGGTGCTGTCCTCCAGCCAGCGGAGAGGATTAACCCCGGTGCAGGAAGCCACGTGTGGCCCTTTCAATAACCCCTTCTGAGCCTCGGTTTCCTGAGCTCTAAAATGGGAATTGCATTGCTACTTGCCTTCTTGGGTTCTGGTGAAGATGTTGACAGCTGGAGTAGAAAGGAGAGCACTGAGTCAACTTCCTCACAACCTGATGCTTGGGGGCTCAGGCTCTGCCCTGGGATCTTGCTCGCTAGAGGCCAGGAGCCAACTCAGTGTCTGTGCATTGCAGTTTCCTCATCTGTTAAATGGACATTGTAGTTTCACCTCCACTGATTGTTGTGAGGAATGCACTGAGATAAGCACTTGACACAGTGCCTGGCACACTGAAATCATGGAATAATGTTTGTTCCTCTCATCTTCCTCCCTCCTTTGGGTGGCCTGGGTCCTCTGTCTACGGAACGCTTTGTCTGCAGGTGCAAACTGGTTCCTTGCTCTCCTCTGTTCGCCTGCTTTGCACCAGACTCTGTGGTGAAGGGTGAGACACAGATGTGAATCAGACACCATCCCTACCCTCACAGAACCACCAGTCTAAAATCCACTGCAGGAAATTGACTGTTAACTTGCACTGCAGTGGAGGGGATGTAGATTCGTGCACAAGACACAGAGCAAGGCTGGTGGGATTCTTGAAATACAGAAGACACACCAGGACCGTGAGCCTCAGGAGGCCTGGGCTTGGGACAGCATTCAAACTCTGTGTCAGTGTGACGCTGGCTGAGCCTCAACTTACCCATACGAGAGGGCTGGACTAGATGATTGCGAAATGCTTCCAGCTGTAGCAAAAGACTACCATTCTGGTTAATTTAAATGAAATACATTTTGAGCAGGTCAGGAGCTTCTCTCCAGGAATCCTCAACTCTCCAGAAGCTAAATGCAGCATTACTGTGTCACTCACCAGCATGTAGGACCACTCATTCTTGTTTTCTGCCCAATACTAGAAGCCAAAAGAGAAAATGGGGACAAAAGCTGGGTATACTGGATCCTCTAGGGAGAAGAATCTGTAACTCGCCTGGCTTCGTGGTGCCCTGATACCCTAGTTGTCTGTGAAGCTGAACCTCCAGAAATGAAGGGAAAGGCCTGTCTACATCCATCCTTCCCCGCTTTGTCCCTTCAGGGGCCTGGGAGATACTAGCCAGGGTCGAGGTCAGACAGGGGTCAGAGACAGACCAACCAACTAGCCCCCTTAGGCCTCCAGTGCAGACCTTTGGCTCACCAGCCCTCACTCCAGCATCCTGAGGCATTAGGATCACAAATCAAAAACCATGCTTGCCTCAGACAACCTCTGTTCCCTGGGTTTTTCCCACCCTTCCCTTCAAGAGGGTCTACTAACAGCTCTAAGCAGCCAGCAGGAAGATGACTGCCGTCCTTAGGGACCACTCTTACTGAGAAGGCCCTGGAGATAACAGACTGGAGAAGAATGAAGGAAAAGGCCATTCAGAAAGTAACTGGAAGGAGAGCCCCAGACCACAGTTGATAACATCCTCTGTACTGTATGGGATTTGCAAACTTAAATTCTGTCAGGGGCAAGTCTGGTAAAATTAATTATCTGGGTGTATACAAGGGAGGATTGGGACTGTGGTAAACTGGAGAGCACATGTCCCCACCCCATGGGGTTAAATTACAGTTAACACACACACACACACACACACACACACACACACACCCACCACGTATGGGCCAAACAAAATCTGTCTGAGGGTCCAAGGAAGGACCACATGGGCATTTACGCAAGTGACCCTAAATAGGGCATTTTCTTCATGTTACAACCATTTCTGAATACTTACTGACAGCTGGGCCTTGTATAGGTTCTGCAGGTATAGAGCACACTGCTTCAGGGCCTCATAGTCTAGTGGGGACAATAGAATTGCTACATGTAACCCTAAGTCAGGACACAAAGCACCATGTTCTCCAGAAGGACTAGCCCTATAGGAATGCTAGGAAAAGCGGGGTGGGGAGAGGCATTTTCCCTGAGGAGTGGCTTTCAGCTTTACTATGAGTAGGAATCATCTGCAGCCTCTTAAAATACAGCATCCTAGGGCCACACACAGAGATTTGGCTGCAAGGACTAAAGTGCTTTTTTAATAGACATCCTTGATTTGTGTGCAGATGATCTGGGAGCATCGATTCAAAAAACTTGCTCTGCACACTTGTTATAAGATGATGATGATGATGATGATGATGATGTTAAAGCCCTGATTTAATTATGTAAGTTTCACCAGGACTCAAAGAGAGTTTTCCTTCTTTGACTCTTTTGCGTCTTCCTCTATTACGTCTTGGGAAGAACATGATGTTTCATGGTCTCTGTTTCTCGAAGGACCCTGGGACTTCTTTGAGGATGAGTCTTACCTGTTGCTGTGTCTACAGGTATACATGCAGGAACTTAATAACTTGTGTTGAATGAATGAACGCACGAATAATATCCTCCCCAGGACTCTGGCCTGTGATGATAGTGACAAGAAGAGGAGCCATTGGTAGGATGGTTCCTTGTATGCCAGACTCTGGGCTAAGTGCTTTAGAAGTATTATGCGCTGAATCCCCACATCAAGGCTGTGAGGTTGATCTCATTATCTCTAGTTCACAGATAAGAAAACTGAGGCACAGAGAGACTGAGTTGCCTGAAGGCCGTGAGCATGGTAGAGTGGGGACTGGAACCCAGGTATCTGACTCCCAAACCCATGCTGAAAGTTGACTAACATCCTGGACTGGCACCAGTTTCCCCACCACCCAAGCCCAGGGCCTGAGGCAGCGGGGTGAGCCAGCTTTTACTCCTTTCTCAGAAGGCCATGCTTCCAGAGGCTCAGAGTCTGGCCCTGCTCCAGGCGTGCTTCCGGCTGAGGCCACAGGGAGAAGCCAGCAGCTACCCCGCTCCCACCTCCATCCCTGGCCAACCTCCACCTTCCAGTGTTGGGCAGAGAGAAAAGGGGTGGAATGGGAGACGGCCCCGATAGGACAGCCCGAACTCAAGATGCCATCGCGGGGAGGCAGCTGGTGGGGCTGCTGCCTGGCCAGGTGTTCGCAGCCGCCCGCCTCGCCTTCCTCTCCCTTTCTCTCGTCTCCTTTCACAAACTTCTCACATGTACCCGCCGCCTGCGCAGCTGCTGCGGACTCGCCTGTCGGCCGCTTGCCTCGTATTGTCTGCGCGGCCTTGGACGATCCGAGACGCCCAGTGGGACTCGGGAGCCCGGGGCCGAGCATCCGTGAGGGACCGGCACGCGCCAGGAGCCCTCCCCTTCCCCTGGGGTCCCCGCCGCGGACCAAGCGCTGGCTCTCAGGCAGTAGGGCTCCATGCAGGTCCCTGCTTCCTCGCGGCCTGTTTCCTTATCTGAAAAATGAGAGGACCGAGCCAAAGGATCGCCAAGAGCCCTTCTCCACCACGCATTCTTTCACTGAAGACATGTACTGAGTGCCTACTATGTGGCAGCCACTATGTTAAGAGGTAGGAATTCAGTTGCAAATGAAACAGACAGTCCCCGACTTTCACCTACCACCCTTACCCTCCTGGAGCTGATGCTTCAGCAGAAGATGAACAATAAAAAAGAAAGCCTCCAGTAGTGGTAACTACTACAGAGAAAATAAACCAGGGTGATGGAACAGAAAATGCATGGACAGAAAGGGGAGGAGTAACCTTTGAGCCAAGGCAGGAAGGAGAAAACGGAAGATAAAGGGGAACAGCACAGTGTGAAGGCCCTGAGGTGGGATCAGCTTGGTTTTCAGGGAAGAGCAGGAAGGCTAGAGTGGGGGGAAAACTGCGAATGTGGGGAACGGCAGAGTCAAAAGGTAGGAGCTGGATTTTGCAGAGAGGTTGGGTTTTGCTCCAAGGAAAGTGGGAAGCCACCAGAGCCTTTAAACAGGACAGTGGGGCTTCCCTGGTGGCGCAGTGGTTGAGGGTCCGCCTGCCGATGCAGGGGATACGGGTTCGTGCCCGGGTCCGGGAAGATCCCACGTGCCGCGGAGCGGCTGGGCCCGTGAGCCATGGCCGCTGAGCCTGCGCGTCCGGAGCCTGTGCTCCACAATGGGAGAGGCCACAATAGTGAGAGGCCCGCGTACCACAAAAATAAATAAATAAATAAATAAATAAATAAATAAACAGGACAGTGATAGGATTCGAGGTCTACTTCCAGTGGTTGTGCAGGAACTGGGTGCGGTGGTCCAGAGTGGAGGCGAGAGACCCCAAGTTTTCTGGGTTTAGTCCTGGGCTTCGTGGGGAATCCGTCAATGGTTTGAATTCGAGGTGTCATGGCCCAGGAGACTCTTCCTAATAACTTCCTACAGCTTTTTCATATTCCTCCCTCCACATCCTATGTAGGTCCCCTGTGTCTTCATCTTCGAGCTCTAGACATTATCATATGTGTTGTGAGCAGCATGGCCAGCTCTGTGCTTGCCCTCAAGAACAAGGACTCAATAAACACATAGTTCTGGCACATGAGGACTGGTTTTGCCTTCCTCTTCTCCAGTTCATAGGTGTCTCAGAGTTCAAAGTCATAAAGTCAATCCCCCTGTGGCCTAGCTGGTTGTCTGTAGTCTCTTCCATGGCCAAAGGATTAGGCCATTTCTCTTACCCAGCCAGCTTGGCTATGAAGAGGCAGCAAGGGGTGGTGGACAGAGCACAGGAAGTGTGGATTCTAATGTGGATGTATAACTAACCTGCTCTGTAATCCTGAACAAGTCACTCGTGGTCTCTGGGCCTCAGTTTCTTTATCACTATAACAGGATTAGGGAGACAGACTCCACAGGCCCCTTCAGGACCTGTGTGGATAACTCAAGGTTTTAAGTGTAGATCTTGGGGAAAAGGTAGAGGCCAAATCCATCACCATAAATGGAAACCACATTCTGATGGTTCTGCAGTGTGCTCTGTAAGCAAAGCAGGGACTTCTGTTGCTTTCTGTATCCATCAAATGCTCGCTGAGCACCTAGTCTGTGCCCAGCACATGCTAGGTCTGGAGATAAAATGATAAACAAGGGCTACATGGTCCCTGCTTCGAGAAGCTTAGAGTCTGCTGTTGTCTTATTCAGTCTTCCTAATACTCCCGGAAGTGAGCATTATCCCTCCACCTTTTCTTTCTAGATAAGGAAACCGGTTCAGAGAGGTGAAGTAACTTGTCTATCAGTGCACAGCTCATTGTTTCTTGAGCTCTAACTCTGCCAGCCTGGCTCTGTGCTTTAAGTCACTTAATCCTCACAGCCACCCTCTCTATGATGTAGGTACTATTATTACATCTGTTTCACAGAGGGGAACCCTGAGGCTCAGTCAGAGAAGTTAAGTGTGTTCCTTGAGGTCACACAGGAATAAGTGGCAGGGATAGGATTTGAACTCAGGTGTGCTGCCCAACGACCACAAGCTTTCCTGCACACACTAGACAGCCTCCAGGAAAATGGGTGAAACTTCTGCCACTTGTTCACTTTCCTTTAAGCCCTGGATGCAGCAAAGAGAAGCAGAGCCATTAACAAGCCTCTGTAAATTTAAAAAAAAAAAAAAAAAAAGAAGAAGAAGAAGAAAAAGAAAGGCAGAAAAGAAAAAGAAAGAGGGAAGACAAGTGAAGGCTTTGCTCCCATCAGGGGGGAAATCGGCGTCTTGTCGCCTAGCTCCATGCCCTGATTTATGATAAAAAATTTAGAGGAAATCATTTATATTTTAAAGGATCTAAATAGCTGCATGAAAGTTTTATCTAAAGTGCCACTGTATTTATAGGCAGTTCTTCCATGCTGGAGGTAATTAATAGACGTATAAATCGCAGGGCTCTCGGCTCTCCTGCCCGCCCCGCTGAATGGCGGCGCGGGCCTCCTCGGCACTTGGGGACCACGAGGGAAGGGGCGGGGCGGCAGCAGCAAAGAGACCTGCACCAAAGCTACCGCCCCCCGCCGCACCCCGTGCTTTGTGAAGCCTTCGCTGGGACCCAGGAGCTATTTCACATTAGACTAGCGGATGCAGCCCAAAGTCGAAGCCTGGCCACAGTTCCCGGCTGCCCAGTGTCTACTCCCTTTCAAGTGCTGTCCAGAAAAAGCACAAAAGCAGCCCCCCTTCTCTCTTTCCCGCCCTGCCGCCAGCGCCAGGGAATATACTGCACCTCTCTGGCGGCCTTATAGCTCCCGAAGGTCCTGGTAAATGAAATCTTGTGCTCCCTCACTCCCCCAGCCTAACTTTAGTCAGACTTCCATTTCCCTGTTTGTGCCCCCTGCTCAAGACTCCAGGCACTTGTTTTGGAAAAGGAAGCCAGTTGTGAGAGGCCCGAGGCTCTCGTCTTACTTTAATTAAGGCCGTGAAATATTGATGGTTTTGGCTCTCTCTGTGGCTGCCACACCTTACAAGCCGGGAGAGAAGCCCAGGGATGAACAAGCTAAGGAAGGCCAGATGGTTTCCCTTCAGAAAGGCCATACAAACCTACAGAGGTGTCACCACCTGAGATCATCCTGGGGCCCTAAATAATTGATGGGTCTCCTGAATTTGAAAAGAAAAAAATCCACCAAACTGGAAATAACAGTGATGACTCACTCAGGGTTGAACCTTTGGAAATGGAGAGAGGGTGTGCTTACCCAGCGGGCTGAGGGTGGACAGGCTGGGGGATAAAGAACAGCCCCCGTGGCCCTCTTCCTTCATTTGGGTTCCTTCCAGTAGAGCCATGTTGAGCAGCTTTCTGTCCGGAGGTGGGGCAGACAGAACCTTCCCCAACTAAACACCCTCCTTTCTTTTCCTTGAGAGACCAAGGATGGGCATTCCTCACTGAGGAGAAACTGTCCAGCTCCCTTTTGAAAGCTCTTTAATTTCCCATGCTCTGATAATGTACGCTGCCCCCCCAGAATGGGTTTAAAAGAAACTCACACACAGTCACCTATTTACTCCACCATTAAATTTGAGCTGGAGGATAAATATGTGTCTATGGTTTTTTGCTTGTCCTGTGGCCCTAAGCACAGCACTACTGAAAGAGTTGCCATCCGGGGCATTGAGATTATTTTCACCTAGTGGATTCACTTATGGGACTTAGAAGGGGAGTGATGGTGGTGCTAATGGTGGTAGTGGTGGTGGTGATAGTGGTGGAGACCTCATCTTCCAAGACCCATGTCTTCTGTCTGGTCTAACCCATTTGGGTGAACTGAGATCAAAGATTTCAGCTTTTGACATAATGTGACCTTACCATTGACATATTTTAATACTTTAGTCCAGAAGGGTTTTACAGATAGCTGCTTTCTCTTTGCTAAAATGAATCACTTTACAAACAATACAAAACTCTATAAGCAAATACTACCCCCTTCCCCTTCTTCCCATGTATATTTATCCATAACTTATTGTATTTCTCAAACAATTTTTTTTAACACAACAAGTAAGACAATGAAGTTCTGGCCTTATGAGTGGGTTCAACATCCAAGTTCTAGTAGATTAGAAATACAGGGAACCTGGAAGCTCTTTTCTAGTGTTTTTTCGGACCTTTTGTTTCCTGTGAAAATGGCAGTTCATTCATTTCTTCCGCTCTTGCATCCTACTTCCTGAGCAGTGTAGAGACTTTTGCATGCATTTGCAGTGGAGCCTTTTAAAATTCAAAATCAGGTCTGGTGGTAAATAGAAGGATCTGGAAGTGAATGTCATATTCTGAAGGGCTGTAAGCCTCACGATATGGTAGGTGGGTACTCTGTTACATTTCATCTCACATTTATAACCTCTTTATTCTCCAAAGAGTGTATTATACATAATGGGCCAGATTCAGTGCAGTAGGAAATGACTACATCCTTTGTGAATAAGTGGTAGGTCTTCCGGATGGTTGAGCCCTTGATAAAGGCTCTGAGTGGGAAGTGGCCATGTGATAGGGAATGGGCAGAGGATCTGGGGGGTCGGGGAAGCCTTTCCTGAGTTGCTAAGACCCTAATAAGAAGAAGGAAGTAACCATAGGACAAACTCTGGGGAGAGTTTCTAGGCAGAGAGAGCAGTGAGCTGGGAACGAGTCTGCGTGTTCAGAGGCCAGGCAGAAGGCTGCTGTGACTGGAGCCAATGAAATGAGGGAGAGGAGTCTGGAGAGGTGAAGGGGTTAAACAGGACCTTGTAAGCCATGGTAAGAAACGTATGCTTTATTCCAAGTGCAGTGGGAGGTTTGAAGCAGGAGAGTGGTACATATTGTGATAAAAGTCTCATAAAAGGGGACACGACCCAGTCTAGAGGCAGGCTGCTGGCAGGGAGGTTTTCCAGAAAAAAATGGGGGTACTTTTGCTGCCCCCGCTGCCTGGAATTCTCCTCCTTGGACAGTCACAGGGCTCACTTTCACACTCCCTTCATGTGGCAGCTCAACTGTCCTCTTCTCAGTGAAGCCTTCCCTGACTGCTCCGTTTAACATTTCAACTATCTCGCCGTCCTCCTTCATTTCCTCTGCCCCTCCTTGCTTTATTCATCTCCATAACACTCATTATCTTATGTACTTCATATAAGATATATGTGTTTTCCTGCTTTATGATTTTTATTGCCTATTTTTCAGATAGAATATGTTTGATGAGGGCAGGGGTGTGGCTTTAGTCCCTTCTACATACCTAGTGTCACAGACACTGCCTAAAGCCCAGTAAGTATGTGTGGAATAAACGAATTAACCTGAGCCGAGTTTTGACGGCACCTGCTCACTATAGACAAAGAATGGCACTGCCTGCACTGTTGATGAGGCATGTACTTTGAAAAAGTTAGCTCCATCCATATCCCTCATTCAGGCCCTCACGTCTAAGGGGAGGCCACACAGTTTTTGTGCTCTTGAAGGGTATCAAAGGTGGGGTGGGCACCAACCTCATCTCATACTGTGCTCCCCATTATTCTTTTCTAGCCTCATGGCCCTCTTTATGTCCCTCAAACATGCTAAACCCATTCCCATCTCTAAACCTCTGCCTTCACGTTCCTCTAACTAGAATTTTCTTCCCCCATTTCTTTACTTGGCTAGTTCCTCCTTGTCATTCAGTTCTTAAGTCAAATGTCACCGCCTCAGAGAGGACATCCCTGACCTTTGCTGACCACTCAATCAAAATGATTTCCATCTATCCCATGCCCCCACTGGTCACTTTCTAATCCATTACTCCATTGGTGTTTTTCAACCTAGTTCTTCCACTATCCGAAAATAACTTGTTCCTTTACTTGTTTACATGCTTATCACTCATGTGCTTTCACTAGAATGTAAGCTCCATGAAAGCAGAAAAAGTCACCCTTGTTTTTTATGGACTCCCCGGTGCCTGGCACATAGGAGGTGCTCAAAACGTGTGCTGAATGAATGCATAAATGAATAAATAAGTCAGACAAGCTAAGGTTGGCCTAGAGGTGCAGAGTAAGTGATTGGCATTGCCCAGGAAATCCAATTCCCAGTTTCCTCCTCCCCTTTAGAGCACACTGCCTTCCCGATGTATGTGGGAAAAGATACCCGAAAAGATAAACAAGAAGAGCTGAAACTTTTCGAAGCCCAAACTCCAGGGGAAATGCTGAGCTCTCGTACAGGGAAGAGGAAGCATGTCCCAGCCCTGGGAGGGTCACTGCTTCCATTGTTTACCTGAGCCTTTGGGTCAAGAAAGCAGATTATTGACATCATAAAACTGATTAGGACAAAAAACAATAAAAACTCAACACTGGCTATGACATGACTGTTCCATTGTACAATCTGATGGAGGAAATGTATCTAGGATTACCCAGACAGTCAATTATTCATGAGCTAAACGTCCAGGCATCAATTACCTGGCTTGATGCTCTTATTCATTAAGGAGATTGAACAGCCCAACTTAACAAAGCAGGAGAAAGTTGCTAAGTAACAGAAGTTACCTGACCAGCCCACAACACTGCAACCTCCACAATATGAGTCTTTTCATGGCAAGAGAGGGCCCAGGGATCACCAGCCCGAGAGATCAAGTGGTAAACCCCACTGCGGCTAGTTTCAGCTTTGGCAACGGGAAGGGGGTTGAGGGCAGATGGGCTGGATTTAGAGACATCAGAAGGAATGTACAAGACAGAAGCTAAATAAGTTCATTTGTATCATTTTTTTAGATTCCACATATAAGCAATATGATATGATATTTAGCTTTCCCTGTCTGGCTAACTTCACTTAGTATGATAATCTCTAGGTCCATCCATGTTGCTGCAAATGGCATTATTTCATTCTTTTTTATGGCTGAGAAAACATAAATAGACTCACAGCCATACAAAACAAACTTGTGGTTACCAAAGGGGAAAGGCGGGGGAGGGATAAATTAGGAGTTTGGGATTAAAGTATACACACTATTATATGTAAAATAGATAACCATCAAGGACCTACTGTAAAGCACAGGAAACTATACTCAGTATCTTGTAATAGCCTATAAGGGAAGAGAATATTAAAAGAAGAATATATATATGTATAACTGAATCATTTTGCTATACAACTGAAACCAATACAACACTGTAAGTCAACTATATTTCAATAAAAATTTTTTTAAAAAAGACATAAGCTAAATCACCTTTTGCAAATGAGAGCAATATTTACCAGGGAGAGTAAGAATATTTTAGAACACATACTGTTAATATTTAAAATTTAAAATATTTAAAAGTCAAAGATGCTTATCTAGCATATAATTGAGCAAAAGTACACTACAAGCATAACAAAAAATCCCTTGGGTGCTACAAATTCTTGGATTTTTCTCTTCAGGCATCCATCTGACAGTTTAAAAATCATTGTAAGGACAGGAAAATTTATAAACAGGATACAAAAGTTTGTATAGAGGACACAAAGCTTTATACATGCAACATAATTAACCTTCTCCGTATAAAAATTTGTTCCACTGTAGATAAAACTACAATTCCCTTGACTGCTACTTCCAGTATTTGTCTGTATAACTTTTATTTTTTTTTTTCCGGTACGCGGGCCTCTCACTGTTGTGGCCTCTCCCATTGCGGAGCACAGGCTCCGGACGCGCAGGCTCAGCGGCCATGGCTCACGGGCCCAGCCGCTCCGCAGCATGTGGGATCTTCCTGGACCGGGGCACGAACCCGCGTCCCCTGCATCGGCAGGCGGACTCTCAACCACTGCGCCACCAGGGAAGCCCTGTATAACTTTTATAATCAAAAAAAAAAAAAAAGAAAAAAAAAAGACTCATGGGGGAATACCCTGGCAGCCCACTGGTTAGGACTCCAAGCTCTCACTGCCGAGGGCCCGGATTCAATCCCTAGTCAGGGAAGCTGCGTGGTTGCAGCAAAAAACAAAAAACAAAATCAGATTTGAACATACAGATCTTGAGGAAAGGAGCTTGTGATTCCAGCTTCAGCTCATACAGGGGTTGACGCAGGGTTATCAAAAAATCAGGATGCTCACTATATCCAACGTTCCAGGACCTCATGTGGTATAGGCAGGACCAGTTACATAATTTGCCGGGCCCATTGCAAAATAAAAATGTAAATCCCCTTGTTCAAAAATTATGAAGAATTTCAAGATGGCAACAGCTGACAATTAAACCAAGCACGGGGCCCTTCCAAGCAGAAGGCCTGTACAACTGTGCGGGTTACACGCCCTTGCAGTGGGCCCTGGTTGCAGGACTAAGAGCTCAGGCTTTCGAGTGAGACCAACTCTGGTGAGCCCAGGCTTCACCTTTACCAGGTGTAAGGCCTCAATGAGCCTCTATTTTTCTCAGAGATAATAATAGGAGCAAAATGAGGATTGAGTGAGACCACGCATGGTTCGCGGTAACCACTCCACAGGGGATAATTATCTTTAATGCTGTGGAAATATTAATGACAAGCAGTGACAACAGAGCAGGCTCCTCACGGGGAAACTACTCGTGCATACAGACTCCACAACAAGCCAAGCCACTTTCCCTCTACCCTTGAGTATCACCTGGTCGCAGGGTTCAATGGAATTCCTTTCTTCCCACAGCTGTTAGCACCTGAGAAGGGCCTGATTTGGGTTGATGTGAATATTTCATGCGAGGTGAAGCTGTTGTGAGTTTGGTAACTGAGGTTCATTCTGAACCAGCATAATTTGGCCCTTTCTTTCCATCATTCACTCATTCATGAAATACCTTTTTTTTTTTTTTTTTTTGGTTGTGCTGTCCCCCACCATCCCTGTATGGCTTGAGGATCTTAGTTCCCCGACCAGGGATGGAACCGGGCCCTCGGAAGTGAGAGTGCAGAGTCCCAACCACTGGACTGCCAGGGAATTCCCCATGAAATACTTTTCATGGTCATTTGCTGGCATTGGGGAAGCAGATAACTTACAAGCAATTCCTGTCCTCAGGGTTGGGGAGTGGGCATCAGGACATGCATTCTGGAAAATACTGCCACTGCCCTACACGGGACTGACTTGTTCGCATCTTCTTAGGTCTCAGCTCAAATGTCAGCTCCTCAGCCAGGCCTTCCTCCATTACCCTCCCTAAAGAAGAGTGCCAAGGACCATGTCCCATGACCCCATTTTAGGCCTTCATAGATCCTGTTGACTTATTTGTAAATGATAGGGACCATACCTTGCTCATCTCTGCATCTCTAGAACACAGAGAGAGGCCTGGCTCATAGGAGCACAGTAAATATTTTTCAATAAATTAATGAATAAAGTATGAGGGCATTTTGATGATGCTGTGGGAGCACAGAGAAGGAGTACTGCATTATGCTTGAAATTGTTGCAGATGGCTGCCCGGAGGTGGTGTCATTTCAGGTGACTTTCGAAGGAGGAGCGGGAGTTTGACAGGCAAACAAAGGTGGGTAGATGTTCCAGTCTGAAGGGATAGCGTGTGCAAAATCAAGAGTCCCAAGAGAGTTCAGGAACTGCAAACTTTTTTTTAAAGTTTATTTATTTTATTTATATTTTTGGCTGCATTGGGTCTTCGTTGGGGTGCGTAGGCTTCTCATTGTGGTGACTTCTCGTTGCAGAGCACGAGCTCTAGGCTCGCGGGCTCAGTAGTTGTGGCACGTGGGCTTCAGTAGTTGTGGCTTGCAGGCTCAGTAGTCGTGGCTCTTGGGCTCTAGAGCACAGGCTCAGTAGTTGTGGTGCACGGGCTTAGTTGCTCCGCGGCATGTGGGATCCTCCCGGACCAGGGCTCGAACCCATGTCCCCCGCACTGTCAGGCGGACTCCCAACCACTGCGCCACCAGGGAAGTCCCAGGAACTGCAAACTTTTCAGCGGGACAAAGGAGTAGGGCCCAGGTCACATGAGGGCAGGAATTAGGCCCAGAAACAGAAGTGGGAACCAGATCACGAAATATGCCATATGTAATTCTAAGGAAGCTGAGTTTTATACTGGAGGCAGGAAAGGCCACTCCATTCATCCGCCTGCTCTGTGCCAGGCACTGAACTAAGTGTGATGAATACAGCCGTGAGCAAGAGATATATGGTCCCTGACCTCAGGGAGCTCACCTTCCAGCAGGGAAAACAGACATGACATCAATCCATAATGACTTATATTTAATCATTAAAGAAAACTAATTAAAAGCAGTGTAATTAAACATTACAGAGAAAAGCAGAGTGTGATGAAATCCCGTAACAGGGAGAGCTGACCCGGTCTAGGGATTAGAGAAGTCTCCCCTCTTGGACTCTCAAATCGGTCCTGGAAAAATCCATTTGCTTGATGTCAAAAATTAACTTTAACTCCATGTACCAATGGGGAAAAAACCTCATATATATGTTGATGAGTTCCGTAAATCCATTCCCAGAAAGAAACATTTGGCTTGTTGCCATTTATATAATACTTTAAAGCATGCAAAATATTATTGTCTACTGATACAAACATATAGCATAAAGGCATGCATGGGAATGAAAAACACCAGAATCAGTGTAGTGACTCCCTTGGGAGTAGGGGTAGAGGTTGGAGTAAAGAATATCACTGGGGAGACTGAACTGTATTTATAATATTTTATTTCTAAGCTGGGGATAGATACATAGGTTAATTTTATTCTCTATGCCTTTTCATATTTTTGAACTAGTTCACTTAAAAAATTAAAGTTAACTGAAGTCTACACTAAGTATTTTTTATTAGTCATCATTACCACAAAAGAAATTGTAACATCTGTTCTCCAAAAGAGTACTGGAAATGGAAATACATATGTGATACCAATTCTAACACATATTGCAGGGTAAATAAACTCCAAGCCAATAAAAATTGTCATTAGGTCAAAAACTTTCCCCAGTCCTGTAATCTTCTTCCCAGAGATTCTGTATATAAAACACAAAGTAAGTAAAGGAAAGAAACGCTATTTTTAAAAAACCTGTCCTTGTGAAAGCAACTGTTCTTATGAACTAAGACTCTCTGGTGACTGTCTGGACCTCTTGCAAATTCCTTTTATCTTTATTTGAGAAAGAGGCAACTAAAACGGAAAGCAATCCGGGGAAGGTGGAAATAACTGGAACCTCAAATTCTCACCAACGATGCTGAAGTCGAGGCGCCAGTGGGACAGCACCCTGATCGATGTCTAAGTGCATGGGAATGGCTGGCTGAACCTCAGCCCCATCATAAATGGCTTTCAGTGGTACCCCTTGGAAGGGTCTCCTGGACTTGCATGCATCCCTGAGCTCTGTGACTGAGGTCAAAGCTGGTAGAGAGGAGGAACAATGGACTTCCTTGATCAGAATATTTCCTCATGAGTCCACGGTGGATCTCTGTAGCAGTCCTTAAAATAGCCAGTGAGGAGTAATTGGACTGGCAGCCAGTTATTGATCATTCAGCAGAGTGCTAGCAGCTGTCATCAGGCCAGAGTAATAGAGACACCATGGACCTGCCCTCCGCTGGCAGAACACATTTCCCCCAAATCCCTATCACAGACCCAGAACTAAAAGCACTGACTAATTTGCTACCTCAGCAGCACAATGTCTAATAATATCCTCTGATAAATGGAGATAAATAGTGTTTGGAAGGTGGACAGTGCTTTCTAGATTGACAGCCCAATCCTAGGAGGCACAAAGGCGTCAAGCCATCATCCGGAGTGAAAGTCTATAAAACCATCAGCAATAGAGGCTCTTTCCCAACCCTGGACCTGTTTCTGTGGGCCTATTCAATTGCTAAACCCACCCACCCATCCATCAAAACATGGTTCAACATCCGTCTGTGTCAGGTTCCGTTCCAGGTTATGGGAAATGAAAATGCCCAGGATTCTGGCCTGGAGGAGCTCACAATAAATATTGACCACATACTCACTGGAAACAGGACCTGGCATAAGATTTCTAAGGAAAGATCCTCCCTCCAGCTTTGATATGCCAAGTGAATTAGCTGATGAGATCCGTGATGAAGGCTAGATAGTCTTGTCCAGGAATGGCAAATAAGTTTGTTATATTCCTATGTCACTTACACTCAACTGGTGATGGCTGTCTAGAACACTGTGATGAGAATGGCTCTGAGCAGACGTTCAGGTGGTGGGAGAGAAGCTGGTGGTTGATTAGTGATGTATGTTACAAGTGAAGAGTGAGAAAGTGGCTGCACGTGTTGGCGTTCTCTGGTGCAATGCAAAGACAATGGGCCTATAGGTAGAGATTCTGATTTTACTTCTATCACTAACTGTGTATCTTAAGCAAGTTAGTTGCTTTCCCTCTCTCAGTTTCCTTAATCTATAGAACAAGGATGATAATGTATGCTCTGCTCTATCTTCCTCTCAAGTTTGCTAGCAAGAATTGAATGAAATAAAATATGAGAAAGTATTTATCACTATATACTTATAACGATGTTGTAGGTTAATATTGTACTCGAAGAATTAGGCTTTAATTGGGGAGGGTGGGAGGGAAGTGGGCAGAATCAATCAGCTTTTCAGTTTCCCTTTTTGGTAGATTTAATTTTGATTTTCTGTTCTGTCCATACTACAGAAAGCACTTGCACGAGGTAGGTCTTTTTGATGTCAAGTAACATTCAAAATAGGAGAAGAGTACCATAAGAATTCCTTTACAACGAGGGAACAGAGTTCTCACAAGGACCAGGCTCCTGGAGACTGGTCCCTGTTTCAAGATAAGGGGGTGGTTTATGGTCAAACATAGCCCTAGGGCCTTACACTCTCTTCAACAGCAGGAGTCTGAAGCCCCACATCATGACAGCTCTCTCATGGTTACTCGTCCCTGGGATGCTGGTGATGATAATGATGATGAGGATAAAGATAGCTACTGATGCTTTGTCAGGCACTTTAATCACCAACTTTACTGAGATTTCTTCATTTAATCCTTCCAACGGTCCCATGAGGTATTCTCATTTTAGAAACGAATTGAACAAAATCTGAGGCTAGGCAACACCCAAGGTCACAGAGCTAGTGAAGACCATTTGAAAGCAAAGTCTGTTGAGGTCTTGCCCACTACACTCTACTGCCACCCACTGTGGAAGTCTCCAAGCCAGATGACATAACCCCCCAACGAAGAGGAATTCATGCCCCAGGCTAGGAGATGGATTGACAGCCCTGAGTGCCTCAATAGCCAGGAGTTCTGTGATTCTAACCCCATGAACACCCGTGTAAAGGACCACTGTTTTAAGTAGAAGTGTTATTTCTCAGAAACAGGCAACTCGAGGGAGCCAAAGTGAGCACAATTAAACCAGGAATGTTGTAGTTCTATTATTCATGATTTTTTTTTTAAATAAAGTACTTTGGATTAAGTTCTAGCAAGGCAGCAAAAATTAGAATTTTCTCCCATTTCACTCACATCACCTGTTTCTGTTCCCAGAACTCGTAAAATTTCCATTTTCTAATATCATGTTTTACAGAGCCCTTGTGCATAATGTAGACCACATCCTTTTAGCATTTACATCCTAGCAGGTAAATAACATTAATTTTAAGAAGTTCCCATCATATGCTTCTTAAGAACTAGCTAAAATCTATATAAAGTGCAAATGCTTGGGCCTGTCTAGACCACCAAGAGGAACTACTCTGCCATGGAACACTGGGTGAAGTTTGTTGAACTGACAGCCCCCTTATAGTCACTGATTTCGAAATACCTTGTTGAAATTTCACATCTTAAATTGTGTCTATTTTGCCCACCAAGTGGTTACAGGGACTTACTGGTGGACAGTACGGTCAGATGGCACTCAGTTGTTCAGTCCTGAATTCAGCTCAAGCTTCGGAGCCAGAAAGTCCTACCCTTGGGTAGGAAAGTTACAGAGAGTAATTCATCTGCATTCAGAATATAGTATTTGGTATCTATTCATAGGGTTGTTTTAAGGGGAAAAATAGATCAATGTGTGCAAAGTGCTCAGGGTCTGAAACATGTAGGTCTTCATTAACATTAATAGCTGTTACCATTGTTGTGGTGGTGGCCGTGGTTATCATGTTCATCTTTCCACATCGGTACATAAAGCTCTGTCTTAGCCTTTTCCTGACTGTGTAGTATTCCATTGTAAGGATATTTCGTGATTTATTTATTCAGCTGTATTCTCTGAATTTCTTAGAATGATTATAATGTATCACATATGTAGTAAGAAAAATAGTTTTAAATATTTTGTAAATATTTTGTTACTTGCAATCACTTGTCCCTGCTGTGAATCAGATGCTGAAAGTCCTTATTAAACACACACATTTGTAGATATAAGTGAAGTACTATTTTAGAGTTGCTGAAGAAAGTCTCACCCAGCTGATCTTTAAATGACAGACAAACCAATTTCCCAATGTTATCACTAGTTAAGCATCCCAGAGAGACCTAGCACATGATGACACCCCTCTAAAGCAAGAAAATTAGATCTTTCTTTATTCTTTGCAATGTTTAACAGTATCCAGACTGCAAACATCAATGTTATGTTCAGCTAGTTAAATGTTATTAAGAGCCCGAGTATGAATTTCAGCCCCAGCCCTTATATAATCATGGTGTCCTGGACAGTGTCCCCTTCTATTATACTGCAACGGGCAAGTGGACTGTCTAAGAATCCACATGTTCACATGCAAATAATCATAACTATGTGCCACCTTCATTTGGGAAGTTTTGGGGGCAGCAAAGGGAAGTTCCTATGTATCTTATTATTTTTAAAAATTTATTTTATTGAAGTATAGTTGATTTACAGTGTTGTGTTAATTTCTGCTGTACAGCAAAGTGATTCAGTTACACATGTATACATTCTTTTTCCTATTCCTTTCCATTATGGTTTATCACAGGATACTGAATATAGTTCCCTGTGCTATACAGTATCTTATATATTTTAAATGTGTAAACATGCACATTTAAAATATCACATACACTTTTTAAAGACATATAACAATTTTAAACCTATTATAATGATCTCTTCTCCCAATATACATTTTTAAAGGCAAATGGAATGTATTACATGGTTGGTTCTGAAATGAAGCAAAAGCTTTTATTTCTCATCAGAGGTTTGAAGGCTTTCTCCAAAATCACTGTAATTGGAACAAGGAGGTCTGTGTTTCTCTTCTAATTATGTGAATAAGTTACAGCTTTGCTCTACATTTTATTGTGTCCTCCCATGACTTCTGGTGTGATGTTGTTGCCTTGTTCTAGTTGCATGGTTTCCCCCAAGGCTTCTGGAAGGCAGGGATGTGCGTGGGAGAAGGTTTATCAGGCCACTTGAGCAACACTTTGCAAAGGGCCATTTCAGTCACTGAACGGGCCCTGAGGCTGGGGAAGGGTTTGTGCAGTCCACGGTCACACATCACAGCCCCTTCCCGATGGATCAGTTCTACTCTTTGTGGATTAAAGCATCATTGTTATACACTTTACCCAGGGCATTTCAGACTTGTGTCTGTGAACCTGTGAGCATGACTTAGCTCTCTCTGTGTCGTTAAGTGGTAACCACGCGTGGTAGCAATAGAACTAGTGCCTGGAGTCTGTTCCATAAAACAGAAATGGATGAGAGAGAATTGATGTATCCAACTCCCATTAAGAACTTGTGGTGGGACTTCCCTGGTGGCGCAGTGGTTAAGAATCCGCCTGCCAAGGCAGGGGACACGGGTTCGAGCCCTTGTCCGGGAGGATCCCACATGCCGCAGAGCAACTAAGCCCGTGCGCCACAACTACTGAGCCTGTGATCCAGAACCCTTGAGCCACAACTACTGAAGCCAGTGCGCCTAGAGCCCGTTCTCTGCAACAAGAGAAGCCACCTCAGTGAGAAGCCCGCGCACTGCAACCAAGAGTAGGTCCGCTCGCCGCAACTGGAGGAAGCCTGCGTGCAGCAATGAAGACCCAATGCAGCCAAAAATAAATAAATAAATAAATAAATGTATTTATTTTTTAAAAACAAAAAAACTTGTGGTATGATAATAATCTCCAAAAAGTCTTTAAATTCACAGACTTGGAAAACAAAATGTTTGGACGAAACACCCCTGGCAGTAACAGAGTCTGTCCCCAGGGACCTGCCCCTGCTTAGCCCATGCTAGTGGCTGGTGCTGGAAAGGTGAGGTGCGGTTAAGACAGTGAGTCAGGCTCTGGCAACAATCTTGTGCGGTTGGGAAGGGCTCCATCAGCATGTGTTTGCTACAATCAGAGTGGCAGATGGGTAACAAGGAACGCACTCTCCTAAATGTGGACCCAGAGGATACATGCAACAGACGTAACGTGTATCAGCTCCACTGGAAGACGGTGTGCAATAATGGCTTAAGAGCACCAGCCCTGCACGCAGAGGGACAGGAGCTGGAAGCCCTACTTTGCCTCTTCCCAGCTGTGTGACCTGGGCCGAGTTTCAGTTTCCTCATTTGTAAAGTAGGGGTACTATTGGTACCTACCTCCCAGGGTTAGTTGTGAGTACTCATTACAACCAGTACTAAAAAATAAGCTAGTCCCCATACGACGAGGCTATTCTATCCCTAGTCCCTCCCCAAACTAACAACAACAACAGTAACAGTAGCCAGGATTTACCAGCATTTACAAAGGGCAGGCATCGTACTCAGCATTTAGGGCACTATTGAATATGATCCCCACGGCAAGCCTAGGCAGCTTGTATTATTTGTCTCCCCATTTGCCAGTGTGAAAACAGAGGCACAGATTGTTAAATAACTATGGTGATGGAGAGAAGAAGTGTAACCTGGACTTGTACTCATTACAACCAGTACTAAAAAATAAGCTAGTCCCCATACGACGAGGCTATTCTATCCCTAGTCCCTCCCCAAACTAACAACAACAACAGTAACAGTAGCCAGGATTTACCAGCATTTACAAAGGGCAGGCATCGTACTCAGCATTTAGGGCACTATTGAATATGATCCCCACGGCAAGCCTAGGCAGCTTGTATTATTTGTCTCCCCATTTGCCAGTGTGAAAACAGAGGCACAGATTGTTAAATAACTATGGTGATGGAGAGAAGTGTCAAAACCTGGACTTGAACCCAGAGCTGAGTGACTTCAGAGGCTGCCCTCCTGAGGATACTGCCTCCAGTGGTGCAGAAAGCAATTAGAACAGGCAGAAGTAACTTCATACACAACTGGCGGGCTCAAGCATGTGCTAGGCTTATGCAGTTTTGCAGTTAAAAGTTAACTTTTGCCCTGAAAAATATTATTTCTCTATATTATATTTTCTCCCTTCAATTGCTTCCTTCTCATGTCATAGTGATCACTGACCTGGGGGTATTTCAAAGGGAGTGGGTACTGCTGAATGAGGAAGAAAAGCACAAATTTTAAAACATTAGAGGATTGGTGAGGGCTATCAGAGAACTTTGTTGTACTCCCACAATCCCCAAATTATAACTGGAAAAATACAACTTATCTCTAAAAAATATTTTTTCTTATTGTGTGCTTATTATAGCAGTTAATAAATAACATCCTGCTCTTTTTTATCTTCTGGACACTCATTTTCACTCATACAACAGTTCATTTCTACCACCCCCTCCAAGCTCTCTCCTCCCTTGATGTTGCCTGTCCCACAAATAGTACCACCATTTGCCTAGTTGCTCAGGACAATTTCTAGGAATGTTGTTTGATTCCTCTCTTGCACACCCCACATCCAATCCATTGACCAATCCCTATCTCTCCCACTTTCCAAACTACTTCCAAGGTCATCACTCATGTCTAGACCAGCACCCCCTGTTGCCTTCTAACCGACCTCCTGATTTCTGTCCTTATCTCCCTGTCTCTCTGATTCTCCAAACAATAACCAGTGATCCTTTTAAAAAGAGTTTTATCATATCATACCTCTGCTCAAAACCTTCCAATAGCTTCCCGTCACACTCAGAATAAAATCCCAAGACTTATCCAGGACTACAAAATCCTATATGATCTTCTCCCCTCCCCCACTGCCTCTACAATCTTCATCTCCACCACTTCCCACTCTGTACCCTGCTTCCCACACCCCAGCCTCAGGAACTTCAGGACCCCACTCTGAACTCACTCATCCCTCTGTCTGGAGCCCTCTGCTCCCATACTGTGCACATGACTTGTTTTCATGCAGATCTCTGCTTTATTTTCTCATGATCTGTCTCTCCCATCAGAATGAAACTCCATGAGAGCAGGGGACTTTGTTTACCTTGTTCATTGTTGAGGTGTCATGTTCTAGTACAGTGTCTGTACGTAAGAGACAGGCGCCATAGATGAGACTAAAAATTACACTAGCAAATGTAAAACTACACCTGCGATAAGTACATGTACTAGTCAGAATAAGCCGGGTTATGCTGCAATAACAAACAACCCCCACATCTCAGTCATCTCAAATAACAAAGAATTGATTCTCTCTCACATTATGTGTCCATCTACTCCAGTGGGAATGGGAGATGGTCTCTGCCCAGGTCACCCTCACTCAGCAATAAAGGCTGACTAAGTTTTTACAGTTGGACAATTCCGAGTCCATGGCAGGGAAGAGAGATTAGAGCAAACTGGACTGTTTCTTAAAGGCTTTTACAGGGAATTGATACATGTTTCTCCTCCCATTTCATGGGCCAAAGCAAGTCATATGGCCATACTTAACTCCACGGAGGCAAGGGATGCCTGATCCAATTTTGTCCCTAGATGATGGGGAAGCAGAAGTACAAAGTGTCTGCAAAGTCTGAAAACATAGGAGAATCATAATGAACAGTTTATTAATATTACAATTTGTGAGAGAATTATATTTTCTTGTTTCCAGACTTCTGAAGACCTTGCATTTGATCAGCAGCAGTAATGACCCTCACCATGCTATGCAAAAAATGTCCTTTTCATCTATGGTGACTCTGAGAATGTAGAATAGGGACCTGACCCCTATCTTTGGGAAGTGATGTTTAAGCCAATATCTGAAGGATGTGTAGCTAGAGGGAGAAGGAAGACTTCTTGGGCACTGGGCCTGGGGTAGCCGGAGAATAATAGGAGAGGCAGCAAGACAGACAGGCAGGACCACAGCTCTGTGCGATGCGTATTTGTGTGTGTCTGGGGGAGAGTGTATGCCTGTATTATTTTTACAAAACAAGTATCAAACTCAACTTGTTTCATAGCCTGTTTTTTTAAACTTAACCAGTATATCACAAACAACTTTCCTTGTCATTATAAACACTAATACAACTTATTTTTAATGACAGCAAAGAATACCATTATATAACCAAATCATAATTCATTTAACCCATCTCCTATTGTTCAGCTTTGAAATGGCTTCAATTTTTTTTCATCCCGTACATGACACTACAGAAAAGACCCTCGTAATTCATTCTTTGCAGTCTTCCGCTCTTATTCGCTCTGAATACGTTACTCAAAGCACAATTACCAGGTAAATGGGTACACACAATTTTTAAGCATGTTTTTTAAATGAATTGACAAATCATCTTCTGAAAAGCTTCTGTCACTCTGCACTCAGACAACCAATATGGCTTTACTTTAAACGTTAAGATGTTTGAACCTTATTGTATTTCACTATTTTCTAGCACAACACATTATACTAGAATCAAGGGAAAGAGTTGGGAGGAGAGAGATCTACAAGTGCACAGGAATATTTCATTGAGACAAAACAGCAAAACTCATCTATCAGACAATAGTTTCCAGTAAGTACCCAACATCGCATCCACAGTATAGATCCCTCTGGCAGCAAACATTTAGGGGCCATATAATTCAGGAGTCATTGTCAAAACAGATCAATGGGTCCAGCACATGATAACAACCTTCCACCCGCAATTGACAGCTGGGGCGTCTGTGCCTCTCTCGACAGAGAGACCTGGATGGTGAATGGCAAATCACCATTCAGCCCTCAGTGGGAGGTGGCACTTTCTTCTTCCAGCCCAGCCCTGAAGCAGCGGAAGGGGAAGCAGTGTGGCTTTGTGGTTAGATTAGAGGACTGGGCCATTAGAACTTCATGTCCTCTTTTGGGCTCTGCCAATGACTTCTCCCAGGGCCTCAAAACTGTCGCTCTCCTTTTTTTTAGTGGTAAAATAGAGACAGCAATGCTAGCCTCTTCCTCAGAAAGAAGACATCCGAGTGTTTATTTTTAACATGTCTGGGCATCCAGAAAGGAAACTTTGTTGCCAGGGCAATTAATTATTTTTAAAAACCACTATTGTGTCAGAGATTCTGTTGTGTCACTTTAGAAGAATCTAGGTTTCATAGTCACGTAAAGAGGGCAAATCAAAATGAAGGCACCGATGAAAAATAAGGTATGTGGCAAATTGTCTCTTCTTTGTGCCACAGTGAACCAGTAAGCAAAGTGATATTAAAATAGGAAGCCTGTTAGAAGTATGAAAACAATGTAAAAGAAATACTTTTTAAATCATAATTCATTTAACCCATCTCCTATTGTTCAGCTTTGAAATGGCTTCAATTTTTTTTCATCCCGTACATGACACTACAGAAAAGACCCTCGTAATTCATTCTTTGCAGTCTTCCGCTCTTATTCGCTCTGAATACGTTACTCAAAGCACAATTACCAGGTAAATGGGTACACACAATTTTTAAGCATGTTTTTTAAATGAATTGACAAATCATCTTCTGAAAAGCTTCTGTCACTCTGCACTCAGACAACCAATATGGCTTTACTTTAAACGTTAAGATGTTTGAACCTTATTGTATTTCACTATTTTCTAGCACAACACATTATACTAGAATCAAGGGAAAGAGTTGGGAGGAGAGAGATCTACAAGTGCACAGGAATATTTCATTGAGACAAAACAGCAAAACTCATCTATCAGACAATAGTTTCCAGTAAGTACCCAACATCGCATCCACAGTATAGATCCCTCTGGCAGCAAACATTTAGGGGCCATATAATTCAGGAGTCATTGTCAAAACAGATCAATGGGTCCAGCACATGATAACAACCTTCCACCCGCAATTGACAGCTGGGGCGTCTGTGCCTCTCTCGACAGAGAGACCTGGATGGTGAATGGCAAATCACCATTCAGCCCTCAGTGGGAGGTGGCACTTTCTTCTTCCAGCCCAGCCCTGAAGCAGCGGAAGGGGAAGCAGTGTGGCTTTGTGGTTAGATTAGAGGACTGGGCCATTAGAACTTCATGTCCTCTTTTGGGCTCTGCCAATGACTTCTCCCAGGGCCTCAAAACTGTCGCTCTCCTTTTTTTTAGTGGTAAAATAGAGACAGCAATGCTAGCCTCTTCCTCAGAAAGAAGACATCCGAGTGTTTATTTTTAACATGTCTGGGCATCCAGAAAGGAAACTTTGTTGCCAGGGCAATTAATTATTTTTAAAAACCACTATTGTGTCAGAGATTCTGTTGTGTCACTTTAGAAGAATCTAGGTTTCATAGTCACGTAAAGAGGGCAAATCAAAATGAAGGCACCGATGAAAAATAAGGTATGTGGCAAATTGTCTCTTCTTTGTGCCACAGTGAACCAGTAAGCAAAGTGATATTAAAATAGGAAGCCTGTTAGAAGTATGAAAACAATGTAAAAGAAATACTTTTTTTTTTTTTCTTTTTTTTGCAGTACGCGGGCCTCTCACTGTTGTGGCCTCTCCCGTTGTGCAGCACAGGCTCCGGACGCGCAGGCTCAGCGGCCCGGCTCACGGGCCCAGCCGCTCCGCGGCATGTGGGATCTTCCCGGGCCGGGGCACGAATCCGTGTCCCCTGCATCGGCAGGCGGACTCTCAACCACTGCGCCACCAGGGAAGCCCCAGAGATACTTTTTATAATTATGGAAAGATAGCAACTTATTGTTGAATGAAAAAGGTAATGAAAGCAACACTATCAGCATGATTCCATGTTTAAAATGTTTGCGCACCTATATACGTAAGTACATTAAACGCAGAGAAAAAACTCTAGAGGCGCACATACACACAATTATCAAGTGGTTGTCTGTGGATTTTCACTTTCTTCCTTTTGGCCAATCTCTATTTTCTGATTTTTCTACAATACACATAAATGACTTGAGCACGAAAAATTACTTTAAAGTAAATGATGAATATTTTACAGGACAATGATCTTTGTGAACCTAAACAGCGAATAAACTGGGAAGCTTTCATATTATGTATATGGACATGATCCAAAACTGAGTAATATGAAATATTTGTTTTCATTGGAAAGATGTAAGTAAATCAAAGGGAGAAGGCATTTCCTGACTTGACGTAGACATATTGGGGGCCCTGATTAGGAATAGTTATTGACTTTTGTATCACCACTTAGAAAACTCTGTCTCCAGATATTCTTATAGATCAGTCTCCTTCTCTGCAGATGATATAGAATTTAGTCTCAGTCACAGAGCCGATTATCTCTCATGTTATACTAGCAGTCACCAACCCAGCCCCCAGCACCACACTCATGTAAGTCTGGAGGCTCTCATGGCCCATGAATACCAAGTACAAGCCTATAGTGCCAAGTAACATAAAGCTAAGTGTGGTGGATCCATGACTATGATGGTAACAAGGCTGTATATGGCAGCTCCTCTCGTACACTGCTTGGGAAGGGTGCCAATGAAATGTGGAAAGCATAGAATGAACAACTATTTTTAATGTGACCATCTTCCATCCCCCTTTCTACTGTTCTACACTTCAACTTTGCTTTGGGCAGCTAGACCTTCCTGAGTAGAAGCAATCTTGGTGGGACTGTCAGTCAAGAGCCTTGCCCTCTTCTGGGTGATGGTTTGGTATAGAACTCAAGGTCAGTCAGGCCCGTGTTTTCTCCATGAACACTGTCCTGAGTGGACTGAGAAGGGCTGTAGGAGCTCACTCACCACAATTGCAACACCCGAAAGTTGGGCCCCCTCCTTCCTGTTGCTTCAGAACTGCCTGGTTTCTGCCATTCCTCGAGATTTTCAGGCTTTTCTTCAATTCTGTATGCTACTCGATATTTCTAGTAGTTCCATTTTCGTTTCAGTTAACCAGATTTAGTTTCTATTGCTCACAACCAAGTAACCCAAAGAGATACAAAGCCCCCTTGTCATGGACCACTTTCACACCCAGCCCTTTGAGTCTTTGCAAAGTCACAAGATGATACTGGGTAATGGCACATATGTGCCTGGAATCTGGTGGGAAAAGGTCAGAAAATATCTATTACTCCCGGGAAATAAAATGCATACATACTGTATATATATACACATACATATACGTATATACACATAATACATATATAGTGCTCTGAAAATAGCACACTTTTGAAATTAAGATGAGTCCACCAGCACCATCTGCTATAAGAAGAAAAACATTCTGATGTACAACTAATGCAAAATGAACAGAAATCCTGGAAAACATAACCCAAAGCAATGATGATGGAGCAGCAAAGTTTTGTGACCCCACCAAGTAAAAAGCTCTGAAAGGGAGAGGGGGATAAAAGAAGCAAAGATGGGATGATATAACATACAAACTGCTCTAGGCTGAGAATCAAAAAAGCTGGTCTTTAGGATGGAATGATAAAGCTGATGACTCCAGGTATTTCTAAATGACAACACCAAGATCTAGAAAGGAGACACTATTATTCCTCAACCCTCTCTGTCTTTGTCCAAACTCCCAGAAGACAGTCTGGCTGATTCTGCCCACCAGTGACTACCTTCCCCTAGGTCAGGTGTCCACCTATGGTTTAATCACCTGCAGTCACAGGAGGACAAGATCATGTCATATAAAAAAGGACGCAGAGGGCTTCCCTGGTGGCGCAGTGGTTGAGAGTCCACCTGCTGATGCAGGGGACACGGGTTCGTGCCCGGGTCCGGGAAGATCCCACATGCCGCGGAGCGGCTGCGCCCGTGAGCCATGGCCGCTGAGCCTGCGCGTCCGGAGCCTGTGCTCCGCAACCGGAGAGGCCACCGCGGTGAGAGGCCCGCGTACCGCAAAAAAAAAAAAAAAGACGCAGAAGCCCAGGCCTGGGGGAGGAGAGAACAGTTACGAAAGGAGAAAGCTGTGTCTTATACAGCAGCGTAATTTTAGAATAATAAGGGGATCAGAAAACAGGTCCCCAGTTCCCAGGCTAAGGTTTCAACCACCAGACCACATCACTTAGAATACAAGGTTTATGATAGTGAGGGTTGCGTTAGATAATTTCCAAAGCCCTACCAGCAGTACAGCACTCTGGTAAAATTTAAGTACAGTTTGAGGATTACTTTGTTAGTAAACAAAGAACATTTATTCGCAGCCTACTTTTCAATGGGAGTAGGTATATCGCATGGTGATATAGGGCAGATTTTGGAGTCTGATGCCTAAGCTCAATCCTGGCTCTCCAGTGTACCTCCAGTTCCACATAAGCTCTCCGATGCTACCTCTTACATTTATTATGAGGGATACATGAAATAACCGATGCAAAGGCCTTGTTGCAATGCCTGGCATTTTGTTGTTGTTGTTGAAGTACAGTTGATTTACAGTGTTGTGCTAATTTCTGCTGTACAGCAAAGTGATTCAGTTTTATATATATATATATATATATATATATATACATATACACACACACACATCCTTTTTAAAAAATATTCTTTTCCATTATGGTTTATCATAGGATACTGAATATAGTTCTCTGTGCTATATAGCAGGACCTTGTTTTTTATCCATCCCATATTTAATAGCTTACAGCTACTAATCCCAGCCTCCCACTCCATCCCTCCCCCAACCCCCTCCCCCTTGGCAACCATCAGTCTGTTCTCTATGTCCATGAGTCTGCTGCTGTTTAGTAGATAGGTTCATTTGTGTCATATTTTAGGTTCCACATATAAGTGATATCATATGGTATTTGTCTTTCTCTTTCTGACTTACTTCACTAAGTACAATAATCTCTAGTTGCATCTATGTTGCTGCAAATGCCATTATTTCATTCTTTTTTATGGCTGAGTAGTATTCCATTGTATATAGGTACCACGTCTTCTTTATCCATTCATCTATCGATGGATTTTTAGGTTGTTTCCATGTCTCGGCTATTTGTGAATAGTGCTGCTATAAACATAGGGGTGCATGTATCTTTTTGGATTAGAGTTTTGTCTGGGTATATTCCCAGTAGTGGGATTGCTGGGTCATATGGTAATTCTACTTTTAGTTTTCTGAGGAACCTCCGTACTGTTTTTCCATAGTGGCTGTACCCTGGCATTTTATTTTTATGAGTTATAAAAATTCCACTACTGTTATAGCAGAAATAAATGTATGAATAAAGGCATTTCTCTGTCTCTGCCTGATTTCAGTTTTTAATCCACCATAAACTCATAATCTGATATCAACCTTTTGCGATTATCAATCTGATCTCGGAAATAATTCTTTATTATGATGACCTCTTAGGTAAAAGCGGAATGAACAAGCCAGATATCCCTGTTTCATGGTATAAGCATTGATAATTGATTTTTTTTTTTTTTAGGTGATGAGGGAAAAGGAAGAACAGCTCTCCCTAAACCTTGATTCACACAGTGAATATTAACATTAACCAACCCCCTCCCCTCAGTTCCCCCGCCTCTGTCCCCAGGGCCTCCCTCCCTTCCTCCTTCCTGTTTGCATCTCCCTAGCATTGTCCCTGCCCCTGTGATGTACCCTCGCAGGACTATCTTCAAGAGCTGAAAAAAATACACTTTTTATTGATTTCATTTCATATACATTTATGCTGTTGGTTGGCTGCTTTTATGTCACACCCAACCTTCAGAATTCAGATTGGATATGTCATGCCACAGTGTGCAGGAGGCCTGCAGAGAGAGCGCCCCTGGATTTTAATGGGAGCCGAGTACATTCAAAGGAAGAATTTTGCTTTCGGTGTATTTAACATTGTTTGCCTAGAGTGCTGCCTCCACAGGGGCTAACATCTGTGTAAGACAGCAGGGAGGGGAGCTCCTGGCCTCGGCCCTGCTGAGAACAAAGCCAGGACACCTGAGAATGAAAGGGCTCCCATCCTTCAAAGCTTTCCTAAGCCGGCATCCCTTCTCATTCCCCTGCGTATCCTGACACTTTTACTACCTCTGTCTGCTTCACTAAACTACTCACCTGCAGCATCGTTGTGCCAGTTTACAAACTCGGTATAAAGGGCATCATACTGTATGCAGCCCACCGCCACTTGCTCTTATGGATCAGAGTTCTGTTTCTGAGATTTATCCACATCCCTCCAGTTCATTGATTTTAATAGCTGTAGAGCATTTTGTTGTTCATAATGTTTTATTTCTTCAGCTGAGTGATGGGTACCTCTGGTGTTTGCTGGATTCTTTTCTCAACTCTATAGGAAGTCAGAAATATTTCATGATTTACAAAACTAAAGTCAGTGCTGTATTTCAGGTTCTCGTGGACATATAATACTTCTGGCAGTAACACGTGGCTGTCCTGGCAGCAGAGTGCAGCTGCCCACTCACGCACTTTCCTGCCTCTGTAGGCTTGAGCCCAGCAACTCACAGTTTTGTGATAATACCTAGTTGTGTTTACTGAACGTGGATGCTGTGCCAGGCGCTGTGCCATGTGCTCTGAGAGGCTGATCTCACTTAGTCCTCATAACAATACTACGGGGGTTGGGGCGTGTCATTTTTATCCTGTGTTGATAGCCCGGAAATTGGGTGGCGTGGCCAACATCTGACATGTAGGCAGGTATGGAGCCAGTATTTGAAAGCAGGCCTGTCTGACCCCAGGATTCGTGTTCTCACCACCATCCTGTATTTTTCCATAGTTGGGAGAGGGCGGAGTGCCATCACCTTGGTCTGGACGCTCTGTTTGTCTGTTCCCTCCTCAAGAGACTCTCACCCAGATTTTAAATATGCCGATTTCATATTTTCATGTTGGTTACTTCTTTTATTTTCTAATAGAGCAGGAACCTTTAAAACATGGCAGTGACCTAGACACTAAGAAGCCTTGCCTGGGCTCTGGGGGAAGAGGAAGGGGAAGGGCCAGGGTCTTGTAGGTCACTCTGTGGGCAGGCAATCCCCTCTGGTGCCCTGGAGAACCCTCAAGCTGTTGACAGCCAGACACAAAGAAGCCTCCTGCATGGTTCTTTATTCACTATGTGTAGAAGGCCTAATAGAAGGTAACATGAAAGATAACTGGTTTTGTTTGTTTGTTTTTACCTTGTGTCCAATCCAAATCAGCACTGGCCGTGGATGAGTAGCTACTGAAAATTGCTATTGCAGGACCAAGCTGACAGGTGACACCTCTCAACTGCAACCTTCCCCCCGAAACCTACTCCAACAGCCCTGCAGCTATTAATTCTATTCTGCGGCTGTGCTAACAAACTCCAAACCACTGGGTGAAAAAAGGAAAGAAACTTCACGCCTCTGAAAAAAATCAGTATTTTATTCATCAATCAGTTGGACAAGATTGCTTCCTAGCCAAGGATCTGACCCACTGTCTCAATAATTCCAAATGTTCTGAGGAGGACCACTGCTTCTTCTAAAAAACATCTGTAACTTCAGGCACTTGTGACAAAATCTGGGTGAATTATTAGACAATTTCATGTTGGTTTGCAGAGTGATTAAAACAAGTGCCTTGAATGATAGCATATGTTATAAAGAGATGGAGCCTTTCAGTTATAAAAGATGTATCAATCGGTGGAAAGCAAATACAAATTAAAGTTTGATGAGCAATTGGATATTAATTGGTACTAACTCTGCTTTTTATGGCACTTTGATGTGGAGTGGATCATAAACATGGTAAGCGATGCTAATAATGTATATTCACTTCAATACAACTTTAAGGCACCATTTATTAAAGAAACCAGTATCGCGATGGAGTTGTGAGTGTGCTGGTGTGCACTTCTCCTGTCGTGCACCTTCACCTAACTCTTGCCATGAGGGCTCTCAGCCATAGCCTGCCAGCTACGTTGCAGTTGGTTAGACAGCTGAGAGTTATTGCCTAGTTTTTTCTTTATGAACCAATTCTAAATTATAGTGGAAACAAATTTCACAGAAAACTAGGGCTTTATGCTTTTCTCCAGAGTTTTTTCAATGAGTTGCCTAGTCTTTTCTGAATTTAGACAGCAAGCTCAAAAAAAGGAATGCCGTCTCAATGTCATTAAGTAGACACTAAATAGACATTGTGGTGTAGTCCTATAGATAGCCAACACACTTTCTGTCAAATATAACCCAATATATTTTATCTCAAATGTCAAAGTAATTTTTTTCCAATTACAAAAATGCAAAAGTGATATATGATCTCTAGTAAAAGAAGAAAATAAAAACTGTCTTCTTTTTTTAATTAAAATGGGAACTAGATAATCAGTTCCACGACGTCTTTTTCTCCCTTAACAATCCATTTGGACAATTTTATTTCATCTTACCTGGATTCATAGCTGAGTTCTGCCATTTCTTCACTGTGTGACCCTGGGAAAATTACTTAATCTCTCTGTGCTTTAGTTTCTCATCTGCAAAGTGGGGATAATAATATGCACCTTAAGGATTATTGTAAAATTCAATGAGATTTTTAAAACGTCCTTTAAAACTATTATTTAACACTTAGCATTATAGCACTATGCTTAATGTGCTCAAAAAGTTAGCTATTTTCATTACGACAACGTTATTTATTTATTTATTTATTTATTTTTGCGGTACGCGGGCCTCTCACTGCTGTGGCCTCTCCCGTTGCGGAGCACAGGCTCCGGACGCGCAGGCTCAGCGGCCATGGCTCACGGGCCCGGCCGCTCCGCGGCACGTGGGATCCTCCCGGACCGGGGCACGAACCCGCGCCCCCTGCATCAGTAGGCGGACCCTCAACCACTGAGCCACCAGGGAAGCCCAACAACATTATTTATAATGGATGGGTCTATTCAGCTGTATTGCCAAGCTATAATTTATTTAATCAATCTACTAATAGTGCTGGTCTTTCAGGTTGACACCAACATTTCTCATTAGTACTGTAACAGAAAGTGGGGTCCGGCTGCTCGCCGCTTAAAAACCAATAGAGAGGCAAGGCTGGTGGAATGGAAAGTTTGCTTTATTTTGGATACTGGCAACTGCGGGGGGAGGGCGGTCGCCTATCCAGAGGCCGACTTCCCCCCACTGACAATCAGTGGGCAAGAGCTTTTATAGACAGAGGGAGGGGGCTACATGCAGAAACAGTACAGTCCGCTCTGACGGTCATCTTGAGATTGGTCATTGGTGGTCTGACCAGCGTCATCTTGATTGTTTAGGTACAGTTCCAGGGTCGGTTTGTTTCCATTTCTTTGAGGGCAATTCTCGGAACTGTGGCAGCTTATGTCATGGCTACAGCCTGGTCATCATGTAGTTAACTTCTTCCACCTGGTGGGGTTTTCAGCATCTACAAGACAGCTCACAGGATGTGGCTCAGAATATTATCTACAGCCCTTGAGAAGGAACTAAAGGGTCTTGACTATGCTTAATGATGAAACTATTATTATTTGGTCTCCTTTGACAGTTTTCCTCTGTTTCTGCATTTTCTCACTTCTCTGATTAAACTTATTCTTTCGCTAAAATTTTTCCACAGACAAAAGGCAGGTGGAGGACATGGGGGGCAAAGGACCATAGTGTCCTGCTTGGTTTCAGTACCTGGCACTGTTACTTTGGGATAAATCTTCAGAGGCCACCATGGCTAAGAAAACATCTAAGAAACACAGCTTCCCCTGCTTGCAGTGGTTGCCATTGCTTAGAATTTTAGCAAAGCCGTAAAGGAGATATACTTTATCACTACATTGGAGGCACTTACTTCTGTATTGTAAACTTATTCTACTAGCTTTTTTGTTGTGTTTTTAAATCAACCACAATTTGCCTTTGGTTGGGTGAAGTGTAGCCCAGTTTAGAGCTAGGCTGAATAATTTCTGAAGATCCTTGGGAAGCCCAAGAGGGTACTTTACTTTGTTGATATTTGGGCAGGGGGAAGCTTTGCCTGTTCTGGGTGTCAGAACCACACAAACCCTGATGTGCATTTGATTTTTTTTATAGAAGGAAATGTAACTGTTAATTAGGCTAAAGAGCTTAGGGAAGTATTTTACTGGGCTATTTGCCTCAGAACCTGTATTTTTATTGTCTGCCCATTAATTTGAACAGATTATTTAAAGTGCGTATGCATTAATAAATAGCAAGGGAGGGAACTAAAGACTAAACTGGGGCAAGGGTTCTGTCTGCTTATCAACCGAGAGGAAGCCCCCAGCTGGTAATGACACGGGGCCATTTCACAACAAAGGGAAGAAAGGGATCAATGCAGAGACAGAGGGGACCTTTGGGTTTCGGATTTGTTTGATGAAAAGGCAGGTGTGTTGTAATATTTTATAAATATTTCAATACAATAAATAGTTACTACTTGCATTAAATTTTTAAAAAAAGGCAGGTTTGTGTGGAAATGAGGGAAACAGGTCACAGAACAGACAACTTGTGATGGAAGGCCCTTAGCAAACAAAAGACATATGTCTTTTGTATCTCAATAAAAGAGGTTTCTTTTTACTCATCTATGAACTCACATGTCATAATTTTCCCTCAAAAGTAAATGATCTGTTTTCAAAATAGACAGTGAGTCCCTTTTCCTTAGATCTTCTCTTAATTCAAGAAATATATCTAACGGTAGTCTAACAAGAGTAGGTTTCAGAAGAAATTAATGAGGAACAGCCATTAATTATTTATGCTCTGAAACAGTAGGTCTGCTAATGTTTCTGCTAATCACCAAAGCTAAACAGATGTATCTTCATAAAGACAATCTTGAAGAATAGAATGAGTATAAAAGAGGCACAAATAGAAAAAATACATATATATATATAGTGATAACAGGAAACAAAAACAGGGGATACATCACTGCCCCCGAGACAATATTTGTTTAAACTGAAAGGCACAATAAAATTACCAGAGCAAGTTCTGTTCACATTTTCCAATATTTAAGGATTATATTAAGCAATAATAATAGGAGATGAATGTAGGGGGCTAAAACTAATACTGGAGAACGAAAAGAATGAGGCTGTCCCTCTTGAAAACAGCATTTAGAAAACTGCCCAATTTCCAGTAAACATTCTAAAAGCAGCCTCTTTCGTGGAGGTTATATAAGTAGTAAGGCTGTAAATTTCTAAACCATCTTATCCAATTCTGAAATGATTCAAACCTTCATTTTTGCCTTCATACAAAATCTATTGGCTCCCTTTCTGAGTTGCAAACTTTGTGTTAAGGCAGCCCCTGCAGTTCTGTGAGCCGCAGTATGGGAGTTGCTGTTAAAGTGGGGACATTTCTGAGAGCTGGACCATCTGGATTTAAAACCTGGCTCTTCCACTTAATAGCTTTGTAACTTGGACAAGCTGGCCTCTCAGTGCCTCTATGTCCTCATTGGCAAAATGGAATAATAAGAGGACCCAACTCAAAAGGTTATAAAATGAATTCTCAGGACAACCCAGTTTACCGAATGACAGGACTGGGTCTTCTACACGGAATTCACATTCTGTCCGGCCACAGCTTTTGTGATGGATGGATAGTGACAGCTCCACCTTGCCTGCTAACTCATAGTCTCAGTCATGATGATGTTTCTCATCATCCTTTGAGCAGAACATAGCTCCCCTCATGTTCCACAGAAGGTGTGCGAAATGGTTGTATCAACATGGGGACCAGTATGGGAGCTGGTAGAAGACTGGTTTGCTAACCCTGTCCTTTTCCCAGCGCTCCTCTCCCAACCCACGCTGGAGACTACAGATGAGATCTTTTCAAAGGCCCTTGCAGCACTAGACCTTGGATCCAAAGGGTCACAGGGAATGACCCCTCTTTGGGATGTCCTGCCTGTTGAAATATATGTCATCAATATATGGAGTGATCCTAGGAAGTACTTCTCATGCTGCCTGCCAGAATCACTTAGGGAAGTTAAAAAAGTTTTAATTTAAATTTAAAAATATACTTATATTGAGTGTGTGTGTGTGTGTGTGTCTGTGTGTGTATATACTCAAGCCCCTCTCTAGGATTACAGAAATAGAATCTTCATACCTGCAGCCCAGTAACCTGTATTTTTTAAAGTTCCCCAGAACCTTCTGGTGTGCAATCAGATGTTGGAACTTCTACTCCAAGGCAGGGATTCTCAACACCTTGTGTCAGAGCGCATTTGCATGTCTCGCATCATTTGCTGTGATTTAGAGTGTCCACATTTATGAAAGATCCGCTGTCATAAATTAGGGTGGATTTGAGGTTATCCCCTATAATGAAGTCACTCTCTCTCACTCGCGCTCTCTAATGTTTTCTTGCATGGAGAGAAGAGGAGTTATATGGCTGGGGCATAAACCGGCATCCTGTCTAATCTCTGCGGGAGTCTCGAATGAGTGAATGTGGTTGAAATACTGCTTTACTTACCAGAAAAAATAGGGGCGGGGTGCTATTTTCAGTAGCTCGCACAATACATGCACGAGAGCAGAGCGTGCTGCTCAGGTAATTATGCGTCACCCACCAGGTGGGGCAGGGCAGACCCTGCCCTCGCTGCAGCAGACCAGCATCATGTTCTTCTGTGGGCCAGGATGACTGTCTCCCCTTTCACACAAGAATCTCTCTCACTGGCAAGAATCCGCCCTGCCTCCACAATCAACCTCTCTTTAACGCCTCTGTCCGTTTTCCCCTCTGTGCCTACTCAGCTGAGATAAATTCAGCCAAGAACCCACACAAAATAGTCGAGGAAATAGACGTGAAACAAGACAAGGATAACAGATTCCTTTAGTATCCAGCCTTCTGCTCTTTCCACCATCCCCTGCATCTACTCCTTTAGCATCAATGAACCCTGGACTAGTCACCAGGTTGTGGAATTAAAATAGAAATACCACAAAGAGAGGAGAGCCTATTACCTAAAACCAAACTCTCTGGAAGTAGCACATTAGCTCATTTGTCCAACGTGGGGAAAACATGCAGGAGCTGGGCAAAGCGTACACGCCATTAGCTGTACTAACAAAATCAAACCCACATGCTGCCAAAGCTTTCTGTGTCACTTCTATGTTTTATTAAACAACACGACCTGTCGGGCCATGTAACTGGCACTGCTTTCTGTACTCAGACCAACTGAATCCAAAGAGCCACTCAGATATACGGCAACAGTATATTTAGGTCTTTCTACCCACACTGGTCACATTTCCATGTCTCTCTCTACACATTTCTAACCCGAAGGATGTGCTTATTTGCCCTGTGATCTGTAAAAACACATAAACTCTCACAGTGCAGAATGGAATTAATCTGAAGGAGAATCACACTCTATAAACCATAAAAATGAAGAAAGGTGGAAGAGATAAATATTTGCTAATTACCCAAACTTGGTAATACTCATGTTTTGTACCACATTAAAGCAAAATTTTCTAATTTGCCTATGAAGCTATTCAAAATTACAATTTCCAGACCACTCTTCCATTTCAGTGATCTGCACAAGCTTCTGCTCAGGTATTTTTACTTTAGGACAGATACTATCACCTTTAAAAAGCAACGTCCAGAATTACACCCATTACTAAAATACCTGCAGAGTGTATTGCAATAACAATTAAACCAGCTAGTGGGAGAAAGGAAGAAAATTAAAGAGCTATTCCAGAATTTCTCTTCTTCCCAGTGTTGCCAGGCTCTTATTGCTTGAAAGAAGGAGATAATTCTTATAAAAATCTGAGCTGATAAGTTTACGAAAAATCAACTCGTATGAGGGGAAAGAATCTTCCCTCTGTGTTTATCGTGTAAGTTAATATACTGCTTAAACAAATGGGCAGATGACACTCGTTTGTTCCTGATGCAATGCAGTTGGTGCTAAGTTCTTCAAAAATTCTGTAAGTTACTTTTTAGTATAAGCACCAATGCATAGAGTGACAACAGTAAACGATCTTTTCTTCCATAAACGCCCCAGCCTCTCTCATAACCTGTTATTCCAGGGTGAAAAGTACTATAACATTGTAAAGGTTTGAATGATTTCATAATTAATTCTTAGGTTTGTTGCCTGAAAAAAGCTCTGTGTGGGTTATGAGAGAGGCTCATTTTTCTTCTGCGGTGCTTACCCTTTGGGGTTACAGTGTGGTATTAGAATGGAATCCACAGGTAATATTCATTACCAGTGGAAAAGGTCCCTTCACCTAATGTTCCAGATCTAGTCCAGATAGAGCCAGCACCAAAAAGTTCACACCTGCTATCCCCCTGCTTTAATTTTTTTTTTTTTTTCGGTACGCGGGCCTCTCACTGTTGTGGCCTCTCCCGTTGCGGAGCACAGGCTCCGGACGCGCAGGCTCAGCGGCCATGGCTCACGGGCGCAGCCGCTCTGCGGCATGTGGGATCTTCCCAGACTGGGGCACGAACCCGCGTCCCCTGCATCGGCAGGCGGACTCTCAACCACTGCGCCACCAGGGAAGCCCCCCACCCCCACCCCCGCTTTAATTTTAAATTTGAAGTGCAACTCCGCCTCTGGTTTCTGGGCATTCACATTAGGTTAGTCATTCCAACAATAAGAAAGAATCTTGGTTTCTTTAAGCATGGTACCATCATGGCAGTGAATTAAGCATGGTGCCCCTGGCGATCCCTGAGAGAAGCGTGTTGCTATGACCTCCTTTCTTCCTGAAGGGGAATCCTTTGTTACAGGGAATAGGTTTAAAAAAAAAAAAGAGACAAAGTCCTGCAGGTTTAGGAATAGAGAGATTATGTCCTGAGGCAGTGTAAAATAGAGATGTGGAAAGAGTAGCAAAGGAGAAAGTCTCCCTCTGGTCACTTTAATAGTGGAGTTAAGTCTGAAGTGAGGAGGGGAAACAAGCAGAGGAAAGGTGCCGTCCTAAAACATGTATATTTTCAATCTGAGTGTTTAAAACATTTTTATCTTGGACTCCCCTGGAGGTCCAGTGGTTGGGACTCCGCACTTCCAGTGCAGGGGGTGCAGGTTCGATCCCTGGTGGGGGAACTAGGATCCCTCCTGCCGAGTGGCATGGCCAAAAAACCCCCAAAACTTTATCTTCCTGAATGTTCAATAAATCGATATGTTTGCTTAAATAATTACAGTAGAACCCACTAAGAAAGAAATGTTTAAGAGTTTTAACGTGATTCTTTTCACACACTTGGATGATAATTTTACAAAGAGTTGGAGAAAAGGACAGCTTGCTTTTAAATATTTTCGGCCTTTTACGCAGAAACACCAAACCCATGAACAATGCGGTTATTTCACATAATTCGTACTAGTGATATGTCTATTCAAGAGCTAATTCCAGTGTCCTCCAAATATATTATGAAAAAGTTTCATTATTTTTTCTATTTAAAATGTTTTCCTTTGGTCACACCCTAAAGCATAATTCACTGACCACAATTTAACAATTTTAACAGAACTGTTAAAACAAGGAAAAAAATCTCATTTTGCATAAAGAGATTCACAGTAAGAGATTCACACTTATCCAGCGGGAGCAGATCATATGGCAAAAACCAGAACAACCAGTAGAGGGTCATTCTGAAGTACTGGCTCTGTTAAGTAAATTCCCAGATCAAAGGGCTTGAGACTTTGGGGGAATACTTAGGCTTTTCTGTGTTACATGATATAAGTATATATAATACTTTTGTTCTTCTGTGGAAGACTGGTAAGGGGATTCTAGACAGGAAATGGAGCCCCTTCACTCATCTGCAGTTAGAGGCTTGTAAGACGGTCAGAACATGCTGTCTACCACGAGGTAGTTGACCCACCTCGTGGCTGCAGGTAATATTCACTAACAATTGCTAAGGATTAGGAAATGTCAGTACCTAGAGTCTGGTTGTCTTTATCTACTTGATTAATGTGATATATTAAAGAAATATAAAGATGCAATCTCAGGTATGAAGTATTCCCTTCTCTTTTTTCCAACATTTGCTAAGCACATTTATTTAGGTGATTCCACAAGATTTAATAACCAATGGAAGAAATTCACTTGTAGTTGAAAACAGCTCCATTCACACAGTTTGATGAAGCTTAGAAGATCTGCTAATAGTGGTTAACATTTCACAAAGTACTTTCAGAGAAACTATCTCATTTAATGCTTATTGCAATCCTGCGAACATTAAAGGGGCTCTGTTATTATAAGGCCCATTTTATGAGTAAACTGAGCATTCAAAGGACTAAGTAATTAACCTCAGCTCACACAGCTATTGGGATGAGAGCACAGTACCAAACAGTGGTTACAAGCCATGCTTTGAAGTCAGATGTATTGTGGCTTCAAATCTTGGCTTTGCTTTGAGACGGTGACCTGCCTGTGCCTCAGATTTCCCTTGGACAGAAAAGGAAAAATCAGAGTATACCTTTCAGAGTAAATAAGAATGCTTGAAACCATACAGTACAGTGAGTCACATGATGAGCACTGAAATCGTAGCCAATATTATTTTGGCACCAAGGCTAGGGCTCTCTTGACCCCTGAAAGGCTGAGGAACACCTCAGTTGTGGGAGAGGAGTTACCTCCATCAGACCTGTGGGTCCTCGGAGTTTTGGTCCTTGCCATGCCTCTCTGACTGGAAACAGTGACATTAAACGTACAACACAAAAATGGTGCCATGCTTAAAGAAACCAAGATTTAAACTGAAAAGTAAAAATTTATAGGAGTACATCAGGGAATAAAAATAGCCTTCACAATTCCAAGTTTACAATTATTTCTTCTTAGCACCATTAAAATTTGACTGTGGCAAAATGAAACAAAAATTCTCTAAATAAAAGGCAGAAATAGGTTTTTCTTTATGACCTCTCCTGGTTCTTCAAGTCATTTTTTTCAACAGTTATTAAAGGGCTTCTGCATGCAGGCTATTTTTCCTTGTCTCATGTTTTCTTAATTTCTTATTTATGGCATACACAAAAAAAACCCCATCATGTTTCTGGGCAAAAACGGTCAAGGATTGCCCTACAAAAATATTGAACACTATCAAAAGTCGTTGTACTTTTCTCCTATTTTAAGTGTGCAAATTTTCTTTGGATTCTGATTCACGTAGGCCACAAAGAAAGAAAAACAAGTGAAACTCTCTACTGTAACCAGTTCTTCCACCCTGTCTATGAAGCATCAAGCTACAGCCAGTGATGATCATGGAAACCTCAAAATGAATAAAAAGGCAATCCTCCCAGTCTGTAAAACAGGAGAGACAAAATACACTGTGAACTGTTTTTACAGACAATGTTCAAAGTTTTCTGAACATGTTTGATCATACCAGTTGGGTTCTTTGTTTTTTGTTTTTGTTGTTTTCCTAGATACAGCCATTTCTGAGAAATTAACAGGTGCCTACAACTCATAAATAGCTTTCCAAAAACACTAGGAGCTAAGCACAAAAGCTAGTCATAAACATAGAGTCCTTACATAAATTGTCTTCACTTCTACACAGATTTGAATCATTTACTTCAATCTTTAAAGACTTTCGGGCTTCCCTGGTGGCGCAGTGGTTGAGAGTCTGCCTGCTGATGAAGGGGACATGGGTTTGTGCCCAGGTCCGGGAGGATTCCACGTGCCGCGGAGCAGCTGGGCCCGTGAGCCCTGGCCTCTGGGCCTGCGCGTCCAGAGCCTGTGCTCCGCAGCGGGAGAGGCCCGCCTACCGCAAAAAAAAAAAAAAAAAAAAAAAAGACTTTTGTCCAGCTTTATCTACTTTATCAATAATAGTCACTGAAAAATGTAAAACTAAGAGTGGATGAAACTTCTTTGACATACTTGGGGCCTCAGGAGACCACAAAGCACCATTCTATTGCAACGACTCCAAATAATTTTCACATGAATGGCTAAAGTGCAGAAATGTATAATTTATTAAGATTTAAATAAATCACAGGGAGAGAAGTGCCTTAAAGTTTTTGGTAGAAATTTTTCAAAAGATAAAAAAAAAATTCTAAGAAATTAAGTTCTATGTATAAAATTCTTCCCCATCTTTGATATTTCAAAGCAACATATGTTGATAATGCTTTAAAGAGCATGTATGCTTTTTTAGCATTTGATGACAGTGAGTTTTTTTTTTAATGACATAATCCAAAATATGGGGGGAAACACCTTTCTAAAAACTTGTATTGTTAGCAGCAGAATGTTATAATCATTCTCTTTTGTCTCAGCAATTTCCCTGATACAGTTCCCATACTGGAAATATTCCCAATGGCTGCTAAATTTGTCAAGAATAAAAAACTTTTTCTGTTGAATCTATTAGAACATGCCTACTTTTCTCATGGGCTGTCAAAGAATAAAAAGCCCCCTTTCTCCCAAGGGTGCTAACATCTTTTCCTTTTTGCAGATGACAATTATTACCATATCATTAGTAGTCAATAAACATCTCATAGTTGCCAAAATAGCTAAAATTAGAAATCCACAAGGATTCAGAATGACATTACTAAAATAAGAAATCTGAACATGTAAAAAAATCAAATAACTCTAAAAACAACAGAACAATGACATGAACATCAGTTTTATTCACTGAGAATATACTCTTTAAAAAAAAATCTATGGCATAAACATAACTGTGAACAAACACTGCTTTTCTCAGCACTTTCTGCCTAGAAAATTCAGTATACTATATGAAAACATCATTAAATTAAAGCATGTAAACTTATGTACAACATGTACAACATGATTTTCTTAACACCAAGTTTAAAAGAAAGAATGCACCAGAAATATTGAAAAACACAAAGAAGCAAGGGAGAAATACTGCAAGATTATCATAATTCTGTTTGCCACAGGAAAAATATTTAAGATAAAATTGAACATAAAATAAACATAGGTCATGATACAGCCAAATTATTGTCAAAGGTATCAAATTGGCTGGCTGTACATTATGGAGGTCACAGAAAATTATTACTTTAAAATGCTTCCCCACAAATTAGCATCTATAAACGCTATGTTCTGTGGTTTCCAATATGCTACCTAAAGTATCACTCCCCAAGGGAGCCTGGTTCCAATCCAGGGCAGATGAGATAGATGGAGCCAGAATGGCAGTGTTTGACAGACACTAGTAAAAAAGACCAGTGACATTCTACAGACTTGCAATATCCCATTTTATTAGAAGCAGCAGGGCACAGAGGTTAAGCACATGAGTGCAGGAGTCAGACCCATGTTCAACTCCTGGTGCCACCACTACCGGCTGTGTGACCTCTGGGAAGCCACTTGATCTCTTCTAAACTCAGTTTTCAAAGCCGAAGAGGGAGCACCTTCTTCAAAAGGCTGCAAGCAGAATGCAGACAAACTACTGAGCCATTATCTGGTTCACAGTCTGCATTCAATACATGTACTGAATTGAATTCACAAAAGTGAATAGCTTAAAACTATCAACCAATTTAATTGAAAATATTTACTTGCCACCATGGTATTAGAGGAAAGTCAAGTTTTATTGCTTAAGGAATCAGAAAAGGAATGTACATGGACAAGAGGATAGAAATACTGAAATGTACAAATAACATATTTCCATGATCAGTGTTGATTTCATTATTTTGCAGACAATAGTTTTCTTCTATCGATTTCTGAAAATATGGTAACCTTCTCACTGACATGTTCTCAATCTTTCTCTTTACATTTTAGAAACTAGAAAAGCTCAGACATGTAAATACACAAATGACACACTTGCCCAAGATTTTAAAAAGTGGCAAGGACTAATTATTTTTTATATGAGTTTATCAATAGCTCCTATTTCTTATGAACCTATGGGAGAATATGTTTTAAAAGGGTGAAATTCAATGGAACAACTTTGGAATATGTACAATTTTCTCAGAGATATCAAATCTGGTTTGTTTTGAATCGTTGATAGCTAAGGTGAACTCTAAATGCAAAATTAAATTCAAAGCCAAATAATCTTTTCTTGATTCACAGACGCTAAGTATTTGTAGCTGTATGGACTTCGTGGGCAGGTTTTTTAAAAAAATAATTCCTGCAGGGCTTCCCTGGTGGCGCAGTGGTTGAGAGTCCGCCTGCCGATGCAGGGGACACGGGTTCGTGACCTGGTCCGGGAGAATCCCACATGCCGTGGAGGGGCTGGGCCCGTGAGCCATGGCCGCTGAGCCTGTGCGTCCGGAGCCTGTGCTCTGCAACGGGAGAGGCCACAGCAGGGAGAGGCCCGCGTACAGCAAAAAAAAATAATAATAATTCCTGCAAAGTGCCTTAGATTTCATAAAAAGTAGCACCAATATTCTAGCATTCCACTCCCTTCCCAGGGCAAATAATGACAAAAATATAAAACTACAGGCAAGTTAAAAAAGTCACTCACAGTTGTCTATTTTAAAAATTAAAAACTATAAAATAACTTCATGCTCAAGAGCATCAAGTAATCAATAGATTGATGTATACATTATTTTCACCTTTAATTTTAGACTAAAGGTCAACTTCAGACCCCAGACTACTTTTCCAAGCAAAGCACAGAAGATAACATTTGATCATTTTATACTCAAAATAGTACTGACAATGTCACAGGAAGAGGGATTTTAAAATGCAATTCACCCTGAAACTCAATAGGTTAGTGTTTTCCAAACTGCAATTGTGAAAGCCAAGTAGCAGGTCCTGACAAGAATAAAATAACAGGTGCATACTGGGTTGTAAGGGTAAGCACTGTCTGGTAAACTTTGGTTTGTGTGTACATATATACTGGGTCACAGTGCAAAATGTATTCTTCACTGTTGAGTTGCTGTGAAAAAATATTGTCACTGCTCTAAGGCCCACTAAATTTTGCCTTCTGGAGCCCCCTACAGGCTTTAAATGTTAAAATCTTGAATTCTACAATAAATAACCCTTTGTTGGAGGTTGGTTCAGGAATTAGCACTAGATAGTTTACACAGGATCAGAAGCTTACACAGATAAATCGGCAGCCTTTGGTCTAAGAACTCAAAGTAAACATGTGAGCAGCCTCAATCTTGAAGCCAAATCATCTTCAAAAACCACATTTATTTGGCAAGGTCTATGTTAGCCCTTATCTAATTTCATTTCAAATTGAGAGAAATATATCAGTATTTCACAAAAGAAGTTGTCTGGGGGCAAACTAAGAAGAGATAGAATCACAAGGACTTTAGAAAACTGTTAAAAAAGACATTCACTTTTATGAGGTGCTTACAAAGCAGTGTTGAAAACTCAATCAACAAAAAAATGGCTAGGCAACTAAAAGGCTTATTTCTATAACCTTACTCCCCAACAAAGATTTGAGTAAAGAACAAAAATTCTGAACAATCAAGCACACTAACCATTACCCCAACTCAAATGTTTTAAGAACTAATGGATCACTCTATCAAAGTAATAGAACTCTATGGGGACTTCCTGGCAGTCCAGTGGTTAAGACTCCACACTCCCAATGCAGGGGGCATGGGTTCCATCCCTGGTCGGGGAACTAAGATTCCGCGTGCCTCGCGGTGCGGCCTAAAAAAAAAAAGAACTCTATAAAGTGGTTAGAAAACTGCAGTGATGTAGGAAATACAGACTTTCATTGAAAACAAACTAATAGGCTATTAGATTAGGGCCTTCCTCCCTTACTCACCTTTCATAAAAGGAAAAATATAACATAAATACAAAGTGTTTATCACGCTTCCTAACCACCACAACCAAAAAAAAAAAAATCTGTTTGCAGAAGTCTAAGATAAGAGTAGACTCAAACCACAAATATCCTGCAAACAATTATCAAACACTATTCTGACCTTAATTTCACCTGTATCAAGTCGCCTATCTCAGAATGCTTGGGATGGTTTAGTTAACCTAAGGTCTATTGCAGAACGAGGTAAGAGGCCAAATGGTAGATGATCCTGTAGAAAGGAGATCACTTGGCAATACATGGATTTAGCAGAAATGAAGGTGATTTGTAATACATGGATTAGCAGTGTATAGCCTTTTTTTGAGTCAGTGTTGGTTGGCCCCTCAAGTAGATCTTTGAGACTAAAAATGATGCCAAATGGGGCAGGTTTGACTTGCAAAATGGTGGTCCACTTGTTTAAAGCAACCCTGACTCTCTAATCTAAAATGATCCTGCAGGTTGACATACTCACTCATGTCTTATGTTTACTGGAACATAATTAGATACAGCCTAGACAGTAAACTGGGGCTTGTGATTCAAAATTTATCCTTGGCTATAGAATAATTTACATCAAAAGCAATAAAAAAAATCACATAATTTCTTTAATGAGAGCTCATTTTAGTATACTATTTGTTACTATTAAACAAATGTAACTATATTCAAAATTATGCTGGCTCCCCCACCAAAAGCCCTAGACTCATGTTTATGATAAACATCTATTGGATAAATGATCATTTATTCAAAACAAATGGTCACACAGCTTATTTGCCATTTACTTAATTCACAAAATATGAATAAAACTTGTTTATTTGAAAAGAATGAAAATGAAATTTACTCCCATTCTGTATTATTTTCCTGCATAAGTTGAGATTTAAAGAACAACTCTTCTTGGACAAACACTCTTCTTGCATAAACATTCGGAGGGGAATTTTATAAGAAAAGCAGTTTTTAAAACAAGAAAATAGGAGCCCAAGTGATATATACTTCCTTCTCCCATCACCACATAGTCCTTTTGAGTAAGATCACTTCCTTCTCTTGTTATTCCTCACAAATATCCATCACAATTAGAACTGTCATATCTTTAGGTCATCTCTTCAAGGTGTTCTTTCCCTTCTCTCTATTGTGCTTAAGGAAAATGTCCTTCCTATTGTTTGCAGGCATCTTGAATATCCTCAAGATAATATTAAAATAATTGCTTTTATAAAATTGTTTGTGCTTTTTATCTGGGATACCAAGGTCCATCCATGAACAAAGAAATATGGCTATTAAAGGTTACTTATAAGTTAACACTTTAATGCCCTTCTCTTTCATTTTCAAGACCACTCTGTCAAAGGAGTGATTCTACTGAATATTTAATAGCCAGTGACTTCGGAACCCAAATTCATATTGAGTGGCATTCTCTCATGTACATGAACCCAACATAAAACACACATACATATCCATCACTCATTCATTCTCACACTCAAGCAAGCATACACATACATTTTCTTTCTTTCCAGAACAAGCCAGAATTACAGCTCTTTTTGGTGATTGTTATAATTTTTGGAATGGTTCATAAATTTTCCAAATTCTTTTAAATTTGTAACACTTTTATCTTTTTTTTTCCATTTGTGAACCATTCCATATTGCATCTTTATTGCAAAAGTCAACATGCTTCTTAGAAATTCAGATTGTAATCGATAAAACAAACGTTACATATATGAATTTAAATGTATAAACAGTTAGAAATTCAACAATATCTCCTATTATACTATTACACAAGTTCACAATTTTGTAAAAACTATAATACAGGCATACTATACATCAAGAGGAACCGCTATTCCTTTTCACATGATTTTTTTTTTTTTTTGAAATAATGATCCATCACCACGGACCTCTTTTTTTTCACCCTAACAAGACGTTTTCCAATTTATCACCTTAGCTAGTGACAATGTTTTCTCAATGTTACAGCATGAAGAAATTGAGGGAAATTCTACATTCCCCGGGGTTCCCTCTTAAGCCTGGGCAGCAATCCACTAGTAAACCAAGATGACCGAGCCAGGCTGGCGGTTGTTATTGCTCAACGGCTACTTAGAAAGATGTCATACCCGTTAAAAAGAACAGAATTTGCCTCAGATGGTATATGTTATTTCTGTAAGTGAAGATGCCAAGAAAACAAGTCATAGTTACTCACTTTTAAGAGAAATTCTAACGCTTGGGGATCTCAGTCCTAAAGGAAAAAAATATATACATTTAACTAGTTTATGCTAACCTTAACTTAAATTTTCTAATATTATATTTAACGCATATTTTGAATACATTTTTGAGAGTCAAACATGTTTTAGAAGTCTTAGAAAAGACGTTTATGAAGTATTTTAGGTGTATCGAAAACTGTTTTATATAAAGGGCCTCAAAACTTACTCGAAAAAGTGTCTAGCTATTCTTCACTTTAACATCCTTCTATTTCACCCCCCTCTCCCCCAAGAACTAAAAAGGTCAAACAAATCCTCAACTCTCTCTGTACTGAGAGTGTAATAAGATGTCAATTTTAGGTTAAAAAATCATATGAAAAGGAATCTCATTCTGCTGAATTGTCAGTCTACTGAAAATTTCCTTACAGCTCCATTAATTTACTGTAATTTTCAGTTTCCAAATACAAAAATACAACAATTCTTATTGAAATCTATACGCTGGTAGTTTTAGTACACAAAAAAACCAAACAAATTATTTACAAAATTATACAGTTTAAGAAAAAACTTTGTACAAAAAATATATAAATCCTTTGTTCCCTCTATCATGTTTAAACTGTCAGGACTCAAAATATTCACCACAATGAATCTTTCAAAATATATACCAACTGAGCCACAGACATCAGGAAAATGTCATTAGAGATGACGGAGGAGGAAGAAGCAAGATTGCTTATTCTAGGTACCCCACTGTAATGTTTTCCTTCTTTTATAAGCTTATTTTAGCTTTGTGTTATCAGAAATATAACTATAACCTAGAAAGAGGAAGTCCTTATTATTATGAAGGGAAAATTACATGAAAACTTAAAAATGATCCTGGTTTGACACATCATTCCAAGAAAACATGTAGAAGAGGAAAGATAGTCAGAACATGGGATTTAACTTCTTGTAGCCAAGTAAATCTAGAGTCCTGATGGTTTTAAGTTTCTTAGTGAATAGTTTCTATTTTGAGAAACAGTCTTCACCTCAGGAAACAAAATCCTTGACATAGTGATCACCAAGAACCTTCTGAAGCCAACAGGAGGTTTCAAATTTTCACACCACACGTACTATAAAAACATAGCTGTGCATATCCTTGAAAAAGTAACATCCTATGTACATTAATCATTTTATTTCCCCAGGGGTCAATACAGTGTAGTGTTGCTCCTCTGCTTTTCCATCTAACATTCAGAACACAAGGACATAAATTTACAGATATATTTTACTTAACAGATACTCTATACAGTGTACAGTAAAAATGCACACAGTGAAGGAAACCGTCTACTGAAGGATGCATATGTTCATGGATAGCAACAAGCTACAGAATTATGAAAATATAAGATCTGATCAAAATCAAGTTATGACTCCCATTTATTACTAGCATACCCATCCCCCTACCCCATCCCACCCCCAACCTATCCCCAGTCACCTCACCATCATGGTTTAAATTTAGGGAAAGAATTTCACACACTTTCAAACCCTTCTGCATAACTATTAACTAAAGTGAAGCTTTAAAAAAAAAGAAGAAAAAAAAAAAAAAAAAAGCTGGTGACTCTCTCTCCCCACAAATCCTTCCATTATTCTCATCAAAATATCACTTGTTTATCAAGGTGCTGGTTTAAACTTTTTATTGGGGACTGACTTTTGGTGGCCCAAAAGAATCACTTATCTCAATAATGGGTAAGTCAGGCTGTTAATTAAAAGGCAGGAGAAAGAAAATGGGGACGAGAAAGGGGCAACAGGTGAAAGCCTTTTATACTCTGAGAAAGTTAAAAAAAAGAAAGGAAAAAAAAAGGACCAACTGAACCAGTGCTCAGTAATTTCAAAGCAAACTGAAAATCAGTGGCAGAAGTCCAGGAGAGTTAATATGATGACAGAATGGAAATACCACAGAGCTAGCTACCATTGCCTTATAGCATTGAAGAACAGTTACGATTTACACTAAAATATTACTTACTGCTGCACATTAAATCTCCCCGAAATTCAGATTGAATACAAATTGGGCTCCTCTTCAATAAAATAATTAAATTTACTTTTCTTCCAAGACAACTCTTGAAAGCAAAAGGGTATTTTAATTACAAATATCTCCTACTATCTGACGACCCATCCATAATAGCTAAGAGATAAGAGATTCCAGGCGATTTTGACATTTAATGAAATTTTATCAGATTATAATCCAAAATAATATTTTTGAACACCCTGTCATTTACATCATAATCCAACACCAATAGCAACAAAAACAGGTGGTGTGGAAAAATAAGGCTCTAGAGATTATCCAAGTCATTCCTGTGGATCTTCACAACTGTGTTAAAGTCACTAGGCCTTTGGTGCTTTAATATCATGAACAGTTATGAGATGTATTTAAATAGCAAACTTGCTGTCCTTAAACCTACTGTGTTGAAAATAAAAATAAAAAAAATTTTTTTGGCTCATTGACTTCTTTAAATAATTTTAAAAAGTTGTTCTTCTAAACAATATTCCTAAAAATTGTACAGCTCGCATCAGATTTCATCTTCGCCATGAACGAGACTCATATTCATCTTCATCCTCATCGTCGTCATCATGCAAAAACAAATCTGACGTTTCTGTTTCCTGAAGAAAAGAGAGGGTAAAATCTGCTCAGTGGCACAAGAAAGTTAAGTAAAGTGCTTTTTAGGCCAAAGGACAAACAGACTAGTATACAAAGCCCAGGCTGGATTTACAAGTGACGCAAAGTATCTTTTGGGGCAAAAAAACCCCAAAACATTAAAAAAAAAAAAATTATGTGTATATATATATATATATATATATATATATATATATATATATATTCTTCTCCCCTGCTAATTTTGCTAGTTTAATAGGAGAAGATTTCCATTCTAATATCATCAGAAAAATAAAGTAAATAACATATGAACATTTAGTGGGGGGAGGGGATATCTATGAAACATGTTTTTGATAAAATTAATTTTATTCTATTATCTTAAAAGTGAGGAAAATAAATAACCATTTGAAAGTCTAAACTTTTCCTCTAATATCCGATTATTTGTGAGGGACGAATATAATACCTTCCCTATGACACTGACATTCCAAATCTTACATAAAAATCTAAAATCTTACACAAAGTAAAAGTATCTACAAACATTCCCGAAATACCAAGATTTTTCTTTTCTTTCTTTTTTAAACAAGGGAAATGTTTCTGCTTTTGTTATGTAAAATTACCCACTTGGTCATCTTGATCAGGCATTAATGCTCGCTATCTTTTAAAACCAAAATTACGATGAATGAGGAATAACTTGCAATGCTGCCTAAGTGTCCATTTTAATAAACTAATTAGAAATACAGGAGTAAAAAAGCAATATTAATTCTCATGTTTTAAGAAGCTGGTTAGTACTTGTATTATTTAAGTCCTTGGTTTTGCTATTCTTCCCTCTTATGTCCATCTTCTTTACACTCTCATTTTAACCAATTATACGCAGAAAGAAAATGAGAAACTCAAATCTATTACTTATGGAACTTGAATAAGTGAAAACTAGATCAGATAAAATTTAATTTGTTCACTTAATCCATGTCTTCATTTACCAAAATAAAAACGTCCAGAGCCCCAATAAAGCCAAAATAAATGCAAATTTTAAAAAAAGTAGTCTCTCCTACACCAGAAAATAACCCCCAAAAGAGCTTTTTTATTTCTGCACCTAATCTGATTCTTTAATAAACTTCTAGACTAGTCTTAATTAATTACATGCATGAAAAAACTCAATATTTATTTTTAAATTTATATTACTTACTTTAATGTTAAGAAAAGCATATAACTGGAAAACAATCTAATTCAACTCTTATTTTCAATCGTTAAATTTACCTCCTCCTTGACTTCTTCTTCCTCAGTCTCAGTGGATACAGAAGGCACCTTGGCCTTGTGCCATGATATTTGTAGCCGACGGTCTTTGAATTTTGACCCTTGGTTTGCAGGCTAAAATAGATTTTAGAAGAACACAAAAGTTTGTACTCACATTTACTAATGATTTCTTCAAATTGTGTGCTATTAAAAGTTTAATGACTTGAGGGAAAAAAAATCTGTTAAAATGGATCTACAAATAATCTCCAATGAGAGCTAGAAAAAGTGAAGTTCTTTTTAATTAGAAGACCACATGTCTGGTTTTCCCAGGATAGTCCATGATTAATGTTGATGTCACATAAATTTTAAGATCTGTCTTGGTTTGGAATGATAAATTATATAGTCATTCTACTTAGAAAAGTCATGATGAGGACAACAAATACTGTCTTAATATGATTATTGGCCTTTGGCTTTGATAATCTACATATTTAGAGTAAAACCTTACGAATATAAGTAATTTAAAAATTATCTATTCATCTCATGACATCTCTTATATCCCCATCTATATCTGTTAAAACTACTCCCACTTCTTTTCCTGAAATGCTATATAACAATGACAAATACTCTGCAGCTCATCTATGCATCCCACAAATGTTAAACACCTACTATCCTATCTCAGGGTAAAACTATCTCAGGGTAAAACTATGCAGTTTCAAATGTATTTCTTGTTACTACTGTCTAAACATTTTTTTCCTCCCCAGCAAATTTCAGAGAAACCAAAAGTTTAATTTTAAGGACAAAGCAACAGAGACAAAAGAACAGAGACCCAAAGTTTCATGAAAGTGAAAGCTTAATCATTCCTACAGCTTTCCTATCAACAGATCTGGGCTGTAGAATATCCCCAATTCTTGGTTCAGTCCTAAAATATGTAATAGAAGGGGCTCTTTTAAATTTGGGGTTTCACTCTAGCTTTTCTAGGAAAAATACTGATAAACTTCATGAAGCATTTGCAAAATATTTCCATAGAACACTCAGATCATTGCATGGCAAGAATGTACATTAGGCCAGATGCATACCAGTCAATTACTGTCTCTGTTGATATCACAGCCTGGGATTTAAGGAAAAACTCCTATTATCCCTTGTAGGTGTTAAATGTTTATAACCTGACACCCAACATTTTGACTCATGGGACAAACTAAAATGATATATCAAAATGGCCCTAACCCAAATATACATTTACCATCTTTTCAAAATCAGGTAGTTACTAAGTGAGTGGACGTTAAAAGTTCTCATCACAAGGAAAAAAAAAATTAACTATGTGTGGTGATGGATTTTAACTAAACTTATTTTAGTAATCACAATGCATATGTATACTGAATCATTATGTTGCACATCTTAAAATAATACAATGTTGTATGTCAATTGTATCTCAATAAACCTTGGGAAAAGAAAAAACAGGTAATTTGTGTAACAGACATCCCTTGACCTTACTCTATCCTTTAACATACAGCCCAATTATAGAGATTTTTTCAGTATTTTGTTCATTTCTATATTATTTAAATTCTTTCCAGCTTTATTGAAGTGTAACTGACAAAACTGTAAGATATTTAAAGTGTGCAATGTGATGATTTGCTACACTGTGAAAGGATACCCCATCGAGTTAATTAACACATGCATACCTCACGTATTTATTACCCTTTTGGGAGGGGGGCGGGGGAGGGGGGTTATTAGAACATTTAAGTTCTACTCTCCTACCAAATTTCAATTATATAATACAGTGTTGTCAACTACGGTCACCATGTTATACATTAGGTCCTTAGACTTTGTTATTTGAATTTTTAAGTAAAGTTATATTACTTTTATTAGCAAGAAAAAGCAATATAAAAAATTTTAACCTATATTAACTGGGTTGCTTTCCAAAGAGGGTAGCAGTTCTACCCTCCAAAAGAAATTTTAAGGCATTAGATGTATTGCATATATATTACTTAAGGAAGAAGGAGAAATTTAATTTGTATGCAGTCAGGAACTAAGAATATAAAACTCCCACTACCTAACTTGTAACAAATAAGATTAATAAATAGAATAAAGATGTATTCTAATAATACCAAGTCAGGAACTCTCACACACCACTGGTGGGAATCTAAACTAATAAAACTGATGCAGTTCACTCAACAAGTCCATGTATATCCAACAGAAATGTACACGTATATGAAAAGACATTTAAAACAAAGTTCACAGCAACACTGTTCATAAAAATGAAATGGAAATAATGCAAATATCTATCAACAGGAGAATGGAAAAATAAATTGTGGTATATTTATACAACTGAAAATTATACAGCAATAAAAATAGCAAACTACTGTTACATGTAATAACACAAATGAATCTCACAAATATAATGTTAAGGGAAAAAAAGCAGACACAACAGAATATATACTATGTGGTTCCATATATATAAATTTTCTTAAATAGGCAAAATAATACTATAACATTTAGGAATACATATTTAGGTGATAAAAATACAGTTGATTCTCATTATTTGCAGTGGTCACATAAAGTTCACCCAAGCACTGAATTAGCAAACACTGAACCATTGTTCCTAGGGGAAATAGAGGGTTAGGTTCCTATGAGCCTCTGGTCAAAACATTTTTGTCCACTGATCAATATGTAATCTTGTTTTATGTTTAAAGACATTATTTAATATATACTGTTGATTCATTGACATTGAACTCATGGCCCAAAGCATGACAACTCATGCCTGAACAAGGCTTATCTCTAACACACATCTTCACCATAAGGCACATCACTCCCTTACTGAACACTACACAGCACTTCAGAACTATACTTGGAAGCCATTTTAAACAGTGAAATCACCAATGAAAAGCACAAAAAAATGAGAGAAATATGGCACTAAATAGACTGCAAAAAAGACTTGTTTACAGGATGAGAACTGAGACGAGAAGGCAGAACATCACCTCATTTGACCTCCGTTGTGAACTTGTGCACTGGTCAACTCAAATTTTTCACAGTTCTGCACATGTCTGAAAATGACCACAGAAGCACTTCAGGTATTGATTTTGAGGCTGTAATAAATTTTAGTGGGTAGGTGAATGTGCAATGCAGTATCCATGAATAATGAGAATCAACTGTATAAAGAAAGCAAGGAGGTGATTATAATAAAGTGAGGCTAGACTTTTTCTGAGGAGGAGAGAAGATAGTGACTGGAAGGGGGCAGGAGGAGACTTTTGGGGTGCTGGGAATGTTCTATTTCTTGACCCGAGGGGCAGGTAATATGGTACCTTCTGATAAATCACTTAACTATACATTTTCTTATTGGTATAGTTTGTTTCAATAAACATTTTGAGTATTATCTTCATAATTTCAAGAAAATACCAATTAGCCAAGATATTTATGTTAAAAAAGCAATGTTTAGAATGCACCTCTGTATTTATAAATGATCCCATTTTGGTAAATTTGCTTTTTAATTAATTAATTTATTTATTTTTGGCTGTGTGGGGTCTTCGTTTCTGTGCGAGGGCTTTCTCTAGTTGCGGCAAGCGGGGACCACTCTTCATCGCAGTGCGCGGGCCTTTCACTGTCGCGGCCTCTCTTGTCGCGGGGCACAGGCTCCAGACGCGCAGGCTCAGTAGTTGTGGCTCACGGGCCCAGTTGCTCCATGGCATGTGGGATCTTCCCAGACCAGGGCTCAAACCTGTGTCCCCTGCATTGGCAGGCAGATTCTCAACCACTGCACCACCAGGGAAGCCCCGGTAAAAGTTTTTTGATGAGAGACTTAATATATGTATTCTTATATTTGTAATTTTTTTCTATAAAAATATCCAAGAATAATAACTACCTTGTAAGAGTAGGCCAAGATTAAGAGGTGAGATTTTTACTTTTTATTAACCGAATTTTAACCCTTTGCATGTATTTTTTAATTAAAAATACTTTAAAAAATTTAGGACTTGCCTCATATACCTATCAAAATATCTAATTTTTCTATACACACATATATATTCTCTCACACGCGTATCTATACCATGGCTTAAAATAATGGAATATTGGAGAAAAGTTAGATGTCCATCAATACAGGACTAATTAAATCTAGTACAGTACATCTATACAATAAATCACCATGCAGCCTTTTAAAAACAAAGCAACACCATATGCACAATTAACAGTAATTGCCTATGGGGAGTGGAACTGAATGACTGGAGGCAGAAGGAAATCTTATTTTTCTTTCCTTTTCTTTTTCTTTTGGCCACACCACGCGGCATGTGGGATCTTAGCTTCCTGACCAGGGATCAAACCCGTGCCCCCTGCATTGGAAGCATGGAGTCTTAACCACTGGACCACCAGAGAAGTCCAGGAAATCTTACTTTTCATTGTACATACTTTTCTTTTTGACTATGTATATGTGTGTTGCCCCCCAAAATAAATCAAATATTAACATATATGAATATATGTGTGAATATGAGCAAATCAATTACATATCATCACTAAAAAATTATATGCAGTAATTAAGAAGCATGTAGAACCTTAGAGGTAGTAGCTATGCAGAGAGAAATTCACCTACTCAGCCATTTTCCCAGATCAGAAACTGATGCCAAATCTGTGCCAGTCATGATTCATCAATCCCTGGACTGGCAAAGATGAAAAAACAAAACTTAAGTGCTGTTGAGGATATGGGCAAACAGGTGCTCTCACCCAATGTCACTACAAGTTTAAATTAGCACAACATTCCTGGAGGGTTATCTGGCAAGCTGTACCAAAATTTCAAATACACATATGCATGCCTTCGATCCAGTCATCTTGCTCCTGTGAACTAACCTAGGGCAATGGTTCTCGGCAGGAGACGATAGTATTACTCTAGAGGGCATTTTGGTGGTCACGCTGACTGAAGAGCACTTACTAGTATTTAGTAGGTGAGAGCCAGAGGTGCTAAGGGTCCTGCAATGCACAGGACTGTCCACATAACAAATTATTTCACTCTAAAACTCCAAATCCAGTAAGATGTACATAACATTGTCCATAACAGTGAAAAAACAGGAAACATCCTAACTAGCCATCCTGACTGACACCATGAAGAAAAAGACCTAAGGAAGAAAGCCAACACACTAGGATAGTAGAGGAGAAATATGAACCTGTGTAGCTGTTTCTTAAATAATCAATCCTAAAACCTCCCTACCTCTAGACTTCTTGAAAAAAAAGAAAATAAATGTCCATATTTTCCAAGTTATTTATCTGTTACTTGCAGCTAAATGCATCCTGAGAAGCATTTACTATTTTCATAATCAGGAAGAAAAAAATAAAAAAATAAACTTCCACTCTATTATTACTGAGTAGAACTCTAAACCACACTACCATAGCTCAAAATCTTTGTAGTTAAATGATGCATACTATTGAAAAAATGCCAAAGTACAGTTCAAGTATTCCAAACATTCAGCGTAAATAACTTTCCCTGTTGAAATTAGCTGAACCTCTCTTTACCCAGGAGTGAAGGAAAGAACCCTAAGCTCTCATCCTATCTGTGCCCTTAAGCAAGGCTCTATGACTTAAAATTTTCAGCTTTTATCTAAACTTTAATATTAAAATACTTAAAGGAAATTCTTCATGAAGGTCTTTGATACCCTCCTATCTCTGTCAAATGAAAGATATATAAAAAAGGATTCTTTTTTAAAAAAAAGTTCTTTGGGGACTCACTGATTTTATCTTTAAAATATACAAAATTCTATTTATATATTACATGATATTATTTCCCTTTAAAAAAAAATTTATTTATTTGGTTGCACCGGGTCTTAGTTGCAGCAGACACGCTCCTTATTTGAGGCTCGCCAGCTCCTTAGTTGCAGCAGGTGGGCTCCTTAGTTGTGGCATGCGAGCTCTTAGTTGTGACATGCATGTGGGATCTAGTTCCCTGACCAGGGATCGAACCCGGGCCCCCTGCATTGGGAGCGTGGAGTCCCAACCACTGTGCCACCAGGGAAGTCCCATATTTCCCATTTTTGAACTTAAATATTTAATATGTAAAGTAATACAATAATATATACCAGGGGTCTGCAAACTACAACCTTCAGGCCAAACATGGCCCAGCACCTTGTTTTTGGTGGCCTGTGAGTTATGAATTATTTTTACATCTATAAAAAATTATTAAAAGAAGAAAAGGAAAAAGAAGAAGGAAGAGGAAGAGGGAAGGACAGGTTTAGAGAGAGGAGGAAAAGGAGAAAATGTGACAGAGACTGTAGGAAGTCTGCAAAAGCCTAACATGTTTACTATCTGGTTCTTTACTAGAAAAAGTCTGACTAGTGATATATACTATTAAAATATTTATATATTATTATATATGTTTTATGTTGTTATAGATAACTTACATTGTATATAAACATTCTCTGGATTTTAAATTTGTGTATATAGTTGACCCCTGAACAACATAGGGATTAGGGGTGCTAACCCTCCACATGGTCAAAAATCTTAGTAATAACTTACTGTCAGCCTTATTATTGAAAAAAATCTGTGTACAAGTGGACCAGCACAGTTCAAACCCATGATGCTCAAAGGTCAACAATTTTTAAATTTACTCATATTTTTCATGTACGTACAGCCCAAGATTAATACACATCCTCAAATTTGGTTTTAACATATACAGTATAAAAATGCTGGTGCTTCATCTTAAAAATGAATGTGAAGTTAAAAAGTCCGATTTTAAAAATAAGATATGTTCCTTTGGAAAGCACAGAAAACAGAGAAGAGCCTAGAAGGGATAAAAAAATTAAAACTAACTTGAATTCTCCCACCCAGAACTAACAATTTAAAGCAGTTCCATTCCAAGTTTATGTATACTCTCCTATCCCACCTTTCCTTAACCTAAAAGACAATCCTGAGAATTTTCTTATGGCATTATTCTTTAAAAACATGTTTTTAATAGCAGCAAAGTACTGTTTAGCGTTTAGATAGTTCTCATTTTTACTATTCTAGAGAGTGCTACACTGAGCACACTTACAGTTTGCAGAATCGTTTGCATAATTTCCGTATGATAAATTCTTAAAAGTGGATTAATGCAGGGGTCCTCAACCCCCGGGCCACACAGCAGGAGGTGAGTGGCAGGTGAGCAAGTGAGGCTTCATCTGTATTTACAGCCACTCCCCATTGCTTGCATTGCCACCTGAGCTCTGCCTCCTGTCAGATCAGCAGTGGCATTAGATTCTCATAGGAGCATGAACCCTACTGTGAACTGCGTACGTGAGGGACCTAGGTTGCATGCTCCTTGTGAGAATCTAATGCCTGATAATCTGCAGTGGAGCTGAGGTGGTGATGCTAGCACTGGGGAGAGGCTGCAAATACAGATTATCATTAGCAGAGAGGTTCGACTGCACAGAGACCATAATCAATCAACTGCTTGCAGACTCACATCAAAACCCTATCAGTGAGTGGCATGTGAAAACAAGCTCAGGGCTCCCACTGATTCTGCATTATGGTGAATTGTATAATTATTTCATTATATACTACAATGTAATAATAATAGAAATTAAGTGCACAATAAATGTAATGGGCTTGAATCATCCTGAAACCATTCCCCCCTCCCCTCCGGTCCGTGGAAAAATTGTCTTCCATGAAACCAGCCCCTGGTGCTAAAAAGGTTGGCGACCGCTGGATTAATGAATACAAGAATAAACTGAAGGACTCTAGAATTAGGTCCTCACACTTCAGAACAGCTTCACCAACACCCATCCATCACCTTTTCATACAGATATGGTTCCTTCGTGATCCTTTCACAATCATTAAGGACAGTAAAAGAATACTGAAAATATACATTTTACTTTGCCTTTGTGGGATTATAAAAGACCTTGAAGAAGAGTTACCCTATAGGTTTGCTAAATCTACTTTGAGTAATGTCTTAGGCATATGTATTTCTGTATTTTTTTCAAAGAAAGCATACTATACTGCCCAAGTATCTGTTACTAGTGTAAGTGTGTTTCTAGCACTCAATACTGTCTGATAGCACCCTATCAAAACAAAAAACAAACTACAAAACACCATTGAAACCAATGGTAGTGCCTCATTCTTGAAGTTGCCTTACTGGCCTTGGCTTCGTTTGCTCCTTCCCCAAATGCCTGGACATGCCCCTTTCCGCAAACCAAGTGCCGTATTTCAGACTTAACAAATATATGTATATAAAAATTGGTTATTATTACTCTAGAATGACTCTACTTATAAGAAGGAAAGAGAGCCATTTGAGCATGACTTCTGGATTAAAACTTAAAGATTTACATATAACCCTCAGGGTAGAGCATGCGGCTTCCTACCTAACAAAATTACTTATTTTTTGTAACTAACACTTTCTACAGAGCCAAATTTATAGAAATTCTGTTTTATTTTATTATACATTATTATCTAACGCACGTCACCAGAGCTGGCAGTGGGTCTAAATGCCCATGCCTAAGTTTTGGCAAGGAGATTCGAATGTTATATACTCAACACTGAGAGACAAAAATCAACATTCACCCAGCCTCCAGAAGAACACCCTGCCCATGTACAGTGCTCCTCCATATATTATCTTCTTTACTCCTCAAAGAAGTCACTTAAAGACAATCTCCCACTTTACAAAAAAAGAAAATAACAGTCAGGCTTGTGAAAAAACTGGCTCAAGAGTAAACAGACTGCAGCCCAGGTGGCTCTCAAATCTGGACATCTTATAACAACCCACCATTCTCTAATAGCCAGGGTGAAACAGGATTAATGAGCATCAAACTAATAAGAAACTATGGAGTGAAGTCTTGCTCTTTAAGATTTCTCTCACCATCTTTAACACTTAATAGGACTGAAAATGTTTTCTCTCAAAAAAGTTGTTTGAGGAATAGGCATCCTGGATGTTAACAGTCAATTGTGTATTTTTACCTTGGTCCTGCCACTTACTAACTGCATGACCTTGGGTGACTTTTTTAAGCTTTAGTTTTCCGATCTGTACACATGGGTTTCTACCTGCACTTTATACAGTTATTTAAGGTTACATGAGATCATGTATGAAAATGCTCTAGCACAAATAACACTCAAAACATATTTACTGAATGAATTAATGAGTGGTTAGAAAGAGAATATACTCTGTCTATGTGCAAAATAATAAAAACATTCACCTGTGGCAAATATCTATTTGCATATTTGTCTAAAAGTGAGTGGTCACCACTGTATACAGAATATAACTAAACATGACTCTTCTAACAAATTCTTCCTTTGGATTTCGTCTCCATCCCAGACTATTTTCACTTATTGACTATAAACACCTGGTAAACCATGTAATAAACCCTAAAGCAAAAATCAAATATAGCTTTCGAATAACTTGTTGCTACAAATGCATTTATGTGAAGTATTATGGAATATAGCATGAGCTGCTTCTTGACCTTCAAATATATTAATAGGAATTTGCTAATACCCATGATTTTACAACTTAATTTTCTAATCTATAAAACATTTGACATTTATACAGAAGGCAGCAAGGAAATGCTAAATATAATGCTTTTAGAGTTGGCATTTACTACTTTAAAAACTTACTGAAAAATGCTGAAGTAAGTCATCTTTCTCCTCCTCAATGAATCCCCCAACTGTTAGTGCTTTAGGGCGGTGGTCCACCACCATGTGATTTAGTGAACCCCTTCCTCTTCCTCCACGGCCTCGGCCTCTTCCTCGACCTTGAGAGGACATGGTCTTTCCTCGACCCACAGGTAAAATACCTAATCGTGCAGCCTGAATAACAACAAAAAGCAGAATATAACACATTGTCAGACTAAATCTAGGAAAACTATTTTTTGAGATGTTAAATGTAGTGGGTAACTCCTCTTAAATCTCACCTCAACCTGTAACTGATTGAGTTTTTTCCGTAACTCTGTTGTGTCTTCTCCTGAGGATAGCCTCTTGTGAAGGTCCAGTTCGGTATCTAATAGTTCTTTTTGGGCCTTTAGAAAAATTAAGAGTAAAAATGTATTTTTTAGACAACCTACAAAATCTTGTTCACAATATTACACTTACAGAATGACACACATCTCTTCTGGGTAAATGTGAGAGTACGCAATAAACATGGGTGTTTTAAGGAAAGTAACTTTACAGATGTAATACTGAAAACATGTAGAGAGTATAATGTTATCAGTAGTAACAGTAAACAGTATTACTGCTTAATAAGCAGGCAGTATTACAAATGCTTAAGATGGCCTAAAAATCAGACCTTGACAAATTTATTCCCAGTTCTCAAAGGGCTGCAAATTTATCTAAATCCCACTACAGAGCTGTAGAATAATGATGGAACCATGGTGTCAAAGCAAGTATTCTTCTACAGTAAGGAAACAAATAGAAATGAACAAAATTAGAATTAAATGGATCTAGAACTTCTGATTATTCTTTTCAATAGAAAGCCATATTTTTACCCATACTAAAGTCAATGATATCTTTTGCATATTAAAAGGGATGGTTGCATTACAACATTATTAAAAAATTAGAAAAAAAGCTGCTGAAATAGGAAATGTCTCTTTCCTTGCCATCACTCTAAGCAGTTACATTGTCAGCATGGAGAACAAAAAAATTCAGTTAAAAAACATCTTTGTTCAAACCAGGTATTATCACTTCTTTCAGAGGGAGTGTACAGCACCTACAGAAACATTAAAAAAAAAAAGATACTTATAATTGTCTCACACTAGACTATTAGCTACCTAAGGGTTCCACTGCACTTTTAAAGTGCCAAGCACACCACAGATGTTCAATAACCCTATGCTGAATGAAAAATGCAAATAGATACCTCTGTTTTTGTCTTTACTTTAGATGGTGTGGAGACTGCAGAAGATGTTTTTAACTCATCTTTCAATTGTGAGATCTTTTCTCCAAGCTCTTTTAAAGTCTTCATTATATTCGCTCTCTCTTCTGGTTTCATGTTTTTGTTTTTTTCTAGCTTGGATATTAACATCTATAAAATAAACAGAAAAAAGTAAAACTATGCTTAGTAAATTTTAGTATAAGTAACCTTTAAAACTTTATTGGGGATATCTTTGTAAAATACATTCCATACATCAATTCCAGCATGCAAATAATGAACATTTATCTTACCTTTTGGCATTCTATTTGTTTTTCTAACATTTCTTGCCTCTTTTTCCTCATATCTTGTTGTAGCTTCATTGCTTCCTGTATGAACAGGTAAAGAAAAAATCAGTAATGAATAACTAAGTTTGCCCATGATACATAAGGCTACTACAGTCTCAACTCATTTCTTCTGAGTCATCCCTTATATGAGACAGATTTTCCTCCTAATCAAAAAATAGCTGAAGCCAGAGATGAAACCTTTAATAAACCTATTTTCCCCAACACTTCCAATATAAAAGAGTTTATGTTTGTAACTGTACTTTAATATTTAAAATACTGAACACTAATTAGCTGTATCTATGAGGTTTATTCACTTAAGTGACCTGAATATATATGTAAAGAAAAACAAGAGCTGTTTTCACTTCCCCACGTAATAAGCGAAATCCTTATTTTTGAAGTTTGAAGTCTAAAAATAAAGTCTAAAGTCTAAAAGTGACATGCAGCTATAGGTTAGAAATGATAGCAAAATCTATGGATTTTTTGCCTGGAAAATTTTGCCTCCAACCCCTCTGTTAATTAAATCTCCAATTATACTGAGATAATATATATAAATAACTATTTTATTTGAAAAACTCTATGTGAGTTTAAATCTAAGATGATAATGAAACTCAGAACTGAGTCACATGAATAGTAACTACATAATTGTTACACTTCACGTGAAATATTATCTAACTTACGAAGCCAGAAAGGAATTAAAAGAGAAAATAATGAAATAAAAGTGTTTCTCTCCCTTGCGGGGCGGGGGGCGGTGGTGCAGGGACGGGACACAACAGCTCAGTGTCTTACTTTTACATAGAAAAAGTTCTTTCTTTGTGCTTGATGTAGCCACTGAAAGGCAACTGCAAAACATTTTTTGTTTGCTCATCTTTTTTTCAAGTGTACAATGCATCAAGCAGCAGCTAAATAAATGTTATAATGTAGTTCCATAACAACATGAACAGTTCAGAGGTGTTAATATAATCACTTAAGAATTCAACAGATCCCGGACTTCCCTGGTGGCGCAGTGGTTGAAAATCTGCCTGCCAATGCTGTGGACACGGGTTCGAGCCCTGGTCCGGGAAGATCCCACATACCACAGAGCAACTAAGCCCGTGCGCCACAACTACTGAGCCTGCGCTCTAGAGCCCACGAGCCACAACTACTGATGCCTGCATGCCACAACTACTGAAGTCCGTGTGCCTAGAGCCCACGCTCCACAACAAGACAAGCCACCGTGATGAGAAGCCCACGCACCGCAACGAAGAGTAGCCCCTGCTCGCTGTAACCTGAGAAAGCCCACACACAGCAACGAAGACTCAACACAGCCAAAAATAAATAAATTTATTTAAAAAAAAAAAAAGAATTCAATAGATCCTTTCCTCTTGAAGGAAAGAAGAATTGAGGCTGTTACCTGCTTCTTTTTAAGAACTTCTTGGACATCGTGAGACTTTGATCCTGAACAAAGTTTTGAAGGTGTCTTTAAGTTTGAGGAGGTGTAGATCATTTTTGGATGGCCTGGAGTTGAAAATATCTATGAAACACAAATATAATTAAATTAAATCTTAGCAATACCTTAAAATCATTTTTTAAAAAGACTCCATATATTTTTTTTACATTTAAAAACTTCACTTATAAAACAAGTTCTTTATACATAAACTCAAATTGTCATTCAAATATAAAAACAAAAACTAATTTTAAGCAATAATGTTGTGTTTCTGAATACAATCACTTATCTTTCTTTTCTTTATATTTTTTTTAATTGTGGGAGAAAGAAAACAACTCCTGACATCTAGGAGCTAGACTGCCACTCACAGCTAGGCCTTAGTGTCCCCTTGTTAAACATAAACAATTTCATAGAACATCAACCTCAGATAAGGTCACTCTTGTGCCCTTGGTGGATCAACGCAAAAACAAGATCACTCCATTATCACGACTGAACACACACACACACAAACCATGAATACTATCCAGACCATAAAAATGACTAAACATCTCTCTACCCTGGCCATTATGAGTGACTACAGCTTCTTTACTAATTACAGCTTTAGCGTAACTCTAGTATTCCCTCCTTCTAGGTAAATGTATTAGGAAATCTGATCATAGAATTACTCCTGTTTCCTTTAACCCTCCAACAAATCACCTAACACAGCCAATCCTAAACTAAGCCCTTGCTAACACCCTCTAAATGAGATGTTCCATGGTTTCACTGTGTATACTCCCTCACTGAATAAGAGCTGTTCAACTGTGTGTGTGTTCCTGGAGGTCTTTGGGGTAATGTCATTAAGCTATTTTCCAAATGCCAAATAAGAATGCATGTTTCTAATAATTGCAAACCCTCCTAAGAATTAAGGTACTTTGCAGTCATAATCTTAATATTATATTTAATCAAATGTTATATGAGTTTACAACCAACCATAAGACAAGTAGTTAGCTCACAGATCTAACTTTGCAAGTAAAATGGTGACCATCTTTACTGTGCTTGTTTTGGTATTTAGTTTCCTTTCTGAACAGATGACTCCAGTTAATCTTCCCCTCTTTAAGGCATAGCAGAGCAATATGGTGTACTAACACCTCTCTGGTTCAAGTCTTCCCTAACATACTCCACTCTTTTATTTTTAAATTAACTTTGAATATATGATATAAGGCACACAGGATATAATACTAAGAAATTCATGGAAAATTCAATCACGCAATATATACAAATACAAAACTTATCTCAATCATACAATACTTAAATGTCCTAAAAATTAAGCTACTTTAAATACACAGGAAACTCTCTCAAGTACTGTAGGAACCTGCAGAGATGATGTTCGTGCTGTTATTACTATTTATCAAAATAATGGCACTACCTACAAGTTACTGAGCACTTATTATGTGCGAATAAGCACTTCTCTTTTATGCTTTACCAACATGAAATTTTTTAATCCCCATAGCAACTGAGTTTATTGAAAAGGAAACCAATGCTCGTCAGTTATTTAACACAGCTAGTAAGAGGCAGGTCACGTCAGTCAGGGCTGTGTGACTTCAAAGTCTGAGATTCCTTTTGTTTTTCTATCTTTTAGTATCGAATTTTTGAAACAAACAAAAGTACAAAATTATATATAAAAAACTTGACGTATCCATCAGCAAGCAGAAACAATCATCAATTTACATTATTTTATGTAAAATCATTAACTTACATTATTTTATATAAAATAACCTTGTTTTATTTAAATCCCAACTACATCATCATAACACACACATTATTTTATCTGTAAATAATTCAGTTGTATCTCTAAAGGATAAGGACTCCTTTCTTAAGTAAAACCAAAATACCGTTGTCACACTTAAAAGGTATAACAATTCTTTAATACCATTAAATAGTCACATTTCTAGATTCTATTATAATTTTCTAAACATTTTTTCACATTTAAATTAGGACCTACTAAGGTCCATATAAATGCAATTGGTTATATCTCTTTAAAGTCTCCTTTAATTTCGTTTCCCTCTCTGTATCTTTCTTTTCTTTGCAAATCACTTCTGGAAGAAACCAGGTCATTCATCCTGTAGTATTCACCACAGGATTCTATGGTATCCTTTAACACGTCCCTCTGTCCTCTGAATTTCCTTTAAATTGGTGAGTAGTTCTAGAGCCTTTATGACATTTTTTCATTCTTTGATAGGATGCTAGTAATCTTTGACAAATTCCTCGCTTTCTGGTTTGACAAAGTATTCTAGGCTCATCTGGAACACTGTCAGCCCCAGATCTGGGGATAGCCATTTCTTCAAGGATCCCTGGTTCCTTTTGGAGCTAGGGGAAGGGGCATGTCAAGGTTCATTACCATCAGGCTGGGTCATTGTTTCTAGACCTTTTTGGTGGACAGAATTAAGAAATGTTTTGGAGGTTTTTAAAGTTGTCTAGTTTCTTCTATCCTTGCTGTAACCACCAAGATTTAAATTATATGGGTTACTTTTTTTGTTTTTTTCTATCATAAGCAAGTACCTGTATGTATTCATTGCCCCTACTTTCTTAAATAAACAGCGGCCGATTCTACATTTTTTATCCCATTTTGCTTTTTTTACTTAATGTATCCTGATGATCACCTCATGGTATACATAAAGATATTCGTCATTCCTTTGCAAAGTTACACATATGCTATTGTATGCATGTACTACATTTTAAGTAACCAGTCCCCTACTGATGGACACTGGATTGTTTCCAGTCTTTTGCTATTGAAGAGAGTCTACATTCCCTAGCCTTGCTCATATGTCTTTCCATAGTTTGACTAGTATATCTTTGGCACAGATTCTTAGAGGAGGATTACTGGTTTAGAGTAAATGCATACATAATTTTGCTAGATGCTGCCAAATTTCCTTTCACGGAGGCTGTATACCATTTAGCATTACCGTCAGCATATAAATTTCAGGTCCTTGTGGACATTATCCTGGTTTATTATGTAATTTTAAAAATGGATCTAATTTTTTTTCTATCAGGCTATCCAGTTATCCCAATACCATTTACCAAAGAGTCCATACTTTCCCCGCTGAACTGAGATAATGTATTAGCATATGATAAATTCCTATTTGCAAGTGAGTCTATAATCTCAGTCTTCGATTCTATTCCACTGGTCTGTCTCTTCATGTGCCAGTATCAAATTGTTTGAGTTATACTGACTTTACAGTATTTTTTAATGTCTAGGAGGGCTAACCCCACCTGTTCTTTTTCAGTTTTCCTAGCTCTCTTGGAAAAAAAAAAATCACCATTCTGGAGAGTCATCATATAGATATATTCCCAAAAGGAAACGAAACTACTTAAAAACATATTTCAAAATCTGACTTTTGAATTGACTATGACTGAATCCCCTTCATGATGTCCTTAATTATATTAAAGAAACATTATAAAAGGAATGGATTAATAAAGACATCTATTAATAAATACCTAAAAATTTCAAATTCCTATTTAGCTTTGAATAGGAAAAGAAAATTTAACTAGCAAATTTCTGGCTCAATCATGAAAATTAGGGAAGTTTACCGGACACATTAAGGTTAGCTCTCACAATTATCTTGATTGAGGAAATAAGACATTATAAATCTAGGTGCTAATCAATTTGTTAATTTCTTTGTGTCACTAACAACTTTAAATATATTTAAAGGTCCACAGAAATATATACCTGGCAATCATCTCCAGTACCACCTGACTGATTCAACAAGTGTGCTGCATCACTCTGGTTACCACTTGCATGTCCAAGACGATGTTTCACAGGAACTTTGTTAAGAACATATGCACCCGATGTCTGTGGTTTGCTCATCATCTGCATATACAAAATAAACATATTTATGGTGGAAGTTTTTTTAAATGCCTAGGAATGATACAAATTTAGGACAGTGATTACCCTGGGAAGGAAGATAAGGAAATGCGAAGGAAGGGTGCTTCAATCATCTGTAAGGTTTGATTTTTTTAAGTGAAGAGGTGGATATACAAATAACTGTTAGTATCCATACATTTCTGGATGTTTGAAATTATGCATGCGTATGTGTATATACTCATACAGAAAAAACTTTCTAATAATTTTCTTAGTGTTCCCTTCAATATGTAATGCCTTTTAAGACTTAAAGTTTTTATTTGACAGTAGCTTAGTAACTGTGATATGGCCACCCTAAAAACATAACATAATCTTGGGCTGCATTAAGAGAACAGGGTCTAATGGATCACAGAGGTGATTGTATCACTCTTTCATATACCATTCAGCCAACACCTGGGGGAACATTTACCTTTGGCCCTAACATGAAATGGGGCAGAGACAAAAGAAATGCAGGCTTAACTGCAAATAAACACGATGATAAACGGAGTTAATACTATGTACTGTTAAAGAATACTTTTTTTTTTTCAATCTGAATGCATTTAATCCAAACAAGAGAATGCCTAGGAGGAGACTAACATTATCATCAATATCTGAATGGTTCTAATGCATGGTGGTTTGTTCTTTCCTTTGTTCATCTATTCATTCAAATATGTTTTGAGCGCTGTATGCCAGGCCTTGTTTTAGGCACTAGGGATCAAATGAACACAACAGACAAAATCCCAGTCTCTTGAAGTTCCCACTTCAGTTTTAAAGAGAACAGAATTTTTCTATATGAGAAAAAGTGGGACAAAAGGATTGTTATAAGAGTGACTGATTCTAACACAAAACAAAGAAGCTGTTCTAGATTCAAAGTTGTTTGGTCGTGGATGGCTATCATACTTTAGTGTTGAGAAGAATCACTAAAGGTATTTCTTAAACATGCAGATTTATGGGTCCCATATCTAGAGACTGACTCTGTAGATCTGAGAAGGTAAGACCCAGAAATGTGCACCCAGGTAAGTGATTTTGATGCAACACAGCACTTCTCAACCTTCAAGGTACATAAGAATCACCTGGAAAGCCTGTTAAAATGGATTACTGGGCCCCACCCATAGTGATTCTAATTCAGAAAGTTGAGGTGAAGCCTAAGAAACTGCATGTCTAATAAGCTCCTAGGAGATCAGATGCTGCCGGTCTACAAATCAAACTGAATGGCTCTGATGTAGAAGACCCCAGGACCACAAATTGAGAAACAATGATCTAGAGGATAGGATTAAAGGACCTTTAATTCCCTGTGAACCAGCAGATTACCTTCTGAATACCCCCATGTACCGCTGAGGGAGGAGACTGGGCCACCAGCACTTGCTGCTGATGAAGGTGCTGTGGCAGGTGATGGTGCTGCTGTGACAGGTGACTAAGTGTTTGCTGCTGTTGCAGGAGCAGCTGTGTTGGCGACTGTAGTGCTGGCTGCTCATTATTTTCCCTGTGCCACAGGACTCGAATGAACCGGTTGTTTAGAACTGCTTCAGTGCTGGAAATGGCTTTTCTGGCCTCCTCATTGGTAAGATACTGGATGAGGGCTGCTTCTGGATCTCCCTTAAAAGCAACCTATAAGAAAAAACAACAGCAACAACAACACACATAAATTAATGATTGTAGTTAAGCAAATATTGATAAATTATTGATAAAAAATTCAGAAGTAGAAAACAGCCTGCTGAAATCTATTGTGAATCCTATGTAAATAAAGTTAGCTATCCCTTAAAAGATAACGTGTATTTCAACATTATATATGAAAGAATATTGCATTATTTAATAAATAATCCTAGTAATGTTACATAACCACTTGGGGAAAAGTTGTTAGATTCCTCCCTGGTATCTTACATCCAAATAAACTCCAGAGAGAGAAAACATTTTACAAAAAACAAACAGGGCTTCCCTGGTGGCACAGCGGTTGCGCGTCCGCCTGCCGATGCAGGGGACACGGGTTCGCGCCCCGGTCTGGGAGGATCCCACATGCCGCGGAGCGGCGGGGCCCATGAGCCATGGCCGCTGAGCATGCGCGTCCGGAGCCTGTGCTCCTCAACGGGAGAGGCCACAGCAGAGGGAGGCCCGCATACCACAAAACAACAACAACAACAACAACAACAACAAACAAAAAAACCCAGGGAAAAAAGGTGAATATCTGTATAATCTGAGGCTTTGGAAAGCCTTTTTATGCACACCTATAAAGGTAGGACCCATAAAGACAAACAGCGGATTTGACCAAATAAAATTTTAAACCACTGTCAGTCCAAACCTGCCACAAACAAAATAAATGACAAAACGAAAAAGTAATTTTCATATATACGACAAGCAAAGGTTTGGAAAAGCATTATTATAAATGCCTTCATAAAAAAATGGGCAAAGACAGTGGACACGTAAATCCAAAAGTACTGCAAATGGTCTATATAAATTAGAGTCTACCTAGGAATAAAAACAAAGCAAATTAAAGTACAATTTTTCACTTATGAAACTGGTCTAAAAATTTTTAATGTATCCATATTAGAGTTTTGATGAGGTTCACACATTGCGTTAGGGAGTATCAACTGGCACAACCCTTTTGGAGAACAATTTGGCAGTTCAAATAAAAAGTTTTAAAATTCCCTTTAATTCAGCAATGCATCATAAAAAAATAAAAGGTTTATACAAAAGGAGGCTCACAATAGCATTGTTTTTATAAAAAATAATAAGAACAACATAAATTCCCCCAAATAGAGACTAGTGCTTATATAAATTATGGCCTACTGCTATGGACTGAGTTATGTCCTCCCCAAAGTCATATGTTGAAGCCCTAACCCCCAATGTGACTGTATTTGGAGACAGGGCTTTTAGGAGGTAAATAAGGTTAAGTGAGATCAAAGGGGTGGGGCCCTAATCAGACAGGACTGGTGACCTTATAGGAAGAGCTCTCTCTCTCGTCTCTTCCCTTCCCTCTCCTTCCATCATGTGAGCACACAGCAAGAAGACGGCCGTCTCCAAGCCAGAGAGTCCTTACCAGGAACCAAATTGGCTAGTATTCTGATCTTGGATTCCCCGCAAATAAATTTTTGTTGTTTAAGCCACCCAGTCTATGGTATTTGTTATGGCAACCCAAGCAGACTCATATACTCAGCAGACTCATATACTCATTTACATTAAAAGCTTCCTAATTTTTCTAAATACCATAAAGATTAATGACCTAAGAAAAATTTAAGAGGAAAAAGGTAGTTAGAGATACATAAATCATATTTTGGTTTGATGGCAACACTGAGTGTCAGGGGTAACTGACTGAAATCCCAACTTAAACAGACCTTCTAGTACCCTCATTCACAGCGTAACACCCAACCACAAATTGATAAATTCAAATGTCTAACAAACACACAGCAAAATATAAAAGCTACGATTTATTTGATGTTAGATTATATGTTACAATGTCTAAAATTCTCAAGATTAGAACCATCCTTAACCAATTAATATTTCACAAAATAAAAGCCAGTCAGTAAACAAAATTACAATCTTAGAAGTTACCAAAAATCTCACCTACTTAGTTAGAACACTAAAGCGGTAAAAAAGTCATCTGTCCAGAGATACAACTATGAACAAAAATACAATAACTGGCCCACTGTCTTTCAGGAAGAAGTTGCAGAAAAGAGCCAAATGAATTCAGAGGACAAATTCAGCACAACAACTCCGTCATAAAGTTGGGCATACAGATACACAGTGGAATTTAAAACACATAGCAGAGAAGATCAGACTAATCACTGGCTTGTTTAAGCAAGGTAAGCTGATAGGAATATTTTTGAAGATACATTATACACATGGATTTTGTCACCAACATAGCCACACCTACCTGGATATTAACAATAGTTCCAAATTTGCTGAAGTGTTCATTGAGCTTGGTAATGTTGTTCAATTCCTGAGGGATTTTCTTGACTTCTAATTTGGTGTTTGTATACTGATTCTTTCTCAAGAATCCTGGTTTACTCTGATTGTTATTCCCTTGCCTGAAAGGAATATTAACGGATCTTGGTTAATTCTCCTACATTATGCCTAGGCAAGAGATAATCAGCAAAGAATGTAAGTTTATATTTATTCAAGTATCCTTTGTAAGCACTTAACATTCTTCAGAAATGACTAGGTAATTTTCACATTATCCTTATTATATGGGAACCAAACAGGTAGAGAGAAAGAAAGAAGACTGATGTCTCAATAATTCTAATACTGGGTTAGGCCTAGAAATTAGTACAAATTACTAATATCTATTATCAATATTCTGTTAACTCTTCAATATTTAAGACATACTAATGATGCCTCTGGGAACCTTAGCTTTGAGGCACATAGATTGAAAATTAATGATTAATGACAACTCTTTAATTTTACATATTTACTACTGCAAACAAAAAAACCAGAAACATCAATTAGATGTTACTAATTAGCAAATTATCTTACTTTCCCAGCCAAGGTTTCTTTGCCAGTGGCCCTTCCAAACCACTCATAGCTCTTTTCCGGCTATCTGGTTCAAGAACTACTCTGGTTATGTTGCTATTAATTGAAACAGGAACTGGTGGTTCAGTCTGGATGACAATGTTAGCAGCTGTAGAAAAAGCAAATTAACATTACTGACCATGCGTTGTATTTGGGGAATTTCAAATGATTAAAATTATTTAGTCCAAAAGCTAAAAATCACTGTGAATAGCACCTAACTACTACCATTTCCTTTTCAGAAACGTTTAACAGCAAAAATAAATTATCAATTGCCTCCTTTTTCAAAAATACAATATGCGCGTTTAAAAAGTCCTAGCCAACTCTGATGTAATGACTGATTCAGGCAAGGATCATAAATGGAAGGAAAAAAAAATCAGTGAAAGGGTGTTGGAGAATAAGATATTTATCTGACGTCAAAGTACCACTCCACAAATTATTTACTTTACAATGGAGAGTTCTAAGAATTATGGCAAGTGATCAAACTTATTAGGCCACAAATGGAGTGAAATATTTGTCTCCTTATAGGATTCAACAAGAAGTTCACATGGATAGGATATTACTATGGAATTATGATTTTCTTTTATGTGTGGCAATGATATTGCGCATATATAGCACTGTGTCTTATTCTCAGATGTAAACTAAAGAATCTTAAAGTGTCACAATCTCCAAAATTTACTTTCAAGTGATTCAAGAAAACAATGTGAAGGGAGGGGGAGGAAGAGGAGGAAGGCAGAGAGAAGAGTGCACACAAGTGAGCATTCATGCCCAAAGCTGACAAAATGTTAACAACTGGTGAATCTAAGTGAAAGTATTCAGGTGTTTATTGCACTTTTGATTTTTTTGTAGGTTTAAAATTATTCAAACCTAAACATTGAAAGGAAAATTCAAAGCCAATGTTATAAATTAACACATTCCATTCACAACAGTTAAGACTAAAATACTATAAGACACTGACCTTACGATAGGTTACCTGTCAGTGGAAAGAGGTGTATTGAACAAAAAAGCAAATACCAACGCAAAACTGCACATGTTATATTCTGAGTATTCTCCATAACTTTAGCAACTCCACCAAAAGTAAAATCAGCAGCAAATAATGACTGTGGGGCTGAAAATATGATCTTCCCACTAATTTCAGGTAATTTGGTAACACTATATGCATTACAGCACAGAAGGTAAGAGTATATTCTTTGCAATTAGATAAACCTTGGTTCAAATGCTAGTTCTGTCATGTATAGCAGGGGTCCCCAATCCCCGGGCCAAAGACCAGTAGCGGTCCACACAGCAGGAGGTGAGCGGTGGGCTAGCGAGCTTCCCCATCGCTCGCGTTACCACCGGAACTATCCCCACCACCCGCCGCTGCGCTGTCCGTCTGTGGAAGAATTGTCTTCCAAGAAAACTGTCTCTGGTGCCAAAAAGGCTGGAGACTGCTGATGTATAGAATAGAATAGAACAGAAAAGAATTAATAATGGGCGAGTTCTTTAACCTCTCTTCGCCTCAGTGTCTATCTATAAAAAAGAGAATAGTGGCTGCCAGTGCGGCCCGCGGACCTGCAGGCGGCGACAAGTGCGCGGCGCGGTCCAATACCTGTTTGTTGGGAAAGATGTGTTTGATGTTTACATACACAACTTGAAAAATCAGAAGATGGAAGGCTGATTTATACTGGGAATCTGGCCCGAAAAGTATTTAAGAAAAGAAAAAAGGCTTAAAATACTACATGAGAAAGATGACTTCTCAAGGGCATGATTTGGAGTGGGACCAAGATGTAGAAAAGGATCAGCATCTGTAGGATACCATAATGATTCATCACTGAAATAAGTCCGCAGAAACAGCTCAGGCCAAGGCCCTGCCACATGGCATGTGAGATCTTAGTTCCCCAACCAGCGATCAAACCCGGCCCCCGACAGCAGAAGCACGGAATCCTGACCACTGGATTGCCAAGGAATTCCCTCTTTCACTTTGTTCCCCCCCCACCCCCCAACCCTTGCAAATCATCTGTTGAAGAAACTGAGTTTTTTGTCCTATATATGTTTTCATGGTCTAGATTTTCTGATTATAACCCCAAGGTGAGGTTTAACATGTTTGTCTGTCTACTGTATTTGCTATGAATTGAGGCTTCATCCAAAAGAAAAAAAACAGAAAAAAGAATAAAAATAGTACCTCATTTAAGTTGTTGGTAAGGAATATTAGAGATAATATATTTAAAAGAATTTGGTTTAATCTTGACACAAAACTGTTAACTGGTAATGGCAATAATGTCATTAATGGCAGTAAAGAAGAGTTAATAAAATCAGGATAAGAAAGAAGGTAAGAACAGGAAAATGTCCACCATATAATTAAATCAGGAAAATATCCTCAGGATGGCACATGGCCAGTCATTCAAATTGAAATTAAATACGGGAAATCTAACTATAATAATAAGTAAGAAACTGGAATCTCATCAAACTCTTTAACCAAACTTTTTTTTGAGCAGAGGTGAAAGGATGGTATCAACCCATATTAAAGGCAATGCTTGCATTTAATCTTTTAAGATTTGTGGCTATGCTTTATAAAGGTCCTAACATATGGTTATGATCACAAATAATAAAAATGGTCAAAGGATAATTTTATCATAGTGTTTAAAATTCTCAATGTTATTAGTGTGAAGCACAGCTCTTAAAACACAAAGTAGGCCATTAAATGATTAGTTCTTTGAGGGTGAGGGATCATGTCGTCTTTCTATATCTAACATCTAGCATAGTGCCTAAAGTCCTACAAAAAGAGCAATTAATTAACACTAGTATTATTTTTATTTAAAAATAAATATAAGCAGAATATATTTATTTTTATTTTATTTATAGCTTTAAAGTAAAATTTGGAGATATTCAAAAACATTTATTTGAGATCATTACACAGCACCCTTTAAAGAGAGACTGTTGAAAGTATTTTTAGACCTTAGTGAGGTCAGAAATGCTATGCCCAAATGACATTTAGCATGAGAAAAAGTTAAATGCATTCTTACCTCTTGGATTTGCATCCATATCTCCAGAGGTTAGGCCAATCAGGTTTGGGCGCTGTGTCTGTGTTCTTGAAAAAAACTGCCTATACTGAGATCTACCAGAACTGGTAATACTAGGAGCTTCTGGATTATAACCATCTGGTTCATAGGTATCTGAGGGAAAACAAAACAACAAAACATGTAACAAATAACAGTAGTTAAATAATTTCCTATTATAAAATAACCACAAAAATGAATTTTCTTCAACAAATATATCAACCCATATATATTTCTCTCTTTGAATTATAGTATATAGATAAACCTATTGGAAGTCAAAGAAACAAAAATGTTGCAGTCACAAAACACAGACACGCAAATCCATTCTGAATTACTGATATATTTCTGGATTCGTTTACCTAGTCATTTTTGTCCTCTATATTAATCACCTAATGCAAACTTAAACGCACATTTTTAAGAGAAATTTTCACATACATGAACGCCATATACAAATGACTGGCTGAGTTTCCTCTGTTATCACGTCTCACCTAAATTCTCGGTATTCTTTTAATTGGGGGAAAAAAACCAATCTATTAATTTGGTTATCTGCTTTTCTTTCTTTTTTTTTTTTTTGGCCGCACTGCACAATATGTGGGATCCTGGTTCCCCAACCAGGGATCAAACCCACGCCCCCTGCATTGGAAGCACAGAGTCTTAACCACTGGACCACCAAGGAAGTGCCTGGTTATGTGTACTTTAAACTGGAGAGAAAAGAGCCAATTTCATATGTAAAACATATCTCAAATGTTTTATTTCAAACAGCTAAATAAGATACATTTTATATTTATAAATGTAATTATTATTTTACTACCACCTGCTTCATCAGTGCCACTTTTATCATGTTCTGTGTTTTCTCTACAACTAAAAATTTAATTTTTTTTTTTTTTTTTTTTTTGGCCACATTGTGCGTGGCATGCGGGATCCTAGTTCCCCAACCAGGGATGGAACTCACGCCCCCTGGAAGCACGGAGTCTTAACCGCTGGACTGCCAGGGAAGTCCCTAAAAATTTAATTTTTAAAATTCTTATGCTAAATAAATATCTTGTTAGGGTTTAAAAAAATTTCTGAATGTGTTTATCTCCAAAATATCCTTTTCATCCTACATAAAATGAAAGAAGGTTAAGATAGAGTGAAGATGCTGATTCTCACGGTTGTGATTTATCAATATAAATCCTTGCATCTTTTTTTCTTAGTGGAAAAACTCCTTTGTTGCTCGTATTAGGTTTCAGCTACAAGATAAGGTACATTCAGATCTTTATTACTAGCCAATTAGTTCTATAATTCAGAGTATAAGATCAGCAAATTATGATTTAAAAGTTTTCAGTTACCACTTGGTACTGTTGACAGAAAAATCTATATTAAGGCTGCAGAAAGTTTTAAAGAAGTTACATAATCAAATAGCCTCGATCTGATAATTCCTGGGAATACACAGAACCCTAAGAAACTTGAAAGTCCTTTAATCATGATGAACTGAGATCTAAATGAAAAGTGAGAAATGTTAAAAACCTCATGAGACACCCTCAAAATACTCCATAGATCTTTAAAATGTACATGTCAATAGGAGGGAAGAGGTTTCAAGAAATCACATTATACACAGCCATTCCATACAACAAGGGACAGACAGGAAAAAGACATTTTCATCCATGATCAGGAAGAAACCAGTTTTTGTTTTGTTTTAAAGAAAAATTAACCTAGTTTTCTTGTAACATGTAACTGATTAGAAACCATTCAAGTAGATACTCTCTTCCTATCTATCGGATTAGAAACTAGTTCAAGGAACTAGCATGACCTTAGTTACAGAGGCACGGAAAGTAAATACAAAGGACACCAGAGATGACAGACACACAGGAGACCTAATCATCTAGGAGCCACTAGGGACAAACCAAAAAGCAGAGAAATAGAAAATAAAACTACCTAGGAGTTTTAATGGGAATCTGTGAGAGCAGATCAGGATACCAGAGCACCTCTTAGGTTGGCCAGTTTATGGTACAAAAGATCAGAGGTGGATGGCCATCTGTAGCAAAGCTTACCTGGGACCAGAGGGGTGGGGCTGGAGACTGAGGTATGGTACCCAATGGAGGATCCCATGAGGTTTCGAGGTGGCACCAAACGAGCTGCCAACAGAGGAGGCGGTGTCCCCAACTGAAGTCGCTCAGATGCAGCAGCACCATGTTCACGAGAGTACATGGGCTGTCCTACAGAGGAAAGAATAGGAGGGCAGCTGGGATTGAGAGTCACAAGCTTCTCGTAAGCAATGATCTACTTCCTGAGACTTGAGCCAAGAACAGAGAAAGTATACCAATGGGAACTGTACTCAAGAAAGATGTTACTAAGATTCTTTCTAACTCAAGAAATAGACATGCAACTGGTTAGGATGCATTGAGGTACAAAGAGTAAGAATTAGATAGTGTGACTGCAAAACGTCCATTTTTTATAATCTTAAATGGAATAGTTACGTGCTGATTTACCCAAAACTGAACAATCAACCATATCAAGTTATTAGACAACAGAATCTTGAGCTATTATTCACGTAGAGTTTTGTATCCAATGAGACATGTGGCTATGAACGTTGTCATACCCATTTAAAAAAAATAAAAACACTCCTCCCAAACTCATATAATTTCAGGTATGCACAAACTATACTCCCACATCTGAGAACAGAAAAAAGAAAAATAATAAAGGAACTTAAAAAGAAAAATAAACACCACAAGCATACCCTCAGAGAAATATTCAAAAGAAAAAATTAAACAAGACAGTGAAAATTTGTTATCCTACGAGCAGGTGGATAACAAACACAGAGAAAGAAAAAAAGGAAAAAATCCCAGGTGAACAGACTAGCCACTGTACACATGAAATTACCTCAGATATTAAGGACCACTTTTGGAAAGAAAGCACATTTAGAATCTATATTTATAGCTGCAAGAAATATCAGAAACAATGAAGCCAAATTTTGTAGAACAAGATTAAAAAAGACAAGGTATCAAGGAGCAAAACCCCCCTTTGGTTGGTTATTTAATAGTATCTTTTTCACTGACTACCTCGTATGAGACCTATTTTTAAGATTTACTCCATATTTTATATCTAAAGTCAGACAGATATTCACTATGTGACACAAAACAAAGTGAATTTAGAATTTTTTTACACCTGATGAAATGTCCTTATAAAGTGAACAATCCAGAAGATTTTTAATACACCTTGATAAGACAAGTCACAAAGCACCACTTGATTTCACAGTAAATGTAGAGAAGAAATAGATGTGCTAAACTTTACTACCCTTCTCTTCCTATATATGGAGCAGAGGAGGTGACACATCATACTGTATAAGCAGACCACATAACTGGGGGCTTAGCACCAATCCTTTCAAAACTGAAAAAAGGATCAATCATTACATTGCAAAAACAATTTAACATATCCTCAATGATCTGAAAATAGTTTTAAGCATGACCTACTGCAGAGAATTCCTTGCAGAATGCAATAGTGAGCTAAAGAGAAAAATGGGAAGTACAATCTCAGTCCATATGACTAGTTTAAATTTATGATACAGCACTCAATGTACCATGTGTATTTAATTAATAACTGTCTCAAAGTAAATTAGAAACTAAAAGGCTACTTTGTACAATGTCTTTTTAAAACGAGTGACAAAGAACACGCATTCAGACACTTCAGAAAGATGGCTGTTTATTCAAATGAGGCCTGATTTTCTTTAACAACATCTATTCAGGTCTCTAAATACTATTTCAAAAAGCAACAGTTCCTCAGATAAAAGGCTGATTCTAGGACTGGTTAGAAAACTTCTAAGATGAGCCTGGTACACCTTAGTACACCCTGTCCCTCCAAAAGCAAGATGGCTACCAAACACTAACATGTCAAAAACAAAACAAAGCAATCTGCAGAAACAACATGAAGAGGCTCCCCATGGTCAAAAACTAGACAATTTGGGGCTTCCCTGGCGGCGCAGTGGTTGAGAGTCCACCTGCCGATGCAGGGGACGTGGGTTTGTGTCCCGGTCCGGGAAGATCCCACGTGCCGCGGAGCGGCTGGGCCCGTGAGTCATGGACGCTGAGCCTGCGCGTCCGGAGCCTGTGCTCGTCAACGGGAGAGGCCACAACAGTGAGAGGCCCACGTACCACAAAAAGAAAAAAACAACAAACTAGACAATTTGAACATCAAAAAGGGCCATAATGGGGTGAAACATACCAAACATTAGAAATCCATGAGTTCATAATGATACTTAAAAAAAATACAGCAGTCCCTTTGGAAGATACTAGGAAACAAACTCATTTTCTGAAAAGTGATAAATGAAAGGACACAAGCATTTATTCTGTCTGTCCTGTAAAAAGTGAATTTCAGGTTAAAGAAGTGGTTAACTCCCAAGTTTTACTTTGTAGAATGCCAACCAATAAATGTAGAAGAAATCATAGAATTAAAGTATCACACTTTTATAACCCCAAATGAAACAAGAGATCTAGGCAGGGATCACAAATAACCACGTGCAACTTTTTAAACGGATGCATCAGGATGAAAACACCTGTACACAGTGATCAATATTTGTAACACAGAAAGGAGACAACTTGGTATTATGTACATGATGATATACTGCAGTAGGAAGTACAAAACCCCAATCAATAAAATATTCATGCAAAATAAGGGGGGAAAAAAAAAAGCAAATGTGACCCTAATTAAGTCTCTAGATCTAAACCTCTAATTTACAGGAAATACAGAGGATAGAGGAATGTGTTAAATAACACCAGGGGATGCAACGTGCCAAGTCCAGATTGTGGAAAAATTCTTCAGGACAAATGATCTGTTCCTTCAACAAATAAATGTCAAGGAGAAAAAAAAGAGGTAGGAGAAATTGTTATAGATTTAAAGACTTAAAAAAAAAATTAAAAATAAAGACTTAAAAACATATTAACTAAATGTAATATGTAACCTTATTTGGATCCAGCTTCAAATGAACCAGCTATAAAGGAACATCTATGATACAACTGGGAAAAATGAACACTGGTTGGATATTTGATAATAATACCTGTTATAAATATCTTGGGATTGTGATAAAGTATAGTAATTGTGTGCATGTGTGCTTATCCCTTATCTTTTAGAGATATATAATGAAGATTTTACAGATTAAATGTTATGTTTGGGACTTGTTCTAAAATAATCAAGTCAGGAGTGAGTTACAGATAAAGCAAGATTAACCGTATGTTGATACATGTTGAAGCCACTAAATGAGTAATGACAATTAACGACACTATTTGCTCTCCTCGTGTATTTGAAATTTTCCATAATAAAATTTTTTAAAAAATCAAATTGGTTACAATAATGGTGAAGATAAGCCAGTCACAATTTAGCTTCATTCAATTTAGTTTTTTAAAAATTTTTATTGAGATATATTTGATTTACAATGTTGTGCTAATTTCAGATGTACAGCAAAGTGATTCAGTTAAACATATATATGTATGTATATATATATTCTTTTTTAGATTCTTTTCCATTATAAGTTATTACAAGATATTAAGTATACTTCACAGATTCATTCAATTTAGTTTTGATCAGTGTAGAGTGACTAAATAATTCCAACTGCACACATCCTAAGTTCATACTCCTATCTTGAGTCATTCATATATCTTACATGCCCGACAGCAACATTTTCACATTAATGTTAACTCTAGTCAGTTGAAGACAGTCTATTCAAACTAAAATTTTAGCTACTCTGTAATTTTCCTGATTTTGTCTTTAAGAGTATTCACAAGAAAAAAAAATCCTGTTTTTTAAAATAATAAATTTATTTATTTTTGGCTGTGTTGGGTCTTCATTTTGCTCGCGGGCTTTCTCTAGCTGCAGCGAGCGGGGGCTACTCTTCGTTGCAGTGCACGGGCTTCTCATTGCGGTGGCTTCTCTTGTTACAGAGCACAGACTCTAGGCGTGCAGGTTTCAGTAGTTGTGGCACGCGGGCTCAGTAGTTGTGGCACACGGGCTTAGCTGCTCCGTGGCATGTGGGATCTTCCTGGACCAGGGATCGAACCCGTGTGCCCAGCACTGAAGGTGATTCTTAACCACTGCACCACCAGGGACGTCCCCCTGAGTTTTAAACTAAAAGCTCAATCAGGAAAAATAAAAAAGCTATACCTTCCAATTATTGGCCATGTTTATCATGTGTCTTCTCTATTAGAATACAAGGTCCCTGGCACACTTTCTAAAGGTCAGGGCCTAAACGGTGCCTGGCACATAGTAGGATTCAATACTTAAAGAAGGGATGAAAGTTTATTTACTAGAAGTATCCCAATGACAATTATGTATTTCTTTGGATAATTACCTTTATTTGATATTCATTAGACATTATTTGAAATGGGCAATATGACAACTAATGCAACACAAATCCAAGTAACACACAAGGGAAGAGAAACTCTAGACAATATACGATGACTCTACTGGAGAATGACTTTTCTAGACATCAAAATCAACGATTGTGCACAGAAAAATGTTATGTATTCCACAGAATTAAATGAGGAATCTCCCGTTTAAGAATATAATATTTTAATAATTTTACATAGTTAATAACAGGAAATGTATTTCCTGAAAGATAAAAGTATTTTATGTAAATTCACTTGAAGATTGACAACTGCCTTCAACCTAAGAATCAGTCTCTAAAATCTAGGATGTTATATTTTACTATTATTCTTTCACATACCCAGTACAACGAGCTTAGCAGTTACAAAATATTTATACTACTACTTCTTCAAAGAAGCAGAATAAACAGGTCAAATTTAAGGCAGAAAAGGGAGTATACTTTAAAATGGTCCTGTGCTGTGCAGGGGGTGGGGGGGGACCCACAAAACCCAAGACCCCAAAACTATACACTGAATTGGTGACTTCAAATTTGGGTAAAATGTTTAAGTACTTCAAAGGAAATAGTTGACTTTAATAGGTGTTTTTCCATACAATTCCAAATACGTTTCATTATTTAAGTCCTTTTCAGAGTATTTGGGACATCTTAACTCCACAAAAACCAAATTTCAGAGCTTTTTCTAAATTATAACCATTTCTGACATTAAGTTTTAAATAGCATTACCAGGAGCCCCATGTATCCAACCCAGTTTTCCAGTTGGGTAATTCTTTTTCTTCTTTTAACATTCAATTGACCTCTTCAAAAATGAGTGATAATTACAGACTAATTGAAGGTTTTATTTTGGGTAGAATTAGTTCCTTTGTTACCTGTATTTCTGAGGCACTCTGTTCATTTACTTTTAACAGCAAAATACACTGTGATTGATTTTTGTGGTTTTGTAATTTTTAACATATTTCTTTCCCACTATTAGATTTTTAGCTTCTTAGGAGAAAAATCATCTTATTCATCTGTATATTCCCAGTACCTAGCATTGAGTAGACTCCTATTCTTACCTCCAAAAATCCAGATTTCATTTTTCTATGTTTATTTGGGTCCCTATTGACATAATTTTCACAACTAAATACCATTTGATATGCTGTTCTTCACTTACACACATTTTCTATGCTGTGAATTTTAACGATAGTTTCAATAACCAAAAAAATCTGTAACTTAAACTTTCCCAACTTGTAAAACTTTAAGGATAGCTTAAGTTCTCTATTACATTGCAAATATACGTATAGCTTTTTTACTTCATTTGAACTGAAGCAAGTTCTAATTTTCTTGAAATTATAAACTATAGAGCTTAAAAAGTAAACCTGAACAATTTGAAGAATTCAACTTACCTGTCTCAAAGGTGATTTTTTAAAAAAAGCTGTTTTAAAATCAACTGAATAGAAAGATACAAAAAATTTATAAATAACAAACTACACTCACCAAAAAAATTTTTTTATGTTTAGATTATCAGGAACTATCTCCTAGGTTTTCAAATTTCTCTCTAAATTTTGGAATCACATTTTAACTTTTAAGAAGGAAGAAAGCAGTTTGCATAGTAGAGTTTTAAACTTCCCAATACTGAATATTCTATAAGTTTCAAAATGTTCAGTTGCCCACCAACTAAATCTCTTTATAAACAATGACACAGCATATAAGACTATCTACTAAAGCACTTATTCACAAATGCCAATAGGAAGCTATTGCCCTTTATTGGTCTGAAACAAAAATGGGAAAAAAATGTGATATTTCATAAAGCCAAATTTAAAAGGACTGTCGTTTATTCTGACAGTCCTTTGGTATAAAAATGTATACATAAAAATGTATATTTGGTATAAAAATGTATTTTTAAAATCAAAATATTAGATGTCTTCATATGCAGTCCTTAACACAGCAAAATAAGAAGCTGCTAACTGTATTGGTCCCCAAAATTTTCTTAGAAATGTTATCAGCCTCTGAAAAATAGAAACTTGAAACTTCAGTTCTAAAAGGACTTTACTGATATACCAAAAATAGTCTGGCTTTAAAAAATAACAGAAAAATCATCTTCAAACATGAAGTCAGACATTTTGTTCATCTTGGCTCCCTAGGATGTACCACAATGCCTGGCACATAGCAGGCACTCAATAAATATTTGCTGAATTAATGAATATTAGGCTAAGTCATTGAAATAAATGGTAACTGCCAGATATTTTTTCATTAAAATCAAAATGGAATTTTTGTCATACTGAGTGAAGTCAGATGAAAAAGACAAATATCATATATCACTTATATGTGGAATCTAAAAAAATGGTACAAATGAATGTATTTACAAAACAGAAACAGACTCACAGATGTAGAAAACAAACCTGTGGTTACCAGCGGGGAAAGGGGTGAGGGGTGGGGAGGGATGAAGTGGGAGATTGGAATTGACATATACACAGTACTATATATAAAACAGATGACTAATAAGGACCTACTGTATAGCACAGGGAACTCTACCCAATACTCTGTAATGACCTATATGGGAAAAGAATCTAAAAGAGAGTAGATATATATATATGTATAACTGATTCACTTTGCTGTACACCTGAACTAACACAACACTGTAAATCAACTATACTCCAATAAAAATTAAAAAAGAAAAAAAAAAGCTGGACTTCGGGGCACAAAATTTGATATACATTTCCCCATAACTTATCTGAAATAGAAAATAAAAATCTCATGCTGGGGGAAAAAAAAAAGCAACTTTTATAGAGTGAGTCACAATGTTAAATTTAACAATATTAAAATAAATGGTAATTGCCAGATTTTTTAGAAATTAAAAACAAAATGGAATTTTTATTGTGAGTCACAATGTTAAATTTAACAATATGAAAATGTGTCATCTGCAAAAGACTCTCAGATAAACAAAAGGCATTAAGAAGTAATGTTAAGAGCTGATTCAGGGGGGAATAGATGAAACAAGATTGATCAACATCAAACATGTTGAAGCTGGGTGATGGGAATGTGGCAGTTTATTATACTACCTTCTTTATTTTTATATATGTCTGAAATTTCCCATAATTAAAAAAATGAGAGAAGCAGTAAAACAAATAAGCACTGCAACAAGACACTATAGTAATTAGAAGACGGTGAGATAATAAAAGTGAAACAGTATGGACAATTACTTAACTATCAGATGTGCTTTCTGTTCTGAAGAAGAACAGCTGAATATAAGATTTACATAAATGAAAAGAAATCAAATAGTAGGCCTACGTACAATTATATGTCATTACGTAATAAATGCTTTTTGGTACTGTAGGAGTTCAGAACAGAGCAATAATGTTCCCCAGATACTTAGAAGATCTGGGTCTTACAAAAACAGGAGAGAGAGTACATTACTAAGAACGAAGACAGGAAAACAAAGTTGAGTCATGACAGGGGCACAGACGGTTATAATTGGCCCGACCACAGAAAATACACATGGGGGAATAGTGAAAACAGACTACCAAGAAGTGAGGAATAGATTATAGAAAGAGAAGCCATAGAAAGGGGTTCATCTATGGTTTAGGAGGAAATAATGGCCACTGAAGAGTTCTCATAAGGAACTGTCATGACTGGTTTTCTTAGGCAAACTAGCTTAGCAGCATTATGTGGTGTGACATCGGGGGAAGATGGGGTGAAATGTAATGGAGTCAAGAAGATTGTAGCAATAATCCAAAATGTGAAGTGATTCAAGCATGGATGAGGGCAGAAGCCACAGCAGGAATAGAGAGAAAGGGATGCTTCAAAGAAAAAGAGGAAGAATTTTTCGATTAACTATATATAAAAAAGCAAAGCAATGAGTCAGTCATGTCAGGGTTTCAATTCTAGGTGATACGGTGGGTGTTATTTCCATTAACAAAGGAAGACAGGCATTGTGGAGGTAGTAGAGACTCAAGGGAAGATAACAGGTTTGATTTCAGAGAGGCTGAAATTTATGGAGACAATGATAACTACAAAATTATAATAACTATTCCTTACGTGTAACTTGTTAGGTGTCAGATACTATTCTAGATGCTTCATAGGTATTAATCCATTTCTTCCCCAAAACAACCTTAATGAGGTAATGTTATTATTATTTCTATTCTACAAAAGAGGAAATTATGATACAAAGAGGTTAAATAACTTGCCTAAGGTCACAATGACATAAATGATGGAAGCAGAATTTGAACCTGGGCTTAATTACTTTTCTAAGTTGCCTCTCCAGGTCATGACAGAGATGAAGAAATGGTTATGATAAACACAGTTACAAAAAAAGATGAATTTATCTATAAAGTTACCTAACTCTGTAAAGAAAATCTCACGGTCTGACATTTTAAACAACCAACTACCTTATTTTTATGTTTTTGAAGAAAATTCTTTTTAAGGCTTAGTCTACTAAAACCAACACCAACAACAAAAAAAACACTTAAGAAATAAAAGAGAATTAGGATCCAAGAAAAACATATTATTACAGTTAAACATAAATGTTACAAAACAACCTAACCACTAAATATTACAGTTTAAATGATGCTATCTTCACTTCAACATTACAAGTTAAATAATTAGGTATATTTTATCGGACCTTTTGTATACTCTTAGGAGATAAGCCTTATGTTTTGGAAATTCAATCAGAGGAACAATTTTTGAACAGAAGCTTCAAAATAAAATTCCTTTAGTGGAGGAATGTTGCTACTCTACAGCAGAGTAGACTTCTCCAATACAGAAGGCCTTGCCCTTCTCTCCCATTATCACACAAAATTAAAATAGTTATATATCATAACCACACAGTAAACTGCCCTGTAAACACAAATAAAATTTTTATATAGCACAGTCCATAAAAATAGAAATTAATTGTATTTTTTTTAAGTGTAAGACTGTTCTGAGAAAACTTGGCTTTTTATACCCTAGCAATTTTAAATCAAACATATACTTACGTTCTGACACTGTATAAAGGAGGTTCTGGGGTAAAGGAGGAGGTAGTCTTGCTCCCACTGGTGCAAGATTGGGCACTGCACTTGTCCCAGGCTGGTCACGGTTGTTTATCAAGCTTGACTGTGTTATAGGTGGTCCTACAGACAACCAAAAGTGAAAGGTAGAGCATTAATGTTTCCTAGCTAATAAAAATACTCACTACACCAAGTATTAATTTGGATATTCACACTTAAAATACCTACTTTGGCTTAGAACAGAATTAAGGAATTTGATATGTGCAGGCTTAAGCACTGGGTACATAATTAATTTAAATGACATTTTAGTTCTGTAACAGACAAAACTAATCTAGGGTGGAAAAATGGCAGAACTGGTTGCATTTGGAGGGGGAGTACAAAATGGCTACCAAGGGACCTGAACAAACTTTCTGGGGTGATAGAGTTCTACAGAACTCTCAAGTTAATGATAAACATGTTTAAGTGTACCGATGTTACAACGTACTGTGAAATGCATCAAAACTAAAAATGGAGAGATCACATGTGATAATACAAATATAGTAAAATGTTAATTGTAGAACCTAGATGGTATTTGTTTCCTTGAAAGTTTTCATAGCAAAATGTTGTGGGGAAATGACATTCTTAGATTTAACTTTTAAACAGATATATTCCCAAAATGAAGTTAAGATCTTTTATTGTGAGAATTCCTATAAATCAAAGATGCCTTTTAATCTGGGAAATAAAATCTCACCTTGAGCTTCATAATTATACCATTCATGTGACAATATTAAGTACTAACAAACACTGTTAAAATAACCATATTGCTATTGACCGAATCTATGCATTAAATGTCTCCGAATCTTTATCAACTTTAATGAAATGTGTTCTATAAAGAATATTACTGCAGGAAAGCTATGTGATGGGTACATGGAATCATGTTAAACTATTTTTGCAACTTCTCGTGAGTCTGCAATAATTTTAAAAATTAAGATTAAAAAAAAAAACCCAAAATTGAAAAAGTATAACTTAAATAAATTGAATGGCAACCATTTTTTAAAATAATTTGCCAACTCTTAAAACATTATATGTCTTTGGGTAGATATTTTATGTCTTTGTACACATGTAAACTGACTGCCCAGAATTTTTTCAGTTACATTTAAAAAATTTAGTCTTATTTCTGTTTCTGCTAAACCAGCAACTGTTGTTTTTTTAAATGATCATTTTAAAACATTTCTTACTCTTAATTTTGGTGGATGTGGTAACAGCATATTGATCTTTTTTTTTTTGAAGTCCTTATCATTGAAGAGATTCATACTGAAGTACATACTGGTGAAATGCTATGACATCTGAAATTTACTTCAGCAAAAAAAAAATAAGCAAAAAAATTGTGTGGGGGGGAAGGGGAGGAATAAATGAGACAAAAACAGCTGAATATTGATAACCACTGAAGTTGGATGATGGTACATGGTATATTATTATTCTACATCTGTGTATATTCAAAAATTTCCATAGAGGGGAGAAGGAATGCGATGAAGGCAGTCAAAAGACACAAACTTCCAATTTTAAGATAAGTAAGTACTAGAGATGTAATGTACAACATGATAAATATAATTAATGATGCCGTATGTTATATATGAAAGTTGTTAATAGAGTAAATCCTAAGAGTTCTCCCCATAAGAAAAATAATTGTTTTTCTATTTCTTTAATTTTGTACCTATAAGAGATGATGGATGGTCACTAAACTTATTGTGATAATCACTTCATGATGTATACAAGTCAAATCATTATGCTGAATACCTTAAACTTATACAGTACTGTACATCAATTATATATCAATGAAACTGGAAGAAAAAAAAGAAAATTTCCATAATAAAATGTTTTAAAGATTATTTCAATATTCTCACAGAGATTTTCTTTAAAGATGGAAATTTCGCTAAACTACTGGCATATTCTTTTTTTTTCTGACCTCTTCAAAACACTGGCTTTCTTAAGATGCTATCAATTAGCAAGATTCTGACTCCAGGTCAATACAGATTAGGCCACTATTGATAAAATTTACACTTGGAGGTACTACAAATAATGCAATGTAACACTGGATAGAAAAAAAAGAAAAACATCTTAATTATGGGAATATATTCCAAATTCTATTAATAATTTTTCAAAAACTTAAAATCCAGTATCAAGTTAGGTAAAAAGGATGGATTCTTCTAAATATAATTCTCCACTAAAGAAATATTCAACATATACTTACTTGGTATGGGAAGCACAACAGAAGGCGGAGGCTGGCCATGTCCTTGAGGAACAGGGAGTCTCATACTGTGGCCAGGACCTGGGCCTGGGCCTGGGCCAGGACCTGGACCTGGGCCTGGGCCTGGGCCTGGCATCGGAGGCATTAACATTCCAGGAGGTGGTGGAGGAGGAAGCCCAGGAGGAGGCGGAGGGAAAGGAATCATGCTTGGCAGAGCAACTTCATCAACAACCAGGGGATCATTTCCATGATCAAACTGACAAAGGTCACCAAGTACACAAAATCCTCTTTCTGTAAGAATAAAAGATAAATCTTATATGATCTACTCAGAGTTCAGAAAACAAACAAGTCCCTGAAACACCCACCAATCTGATTTATGAAGTGTTTTTTTCTCCAAGGAGTCTAAAGCCTTCTTAGTGTTACTCTGTTAACCATCGCATATCCCTGAGGTAGGGGCAGGTGTACTCTCTACTTTCTATACTGTGAGACCACACTTTGTTGAGATAGCAAATAACTGGATCAAAAACAGGTTACCAACCACTATTAGATTAACCCATTTGCTACTGAGTTTTCATAATAAAAATTCAGATATTTTAAATAACAATTTAACAAAGGTGGGGAGGGATAAGGAACTTGAATTAGATGATCTACTTTCAACTATCTACTTTCATGCTATTATTCTAAAGCAACCATTCTTGCTGTATCTAGGAACTGAAACTTTGAAGTATTCAACTGAGCATTATGTACCAGGTTATTCACTGCAGCATTGTTTGTAACAGCAAAATATTTGAAACACCTCAAAAGTGCCATCAAAAAGAAACAGGTTTAAACACATTTTTGTACATATAGAATACTAAGAACTGTAAAAAATACTGAGGAAGCTCTTTATATATTAACACAGGATGACTTCCAGGAAATATTGCTAAGTGAAAAAAATATTATGCATAGTGTGAATGAAGTATGAATAGTATACAGGATACTAGCATTTATGTAAAAAAGAAAGTGGGGGAAATATATGTTTTTGTTTATGTACACATGCAAAGACTGGAAAGAAACAAGAAATTGACAGCATTAAACTGTCCTTGGGAAAGAGATCTTTGTGGCTGAAAGACCAGGGTGAGAGTGATTTAATGCTTGAATCATGTGATTCTATTCCCTACTTAAAAATAAATAAAACGTAAAAATTTATACATTCTATATTTAGAGAAAAAATGTTATGATGTCTGTCATTTGCTTCAAATTATACAGGTCAGGGAGAAGTTGTGGAAGTATACACAAAAACAAGACTACCCATGAGTTGACGTGAGATCATGGATACACTAGGGTTAATTATATTATTTTGTCAACTTCTGTAAATATTTTAATATTTCCATAATAAAAAATTAAAATAAATGCACGCACACACACAGCCTGATCCATTCATTCAAGTGGAAAGTTAGCAGTTTAAAACTGTAAGTAGGTTATACATGCTTATTAATAAATTCCCAGGGACAAACACCACACAAAAAAATTACAATTCCTAGTGTCTACCAAAGTTTGTGGTATACTTATAGTGTCTGAAATAACAAGAACAACAAAAAACAAACTAAAGGGTAAAATTTAAACATTCTGTTAACAAGAGCCTAACTATTACACCCAACAAGAAGCATATGCCAAGAGATTCTCCTCCTCATTCATCCCTTTTAATAAAATCCAGACTGTAATGAAAAGGTATGCATTACTAGCAACATCTGCTTTACTAGTACTTTTGGGTACAATATAGAAGAGAACTTTTACCATCATAATCTCTGCATCGCCTCTTTGGTGGAGGGTTTCGACCAAAAGAATTGGAAGAGCTATGATTATTATAGTAATTAGACCAACTCTCCGTTGTGTTTTCAGAGTGGTGCGCAGGTGCGATCACAGTAACAGTGCTGGGAATAGACTGTGCCCCAGAGGAATACTGCTCAGAAGAGTTGGGAGGTGGTGCAGACACAGACACATAGGAACTCTCCAAGTCATTCCTCTCACTCTTAAACTTTGATCTTTCCCTATGTTCTGCTTCAGAGACAAAATAAAAACAAGAAACAAATAAGATCAGACATCTATGTTCTTAAACGTTTATTTTCTCACAGAAAAAGAAAGATGAGAATACTGAAGTAAACTTACTGAACTGTCCATATTTCAAAGTGCTCTCATTATTAATATATCCTAAAACTAGGAACATCAACAGTGTGACATATCTTGACCAGTAACGTGTATAAAATCATCTTTTATAACATCAACATCAATACAAAATGAAGAAAGACCTGCTTCTCTACTGATATTTAATAAGAATGCTATCCAAGAATTGACTTCCAAACTGCTATCCTGGGAGATCAGTGCTTGGGATCCCATTAATCTACTTAAATTTCTTTCTTTTTAATTTTAAATACTCTAAGCAACCTTAAAGCAAATCAATTATTTTCAGTCGGGGTTGGGGGTAGGGGAGCAGGCAACCCTCTTCCGCCAGTAACAGCTTTGTTGACTAAAGGACATTTGTTTCAATTATACAACATGACTTAAGTCTACTCACGTACTATGATACACTTATGGATAGCTATTTTTTTTTTTTTTTTTTTTTTTGCGGTATGTGGGCCTGTCACTGTTGTGGCCTCTTCCGTTGCGGAGCACAGGCTCCGGACGCACAGGCTCAGCGGCCATGGCTCACGGGCCCAGCCGCTCTGCGGCATGTGGGATCCTCCCGGACCGGGGCACAAATCCGTGTCCCCTGCATCGGCAGACGGACTCTCAACCACTGCGCCACCAGGGAAGCCCTTGATAGCTTCTTTTTAGTCAAACTCCTTTGACACCAACCTGAGAATAGAGCCTTGTCTTTGTAACAAAAATCAAGTTTTTTGAGACAATTCCAGATTTTACATTGTTCAGACATATTAAAGGTACATTCACTTTTAAGGGACACTCTGGCACCCTTGTGATATAGGAAGATAAGCAACTACGGAGTTTTTGGGGAAGGCTCGTGGACTCACCAACATTCCTATTGGGATCCCGGTCTTTGCTGCGCCCCCGGCTTCGACTCCGACTTCGACTCAGACCTCGGCTCTTACTCCGGCTCTTACTCCTGCCTCTTCTCCAGTCATACTTCTCACGGTACAATTCAGTCCGCTCATAGTACCGGTCATAGTCTCTCCACTTGCCATCGTCTCTTTTTTTCTCACGTGTCCTATAATACACAGATATGAAAGCCATATGTATGCTATAGAAACCAACTCTGAAAACAAATCAGTCGTATGAAATATCCTCCTTGATTCACCAAAATTCATAGCTTCTATACTTTTCCAGAAAGCCATAAAACCACCATATAATTCCTCTAATCCATTATATAAAAAGAAAAAAACATTCCCTTCAAGTACACTTGGGTGGGGAGAAATGAAAAAAAAAGGTGAATCCAAAGTATGGGGAGGGGTCAGAGGAAAAACATATTTAAAACTAGAAAAGACAAAAGGCTCAAAACAAAGTTTTCCTAAACAAAGACAAATTTTCTGATGGTAGGCTGATGATTCAACATATAAACTGCACTACTTGTAATAGAAAATGCTACAGATGATTTTAATACCGAGCACCCCTAAGAAAATGGAACATTTCATTAATATTCTCTAAGGAGACTGCTCCCACCCCTGAGCTCTTGGGGAAAGCACATAATGAAGACTGTTTATAAAAGGAAGAGAAAGTATGACAAAGACAAAAAACAGAGGGAATGGAAGGAAAAACATTTTCTTTCTTTAATCAGCGTAGAGAGAGGAGTAGAGCATATGTTAAAAATCCCTTTAATGCCCTTCAAAGGTAACTGAAAAGTGAGCTATCAATGTCTTTCTAATTAAAAATAAACACAAACCTTCGTTCACTAGATTCCGAACGAGTCTTCTGGGGACTAGGGTATTTCTTTTTTCTGCCATCTCGTTCTTCCTCTGCTGGCTCCTGAAATACCTACATGAAAATATTCATTAGAAACAAGAAGAGTCCTTCTATGAATTATAAAACACATCCACCTGATAATCTTTCTGGCACACGAGAGGGCACAAATACACTGAAATACTGAAGTCAAATCACATCCCCAAAAGCTGGTCAACAGGAAGAAGTAAAAAAGATGCTGAAATTACTTTAACAGCAATATGTTAATTTTTAAATGCTAACTTAAGGTAGAGAATAGGAGGAAAACAGCAACTCATTCTTTAAACCGAAACAGTAAAAATAGCAAATCTCTATTTCTAAGTATCATATAGTAAAATGATGTATGTTTTCCTAATTACAAAATATATTCACACATTAATTCATTTGAGGAGAACTTCAGATTTATTTCACAGAAAAGGTTTTGAGAACAAATGGTTAAGTTAACCACTGCTATAAAACTAAGTATTTCATGTGAATTACGGAAAAATGGTATTGGAATTACTGGAAATGTTAAGGCTTCTTTTAAAACTTAACAGTCAAGATTGACCAGAAATAGAGAACTAGTGATTCTATTATAGTTTTTAAACAGAAGTTAATCTCAAAACAAATATATGGCCTTTACCAGAGAGAAATGAAATAAAGACATTTGGAAGAGGTAAACAAATACCCATCTAATGGAGAAGCTCACTTAAAAATACACAAATAAGCAAGTGAATGAATGGAACAGAAGATAACAATTCAGTAAAAAACTCAGGCAACATAAAATGGCAGCCACAATATGGCAACCACATGGTGCTGACAAAAACACTCTACAATTATTAGACTATATTTAAAACTCATTCTTTCTACCAATTTACAGGAAATACAGAGGATGCAATCAGCTAAACCCAGAGTCAAAACTCCGTAAGACAAATGACTGAGTTTCTTCAACAAAACAAAATTTAAGGAAAAAAAGAGGGTGAAGAAAGGAAGAAGAGAGGTAGATATATAGCTAAGTATGAAGGGGAAATTTAAAGATATAAAGAGACTTAAAAGACATCAACTTGGAGAGCTTTTTCCTTCTTTTTGCTGTTCTGTATTTTATTTATTTATTTATTTTGCGTTACGCGGGCCTCTCACTGTTGTGGCCTCTCCCGTTGCGGAGCGCAGGCTCCGGACACGCAGGCTCAGCGGCCATGGCTCACGGGCCCAGCTGCTCCGCGGCATGTGGGATCTTCCCAGACCGGGGCACGAACCCGTGTCCCCTGCATCGGCAGGCGGACTCTCAACCACTGCGCCACCAGGGAAGCCCTGTTCTGTATTTTCTAAGGTTTTTTTGATGGACATGTATTAATTCACTCTGAATTTTTCTAATTTTAGGAAACTAGTTTTCGTTTGTTTTTTTTTTAATTTTTAAATTTTTGGCTGCGTTGGGTCTTTGTTGCTGCACGCAGGCTTTCTCTAGTTGTGGCGTGCGGGAGCTCATGGGCTTAGCTGCTCCACAGCATGTGGGATCTTCCCAGACCAGGGATCGAACCTGTGTCCCCTGCATTGGCAGGCGGGTTCCTAACCACTGCGCCACAAGGGAAGTCCTGGAAACTAATTTTCTAAACTACTTTCTAATTAGTTTTTCTAATAGGAAAAACTATTCTTAAAAAGTTAAAGGAGCCAAGAGAAATAAAAACATAAAACGAAACAAAAACCTGTGCATGAACGTTCACAGCAGCATTATTTATGATAGGCAAAAAGTATTAACCATTTGCCTATTAATCCAAATATCCATCAACTGATGACTAGATAAAGAAAATGTGATATATTCATAAAATGGGGTCGTATTCATCTATGAAAAAAAAGAGAAGTACTGATAACGTGCTACGACCTGGAGGAACCTTGAAAGCATTATGCTAAGTGGAAGAAGCCAGTTACAAAAGACTACATACTGTATAATTCCATTTATATGAAATGTCCAGAATAAGCAAATCCATAGAGACTGAAAATAGATTAGTGATTGCCTGGGGTGGGGGCTAGGGAGGGAAGCACTTGGAAGGTGATGACAATGAGTATGGGGTTTCTTTTTTGGAGGATGAAAATGTTCTAAAATGGATTGTGGAGACGGATGCACAACTCTGAATACAATAAAAATCATCACATTTGTAAATTTTAAATAGGTGACTTGTAAAGTTGGTGAATTACACCTCAATAAGCTGTTTAAAAAAAGTCAAAGGGCATGCACAATATGGATGAATCTCATAAAATAATGAGCTAACAAGGAAGCTAGACAAAGGACCGTATGCCTTCTACATCCAGGAAGTGTCAAGTTTAGGTTACGGAAGCTAATCGTTCTAATGGGTGATGGAAAACATAGAAAGATATCAAGAAATCCAAAGCAATATGGGTGAAGTCTTATTTAGCATCCTGCAGTACACTACCAAACATGATTTTAAATCTCAAGCATGGTATTTAAGTGGAGAATAAAGGAGTGCTCCCTTGCTATATAACTAAATAAAATGCTTGATTTGTACAGATTAAAAAAAAAAGTCTATGTGATTCTTGTAACATAAAATGAAAAATACAGGAGTACATGGTATTCGAAATAAGAGTAGTAGTAACCCTGGGGAGAGGGAAGTGAGAGAGAATGAGGAAGAGGGAATTAAAAAACAAAACAAAACAGGCAGTTCAACGAACTTGATTTAGATCTTGATTCAAACAAATGGGGAAAAAATGGACATTTATGAACAAATAGAAATTTAAACACTAAGTATCTGATGATATTAAAGAGTTACTGTTATTTTTATACATGATAAGAATACTTGGGCTTCCCTGGTGGAGCAGTGGTTAAGAATCCACCTGTCAATGTAGGGGACACGGATTCAAGCCCTGGATCAGGAAGATCCCACATGCCGTGGAGTAACTAAGGGCTCATGCACAACTACTGAGCCTGCACTCTAGAGTCCAAGAGCCACAACTACTGAGCCCACATGCCACAACTACTGAGCCTGCGTGCCACAACTACTGAAGCTTGCATGACTAGAGCCCATGCTCCACAACAAGAGAAGCCACTGCAATGAAAAGCCTGTGCACTGCTACGAAGAGTAGCCCCGACTCGACACAACTAGAGAAAGCCCGCGCGCAGCAACAAAGACCCAACCCAGCCAAAAAGAAATAAAATAAAAATAAATTAATTTTTTTAAAAAAAAGAAAGAATACTTAGGGGCTTTAAAAATATAACCTTTTAGAGATACCTGCTAAGTATTTACAGATGAAATAATATGATGTCAGGAATTTGTTTAAAAATAATTTAAGAGGATGGAAAGTGGTTGAAGGTACAGAAAAAGACTGCCCATGGATCTATAATTATTGAAGATGAAATGAGGGCTTCATGGGGACTCATTATATCTTGCCTTCTTTCAAGCATTTTCATAATAAAAACTTTTTCTATAAGTTAAACAAAAATAATCTGTATTCTTTTCTATTTTAAATAAAATTTCCAGAACTTCCTGCGGTAAGGATATGTTTTTCCACAATTATTTAAAACTTTTACTCTGAAATGAGTTACATGGCACTAAACGGTCATATTTTTCTTGAACTAATATGAAGTATATGTAAAGACTTCATACTCCAAAACCTCTTACCTACTTTGAGCCTAGTATTCTAAGAATATGAAAAGTAAATTTCTTTATACAATCAGATTATGACCAGACATGCTAATTTTAAAAGTTTTTCTAGGGGCTTCCCTGGTGGCTCAGTGGTTGCGCGTCCGCCTGCCGATGCAGGGGAACCGGGTTCGCGCCCCGGTCTGGGAGGATCCCACATGCCGCGGAGCGGC